>NC_092859.1:125226365-125260657 GCF_032062135.1 Pyxicephalus adspersus
TCATGAGTGACTTTCAACAATAAATGTGTACTGTAGTCTTCTTCATGGAAAAATAAGACATCCCCTGAAAATAAGACCCAGGGCATATTTTGGCATTTCAAAAAATATAAGAGAGTGCCTTATAATCGGGGAAACAGGGTAGTTGAACATATGACACACAAAACTGTCATGGTGTATTTACTTCTCACAATATTCTAGTTAAAATGAAGACATTTCACATGAAAAAGTACACTGTTACGTTCCTTATCAGGTGACAGAGATTAAAGCATTTTGGAAAGTATGCAGGTGGACCCTAAGTAATTGGAAAGTGCCTTTCCCTATTGGATTCAATAGGGAAAGGCACTCATCCTAAGCATTTAAGTTCAGGCCAAATGTGTGGATCGTAGGAATGGACAGGTTCCAAGGTTGGACTTAAATCATTAAGATGAGTGATTTCCCCTAATGAATCTTAGATTTTTGGGGGATCAGGGTGTATTAAAACATAGTACCCTTTTCTTCCTCTCCCCTTCCCGCCCTTCCCCAATCGTGATTTATTTTAAAATTCAGACATCAAAGGTTTTGTGTTTCTGTTGCTATTGGCCTGAGTTGTATCATTGAGCCTGAGTTATCTAGCAAACGTGGAATGGATCTGGTCCAGAATTGAAAACATTTGCTAAAAAACATCAAATGACTTTTAAGAATTCCATTCCAGGTTTGCTGGATCACTGTACAGGTCATAGGAAGTAGCATAGACACTGCATTATGGCAAAATCATCTGTTTTTTATTTACTTGCTGAGAATGTTCTTTGACCGAAAAAAGTAAAATGAGACAGCCACCCTATCTTTGGACTAGTAAACTGCAAAATATTACAAATTCTTTGGTTTAGGTATGGACTAATCCTGCAGGCGAGCATGTCAACAGGAGCTCTCCATAGTACTGAAATGATGTTTTACACAGGTAAACTAGCATGCATCTCCCCAGAGGTAACCAGACATATCAGCTGGTATCCCCCTGGTACGAGGACAGTCCACCTCCCAGAATACTGATTACTGAGACAATCAGGAACTGGTGGCTTGAATCTTGTGCAATGAATCTTCCTTTTGAGATATTGTTGGCCATACTTAGACTAAATATAGGCAAGTACATTGTTACACTCTGATTTAATGGTCTGTTTCCGCATTTTTCTTGGTTAAAGGTTTTGCTTGTACTTCAACATTACCTATTGGTAAAATTTAATGTATTTTATTAAATATAATAGCGCTGTAATATTGAAACTACTCCATTTTAGTCCCCAGGCTCTAGGTCCTCATATAATGTCAGTCATGGCTCCGGAGGCTGCACTGTTGTTTGATAGGGGACTGCAAGAGAAGGAGAACTCTTTATGTTATATGGTTTTCTTGAAGAAAAAGATTTTTTTGAATGTTGGTAAATGGGCCTCTTTTTTTTCACTGGAAGGTATAAACTAGGCAAAATTTACTAGTAGTCATACCTTTTCTGTAATACATACAGAATAGAAGAGCAAAACTAGTACATGCAGCCAAGAAAGTCAAGGTTTTCTTGCTTAGTAAATGGTAAATATAAGAACAGTATAAGTACAAGTTTTTTTGAAAAAACAAAGCTGTTCTTTTTCTTCCTTAGGGTGGATATTGATTGCTGCCTTGTATAGAATGTTGAGCTTCTCTGTGTTATAAATGGGAACTATATTTAGCTATGAACAGTGCTGAATGTTTACAAATAAGTATATATTACATTTTCCAAATTCTTTAATTAAATTTCCTGCTTTTGCCTAGGTTTCTTCTTCTTGGCTTCTGTCATCTGTATGGTAAATCCCCAAGCATATTTAAACTACTTTATGCATTAAAATCCTAGGAAATGCCATTTCAGTCTTTTTTCATATAATGTAAGTGGCAAGAGCAATTACTGGGAGCTTAGTATAGATCTCAGAAGCAATGCAAAAGAAAAATTCACTGCACCGTGCTTTATGCAGTGAGCTATGGAACTCTGTAATGATTATCAGATTCATCTTATCTGTAACTTAAGGGTTTGACTCAACAGGTATAGAAAGAAACAATTATTTACCAAGGCTATTCAGCTATGTACACCTCATCCACTTTTCAATTTACAGCAAGAGCTGATGGGATGGATTAGAGAAACTAGCTTTATATTTCAAATACCGAAAAGCAACCACTTGTGCATAATATATATCTGTCCATATCACTGAGCAGATCAGAAGAAAAATAACTACTTTGCAGCTAGCAAGTCAGTCACAAATCTATTACTAAACTGAGCACATTCTTACAGTTATTACTGTACAGACTCAGATGATAATGCCATCTGCTAAAAGATAGAAAGAGAGACAATAGATCATTTACATTTTATTGCATCATAATTTCATATTGTTTTCTTTGGATTAGCAAACATAATTATGCTTAAATCCAATATTAAGGATAAAGCATCAATTGGCTCATTAAGTTCTCTGGAGCATGTGATGTGATGAAAAACTTTGTATTCAATCAATAAAGTAACAAATATAACTTAGTTGAAATTAATTTATACTTAGCAGTACCTAAATATGCATGGTTCACACCACTAAGTATTATTTAGACTTAAATAATCACATTAGATGATGCAATTATAACTTTAGAAAAAAACGTAAACCATTCCTAACAAAACCTATTAAGACAAGTAAAAGAGACATCCTGCATACAATGCCAACAGACAGCAAGACAATATAGTCACTTCAGTTCTCAGAAACATAGGACCAAAACCTTAGGAAGTAAAACTCCAATATCTGTTCCCATGTGTACATTCATGACCAAACCTTTTCTCAAATAAAACAAATAAAAACTGAAATCAGCAGACCACTCTTGGTTCAGTAATATGCTGCATTACAGGCCTGTTCATTTAACTGTCCTTCAAGTAAAAGCAAAACTTTAAAAATAATCTTGGTAATTTGAAATAATCAAATCAAAACCATCTTTTACACCACTTTCCAAGCAAAATTAGGAAACTGAGCAAAGTGCTGTTACACTGGTAATGTAGATTAGGAGGGAATGTTGGCAGATCCATGCAACTTTTCAAATGTGTGAAGACAGAATTAAAGCCTAAAAACACAAGTACAAGTCCTATTTAAAATGTTACATCTAATACAAAACAATTCAATATTTTCCAACAACACAATACATTAAACTGTTTCTACCCCCAATCCAAACTTTGGATTCCTCATTAAGGAGCTCCTTAAGAGAGTTTCTCTTCCCCAACTCACCCCCATAGCGTGTATAAACCCTAACCAACATATCACAAATTAGGATATGAATTATACTAGAAGGTAAACAAGTGATTTACAAAAAAAAAAGGAAACATGCCAATGTATCTATTTACTTAAACACAAACAGGATTTGCCTTTTTTGTAAATGGACAGTTGAACTGAATACAGCCTGAGTTTATTCGCTAAGCTAAGTGAACATTCATCTTGTAAGCAAACTCCTTTTTTTTTTGCGCTCTGTTGTGTAAATCAATCCTTAATCTTAGGAACACCAATTGCAAACATTTTATACTATAGATCATACACCTGTACATGGATTGTTGATGGCTGGATGTGGATTATTGGTACAGTTCAGCAACAGCTGTAGGACCATAAAACACATTAGGCTGCCTTTCCACCATCTGCTTTGTAAATACAATCATATTTATCTTAAGGTCTTTTATCAGCGAAAACCCCAGCCTATTCTGTTTATTTTGTTTTTGGACAGTGACCCAGAACTCTTTTAAATTACGGCACCTAATTCTATTACTGCTACATGCACATTGCTAATCTTTTTCATCTAATGAGCACAAAGGCTTTTGTTCAAGCAAAACACATACCTGTTATATAGAAGGATATCTGGCTTCCAAATTTGTCCATCTGGGAAACGAACATTTTTCACTCCAGGGTATTCAGACACATTCCATTGTAAATAATAATCTGTCCAATACTAAAGTGTAAAAAGAAAAAAAATGGATTAAAAGCACTTTTCTGTTCACGCTCCATGGGAATTATATAACACCCAACAAAAATGTACATCTGCCAATCAAAACAGTATTACTTAACTAGCAGGGAATAAAATGTCTGAAAGAAGAGGACTTTACCTACCTTTAAAACACCATTAGAAAGCACACTGTATGAGTCAGGGGCCATGATCTGACCGCAGGAAAAAGCTTATAAATGGACAAAAATCCAGTGTGCCTGCACGTAAGATTACATACTGCATGAAAATGCAATTGCAGAGCAGCTGATTGTTTAGAAAAAATGTACAATAACTCTGATTGCATTGCTTTTCAAGGAGCAGAGCGGAAGCTGTTTTCTTTGTTCCAAAATGTTCACTGTGGTCATGGTCAGTTAAAAACCTGAATGTTCCACTCTCTTTCATGAATGATCAAAATCATGTTTTCCTACAGCTCTTAAAAAACAATGGGGACAAAAACATATATAACAAATATTTGAAGTATATATTTTAGAAATAAAGTGATGATTTTGGCTTTTAAAACAAGTTTGTGTCTTTAGATGGTAAAAGCCAACTGGCCCCAGCTATGTAGTCTGTTTTCCAATAGATTTGGATATATGCAATTTGGTCATTTTTGTAACATTTCACTGTTCTACTCCCCAAAAAATCTCCTGTTTTGTGCAAAAAAAAATACTATAAATAAAAATAAAAAAAATATTAGGTAAATTAATTTTTTGGTATCCTAATACATATATGGGGATAAACAACACTTTCATACACAACCATAGTTCAATATTCAAACCAGCAGAAATATAATAGATGATTCAAATTCTACTTACAGATCCAAAATTCTTTATAGGTTTAAAAGTAACAAGAAATTATGCTGTAAATGACTGGTATTTAAGGTAATTCACATAATTCATGTCATTTGAGCATTTCCTTTTCTGTGTTCCAATAAATTTGCAGCTTTAAAAAGAACAATTTCTCTGATTGCTGTATTTATTTCTGTAAACCTGTTAGAAAAAGCTTGCTAAGGAAGTCAAAATGAAAATCTTAAAATGAAAAACGGTTCATTGCCATGTGTTTGGCAGATTTTAGGCACTTGCTCACTAAAGGGTATCAGCTATTTGTGCAGAACAAAAAAGCAACACTAGCCTCATGCCAGGAAGGTAAATGGAATGTGGGTAATGAGACAAATGTGGAATAGGATAGCCATAAATATGCTCAGTACCTCATCCCATTCATGATGGACATTTCAGATGTCAATTAACCTTACTGCATGATTTTAGGATGTGGGAGAAAAACAGAGGGAACCCAGGGAGAACATACAATCTCCATGCCCATGGTGTCCTGACTGGGAATTGATCTTGGGACCATGGTGCTGCACACATACATACAGTAAGCAAATTTTTAACTTTACTCCACTCTCTCAATAATCTACATTGTGCTTACAGATTCCTGGATCATTTTCTTGCTCATTGAACAGTGGTCATGATAATATTTTATGTGAAGGGATTGAACTGAGAGCCTAATCAGGGATGTTATGTGTATAACTAGTGTGGCTGGGTGCATGATTCATATAACTGGTGGAATAGAATCACACTGCTGTTTGCCTAAAGTTCCATTTTAACTGAAACAAAATATTTGCCATTTCTGTATAGTGGTGTTTCCCAACTAGGGTTGTTAGGAGTTCCTAAGCAGTTTATGACTCTCAGGTCAGATACCACTGACACCATTGATCTTTTTGGTTATCTGTAAGGGTGGCATTCTTGCCACTGGTTAGCAATGTAACAGGCATTCTTCCCACTGGCCACCAGACTAATGTACTGTGAGCTGAGTTATTTTAGATCAGGTATGTCAAAAGTCTGGCCCAGGGGGCCAATTGCGGGCAGTTTTCAGATTTCCACCAGCCCGCAGTCATAAAATCACTGTTTACCACAGTATAAAATACATGGATGCAAAAAAACTATTTTATATTTCATTACAGTTGATCAGTTGCCTTGGAATGATTGGCCCACTACATGGCAGGCATAATCGGCAGGACAGGAGTCCCCATATGTGCACAGGGAATCCCCTACATCATTATAGTGGGCGTGTGCTGTGCGGGACTCCCACGGACCAAGCCTACTCTGATTTTAAGAATGTGCTCTGCACAGAGCCCACACTGACACCGGACTCTATGCACCCCCCCCCCCCCCGGTGGGGGTGTGCTGTGCGGGCCTGCGAAGACCACCCCCACACTAATCTTGAGTACGTGCTGAATGGACACCCCTGTGTTAGATGGATAACATAGGGTTCCCCTATATTATAAAGTTTGAGAAACACTAGTCTAAACTCACAAATACATTAAATGCCATTGTCTTAGTGGAACAAGTTTTGTTTACATAAAAACAACTTTCTTAGTTTTTGGAGTACAGTAAAAGATGAAGTCTATTGCATGTAAACCAAATTTTCTTTTATGACAAATGCTAGTGTTTTCTTATCTGGTAAGCCTGATTTATTAACATGTCTAAGTAAAGATGTGACTCAGGCAGACTGTGCCATCATTAGTAACAATATACTGCATGTTATCTATTCCATTACACTAATGCATAGGACATTAGGCAAAGAAGAAACCTAAATTAATGTGACTGCCATAGACAACTTTTTTTTAGGTACAATTAAAAATGAGGGCCAGATTATTTGGTTTCATATTTGCACATTTCACTTGACTTAAAGACATTTTTGAGGAAGGAAGGGAGATGGATAAAGTAACATTGTTAGACACTTCCTTACTTTTTATTAAATTTGCCCCCTCCCTTTTTTGTCCTGCTGACCAGAAAGTTCAGGGAAACACAACATTTTGAGTTATCATCAGAACAATGGGAGAAGTTAATTCAATCAATGACAACATTGTTTCAGGGTAAAAACTTTTTTTTTTTTACAGAAATATCCTTTCATTTCCTGTTTGGTTAAAACTGAAAGTGAAGGATGCAGACAGCAAAAACAAACACAAAAACTTGGGGAAGAGTGTAATGAAAACCATGCCTATTTGTACATGATAATGGGTATCTTCCAGGTCCATGTGTTTTAATGTCATTAACTGATAGTCACCAGGGAATGTCAGATTCCCTGTTTTATAAATAGGAACCCAAATGACTATTCACGAATGTTGGAACAAAAAAGTTTCCTTTGGACTTCAGAAAAGCAAATCTTGGATTGACTAAGCTACAGAACATTTTCAGTACCAGCTCAGAAGATTAAACCTGTGCATAAAAGTCATTTTTGAGTGACTTTCTTAATTTTGTTTTATTTTAACTGGGGTTATCATAAGTATCATAAACATAAGTTATTTATTTAGAACTGTTTAGGGTATATTATATTCAGTTAACAGAACGTCCTCCTAACACCAGTTTTGGCTTCTCCATTTGTGGAATATTCTTTCCCTGTGTCACTGCCTGAATTCCCTGATTTGTAAATTGTTTATATACATTGCACAATATTTAAAGTTAGCATATGCAAGAAACAATGCAACATTAAAATAGCTTTAAATATATAAAGTAGCAACAACCCAGATATTAAATGGAACACTAATGTTATTGGAGCTATAAAAAAAATTAAACATAAAGCATATGAAGCATGCAGGCATACTTACCATCTGTAGCCATATATTTGTTGTTAAAACTTGATTTTTCTCATCCTAAAAAAAGAAATACAAATGTGTTTATTAGAATTCCTGTGCTTAATGTTAATGTAGCCTTTTATATTTTATGGTGGAAATGTTCCCAAGACACCTTTCTTCCTAAAGTCCCTATGAAGCCAACATTTAACTTCAGTCTTTTCATGCACTTTGAAGTGGCTTTTTCATAGGAGAAGTGTTACTTTTTAAATACCAGCATGTAACCACATGATAAGAAAAGTAAATTAGGATTATCAGGCAAACCTACATAAAAGGTTACATCTGTTAAGCAATAGTATCCCAAACCTTCCCCCTGCATCTGTAGACCATAAAAAGGAAACAGACATGTATTATTTCTATGTTTTTTCATTTGTCATCAGTCAGTTTTGAATAATGTATAAATAATAAAGCATAATGAGCATGCACTTCTCCTATGCTATCAAAAATTGAAATAAAAGAATATGATAGACATAATTCATGTAGACAAGTGATAGCAGTAATATTACGGTCTTGAATATTTGATGAAAGCATGTTTTCCTCTTCAAATTTTCATAAGCTACATGGCATTATAAGTAAGACCAATGTCTTAGCTATTGAGCTTACTGCATTTAATGATAGCAAATCAGTTTAAAGAGTATAAACCTGCATGCAAGCAACTGTATCAGAGGATACAGAAAAAATATTAGATGAGTAGTAGGGAATATTTATCTATGGCAATAATTTACATATCCCAGCTGTTCCACACAGATTGTTTTTGTCACCTTCACCAGAAGGACTCTGGTGAATGCCATAAAACAATCATATACCATTAACTTTTATCAGATTTAAACTTCTGACATCTACAATATCTTTGCTACCTGCAATAACAATTTTGGCCACAAAATGTTTTTTAGATAGATACTCAGTGGTCTATTTATGCAGTGAATCTGACATTCAGCACACATTGGCCCTTCTTCATTAAAGCGTACCTAAACTCAGAAGTTTCACTTTACATAAAAGGGTAGACAACCCTTTTATGTAAAGTAAAAATTCTGTTGTTTTTTGTTTTTTTTAAGTGCAACACCACTCTAATTCTCGACTGCCTAAGCGATCGGGAATGAATGGGAGCGCAAAGCCTCCCAAGGTACCTACGTCAGGCATCCTAGGAGGCTCTCCGGTGCTCCTTCTGCGCATGCCAGAGCATCTTGGGCATGCGCAAAAGGAGCCTTTTTGCGCAAAGAGAAAAATTTGCCGATCCCACGCATGCACAACGGGATTGGCATTTTTTTTTCATCCTACATCACCTGATCTCGCACCTGGGTCAGGTTGAGAGGATGAAGAACCAAGAAGAAGAGAGGATCGTGGCACCCTGGGAACCAGCTCCGGGACGGATGTTGGGATGGCACGGGACCTGATGCAAGAAACCCCCGGATAGATCAGACTGCCCTGCGGGATTAAAGGTAAGTGTATTTTTTTTTTTTTTTTGCCAGTTTTTAGCTTAGTTTCTCTTTAAAGCTCTCCAAGGCTGGAGAAGGTAGACTAGCATAGGAAAACCTGGGTGACCAAACAATTCTGGAATGGATCTGGTCCATGATTGTCTATCTTCTCCAGTCTTGGATAACTTTATTACATTATTATCAGGTGGAGAATCAATCACTGCCAATGAAAACACACCTCAACTATTCTCCACCAGAAAATGTATCCTGAACAGACCTCATAGTAAATTGGTAAATTTTTTGACAAATCTACCATTTTTAACTAAAGAAACAACGTTGCCAGTAAAAAGTTCAATGAAAAGTGAAAAAAAAGTGAATAACTCTCCTGCACCATTGAGGTTTTAATGTATTCTGAAAGTGTTCATCTTCTGTTTCCCCACCATGCTCAGTGTTTAACTAAAGGATGTAGTAGTGAAATATAATAGGAACCACTGAGTGCTGGTTTACACACCCAGAAGTATTGGTTTTTGAAGAGACTTCAAAGAATAGCAGAAATAATTGGCACAGGTTGAGGAGTTTCTTTTATAGAATATCTTTTATTGAATCTTTTATAGTAAAATGTAGCTGTAAAAGCATTGGTCAATGTAAAACCAGTGAATTCTCAACAATCCATGAATTCAGGAAACACTTTATTTTCTTGGATTAATTGTCCGACACTTTATTTACGTGCATGTGGACGCTACAAAAACGTCAGAAATACATTGATTATTGATATGTGCAGTAATGATATATGTTGTTTATTAATTGTCCCATTCTAAAAAGCCACATTTACCACCTTTTAACACCTACTTTCAACGTATGAATAGTCATGCATCATGTTTCTAAGTCAAACACCAAGGCCGACACAAAATCTTCCACAGAGTATATGGTATTTGAAAAAGCAGCAAGGTAGAGTCTTCTTTGAGCGATCATTATTTTTTCCTTATTGACTAACTGAATAATGAGTCGTTGCACATCTCCGGACATCAGACATCTTTGGATCTTAAAACCAAAACTCTATTATATTTAAAAGGTGCTTTTTTCTCCCAAAACTTTACTTATTTGTTCCTTATTCTACCTCAGCCTACATAGAATGGTTGGTGTGAAGGTGTGCTCCTGCATTATTTATTGCTATCATGAAGGCAGTTATACTTATTGTTGCATTGGAATGCTAAGCTCCTGCATCGTTCTCATTTTTTTTCTTGTTTTTTTTGTTTTTTTTTCTTTTTATGGAAATGAACTCTCATTCTCAGAATTTCATGCTTTTGTTTAATATTTAAAATTACTGGTATAGAGCCAGTGTGGCAGAAAATGGTACTATATAAAATATTATCCTTGCTATATATTTTTATTTGTTTGTTACAATGGCAACATGTATTTATAGTTTCCTATTAACTATACTGAAAGTCACATAGGCATAGCAAAGATACAAACTTAACATTATTCCCAAACAGAAATATAAAAAGTAATTGCGCTAATACAAAAGTTCAACACAACAAATGCCCCTTTATTGATTTGTACTTTTATCTAAAGTATACAGCATAGAAAAATAAAAACTTCTAGCTAATTTATCTGTTGATCAACCTCGGCAAATCAGCTCAGTTGTAAGCACTGAAGAGATACTTATAAACGCAAGCACCGCATATTGTATACAGCATGTCCTCATTAAAGTGGGTGGATGTGACGGCAATTACTTTAGTGGGTTTTAGGAGACTCTTATTTTAAAGGTCCTGATTTGCCTTGCTTTGACTCATTGCAAATGCAGCTTTACTTTATCTTAGATGAATATGAACTGAATCGATTTCTGCTAACTCCATAGACAGCAATATGCTTAATCCTGAAAAGGATAAGCTAAAAAGCCACATGGACCTGGTACAACAAATAAATTGTATATATTTGTTATTACTTAGACAGAAACACTTTTGTTTTATATCCTGATGTGCTCAATTGGGTAGAACTGAAAGTATATTTATATCAAACACTTATCTAATATTGAAAATAATATTTATTGAAATAAATAAATATAGAGTCAGATGGTGCAAATACCATAATGAAAAACAAACAAGAAAAACAATGGTTTAACCATAACAAACAAGACATTTGAACTATTGCCCCATACAATTTTATGGAAGCATAGGAAAACAATTGAGAATAAAGATAACAAGAATAAAGCGTGGATGCAGAGAATCAAAGCTAGAGAGGAAAACAAAAAATTGGGAGAAGAAAAAGAAAAAAAAACTTCTTTTAGAAAGTTTTTTATATTGTTTTAGTTGAACCCATTATTTATTTTGTCACGATTGGATGATTTTATTTCACTTGAGAATGCAAAATGAAGTTACTGAAAATCTCTACGAAGTTAGGGAGATTCCACTCTTTGAGAGCTGCTATTTGAACACATGTCACCATTGGAATATTTTTTCTAATTTTTTTTTCTGGTGTCAACTGTAATTTTTGGAGTTTCTGCATCTTGCTTTCTCTGTCCTTCGGATGAATTTTTCCAGCAGGGACAAAGACAATTATACAAACATGGGAGGAGTTTCAACCTTTACTTACTCTATTCAATTAAAAAAAAAATAGTTATTCATACACTTGAACCCTAAATTGGACCTATATTGTAAGATTATATAGGCTGCCATTGCTGACC
Source organism: Pyxicephalus adspersus (assembly GCF_032062135.1). Lineage (NCBI taxonomy): Eukaryota > Metazoa > Chordata > Amphibia > Anura > Pyxicephalidae > Pyxicephalus > Pyxicephalus adspersus. Next base: position 125,238,085 of record NC_092859.1, read on the forward strand.
CGTTTCTATAAAAGATATAAATTGGTGTTTTTAATCTCTGCTTTTAATACTTTCTGAATCACTGAGTATGCAGCTCAGGTGTCAGCTAATTTTGGCCCAGCCAAAAGTTCAGTTTTAAAACCAAAACTAATCAGCAATTAATTAATTAACAATTAGCATTCTTTAGAAAAAGTCAGGAAATAGCATCTTACATCAGCTCTTGGAAAAGGTCCACTTTAAGACAAATCAAAAATTCAACATCTAACAGAAAGGAAAAAGGACGCAACCATTAGAAAAAAAAAAGATGCAATCTGTGCACATGGCTTCTAAAACAGACAATGACTGCACAGTGTCGTTATTTTGTCCACTTTGCTTTCATGTTAGAACTTCAAACAGCATTCTTTGTTTACTTTTTCCAGCTGACGATTCTGGGTATGTATGTAAAAAAATGCACTTAGAAACACATGTTTGTGCTATGTAAGTTTTTCATCATTAGAATAGAACTGATATCAGGTAACATCAACAGGTAACAACCTAGTGGTAATAGTCAGAGACGCTGTAAAAACACATTTTTCAGTTTGCACCATTTTTAGAATGTTGCCACTTTCACTGTTGTATGATAATTGTCACCATATATAAAACATTGTATTGGACAAGCATTTTTCCACTGATAAGACACTTGATTTGCACCCATTGTACTAGGGGGTAGCAGCATTTGGAACATGTGATACTTTGCTCATACTTTGTACATAGCATTTGGAAGCTTTCTAGCCAATACCTTTCTATGTACATTAAATTGATGTATGTGTTTTTCTCTTTGATATGTGTATTTAATCATTAAATTATTGATTTAATTGAATTATGTATACTTATTTAGTGGAAATCTTGGTTTGATCCGATTGAATATGAATATTTAAATAATCCTTCTAGTCTCAATTATGTTACTCAGTGTTCCCCTGATGAAATGTGCCGGGATTAAGTTACAGCTTATTATCTTCTCCCAGATCTTTCCAAAAAACTGTGATTTTTTGGATATGTATAATTAAATTTTTTAATTGATTTAATTCAATATATGTCTGTGTGAGCCATTGTTTATATATGTATATGTTTTTAAGATAAGTTTTCTGTATTGGTGCCATAGAAAAGAGCCTTCCTTTCTTCTTTCCTCTATTTTGGTCCAAGCTCCCAAATGATTTTAAACATCCTATATTCAATATAATTATATATATATATATATATATATATATATATATATATCCAAGAATATTTGTTTCATTGCATTGGTTGTATAAATAAATAAATCGGTGCCTGCAAATACAGCATTGTGCACTAAATAAGTATCTTTGGAGACCTTGCCAGAATTCCAATACTAATTTGGTTGTGCAGTACATGGAGTGAATTGTAGAGTACATGGAGTGAAGGTAGATTTGAAGTTTAGGGATTTTTACATGATAGGCTTCAAATACAATTATATATTTTTAATCTGTTTTATTAATAATTAATATTAACTTGTTATATATATGCAATACCATGTGAACTCAGCAGCTAAATTACTATTGCTTTATATGTGAACGTTGTATTTATGTTATGCAGATTTGTTTCTTTTTTTTCTCTGGCTTGATCCATGAGAAGCATCATTAGGAAAAATAAATTTTGGGCAAGATTTTGGCTGTGTGTGCCAGAAAAAATGCAGCATAATCTCATATATGGTTCACAGAAACAAATAATAACTAAGGACTTCAGTCTCTAATCATTTTCAAGCATTTTTTTTTAGATTTTCTTGGATATGATTGGGAATTCTCTACAAAATGAATTTTTATCTAATTCACTAAGCTAATTGAAAATTTCCTTGCAAGGTGAATTTTCACTTTTCAAAATGAAAAGCCTAAACTTCTTTAGTAAATCAACCCCATTGTGAAGGTTTCATTTTATTACTATTCTAAGTTAGCAGCCACCAAGCCTTCTGTTTATGGTTCATATTAAATTCTCTTTTCAGCATAAACACATTCAAATCACTGAATTGTGATGACTATAAGAAACTTGACATTTGACACCCAGCCGTCTGTTAAATCTGTTGTCAGTATTCTTTGATATAAAAAGGACATGTACCAAAGGTCTTCTTTATTTGAGAGTCCTCGCATAATTGTATAGCAGTACAGCCCAATTATTTTTAGATCCAATGCCATGGTAAATCATTTGCATGAAATATGGTTTTAATATTCTTTCAGTTATGCAAAGGAAGTTTAAAATGTCCTCAATACTTTTAATTACTTTGTGTATCTTACTAACTGAGGTACACTTCTTTGTACTGATCCTCACCTTGTAATAAATCCTATTGTACATTTTGTGCTACTTGTTTCTACCTAATTAAAGTTAAATGTTTATCTCCTGTGTTTTTTATAAGACCAGAGTGAGACATTGTAATTCATAATTAGCACTGATCTGGTAGTCAGCATGTACATGTGCAATGCTATGCTGTCCTCTCTCCTTGTTGTTTGTCACTCACTAATTTTCTTTGCTTATGCTGTGACATTTCCACTGATCACTAGAAAGCTGTATTAAGGGATTCTAACCCTTTGATACTGTGAAACCTCTAACTCGATTAAAGGGAAACTGTCATGGCTTTTTGATCATGTTTTACTTGTTTTGAGACTAACTACATAAATACATATATAAAATAATTACATATATCTATATATATATATATATATATATATATACAAATATATATAGATATAAAAAAACAATGTCATTTTACAAATAGATATGTTATAGAAGTGAAATATGGGTTGTGTCTGCCAAAATTTAAGGAGAATCTTTACAGAGGGAATGAAAAGGGATCATGGGTCTTACCTATCAGCCTGTATTCATACATTTCAGCTTAAGTTAGTGAACAATGTCAACAGAAGGTTTTAAAACATAGGTAGGTAGGTAAGAAATTGGAAACACCAAGAAAACCTTCTGATTTTGCATTTAAAAAAGATTTTGAAAAAAATATTTATATTCTGACCACAATTAAAAAAAAAGGAAATGCAAAAAACATAAAACTGTTATACATTTCCTTTCCTCACTGAAATCGCTATGTTCTAAAGGCTTATACGGTAAGACATAGCAAAAATGATTTGCAAGTGTAGCAAGAAGAAATGACTGGAAAATCACTAATTACAGAAATCTGATTGATTGATTGATTGATATGAATTAAAGTTATATGCACATTCATTCTGTACCTTGAATGGTCTTTAAATAAAGATTATATGATTTTTAAATTGTGACTCTAAAACCTGACAATTGCGCCTTGGAACTGTATGTATTTTAGTCTAATTTCAGGGTCTAAAGTTTTTTTTGAATGTTTAGTGAATGAAAGAAAACTTTGTAATATATATTTCTAGGCCGTAATACCTTTTTATCCGGTAGATCACCCGGAGTGAAATTTACCAGAAGATGGAATTAGTCTGAAGTATCCATTCATGCTCAAAGAAGTCCTGCTTTCAGCATTACTTTCTGACGAGTAGCTAAAGGCCATTGATGAAAGGTTTTACTCTTAGAACTGTTTCACAGTAGGCTAGCAATAGGCATAGTAAGAATTGTACATTAATCACACAAAGTATACTAATGGAAACCTTTCTCTATGCCAAAAGTAAAAAAAGCAATATAAAACACACACAAAAAGAAAATCAATACAATCAATACATAACTAGATTTATCAAGCACAAGCATTTATCAAGGAAAAAATAAGCTTCCATACGTTCTTTTGTATTAATGTATCTGCGTCAACAAAGAAAATACTCTAAAGCAAACCAGCCTTAACGTAAAAAGTGAAGCACAAACTTATGGAAAGTAGGAGTACTTGTATACTGCACCCTTTTCCACATGATTCCTGAGTGACCAGTAGATAGACTAGGACATTCCTACAAAGGATAATTTAAAGCTAGCTTACACTTTTTCCCTGTACTTGAATGCATTTATATGAGGCATTCTGGTGGGCCAAGTGGTCTGTACTGTCCTTTGATTCATATTTTTTATGACAGGTTCATGTGGCAAATTACACTTTGACTAATCCAAGAGTTTACTTTACTATACTTTTACATTAAAACTCCACCAGTCAGTTCCATTTTTAAAGCAAAATTCAATCCTTTCCCTGATTTTTCATTTGTAGATAATAATACCCTGTGCAGAAGTCATGCATTTTTTTTACTTTGCACATTATAGATTAGTCTGAGCAAACATTAGAATCTACTACAACCCATGCAATCTCGCCCTATATCTAGTCTTGATTGTTTTACAGAAAGTTGAAGATCCTGACAGTGGCGTCGTCAGGAAAAAATAAGATAAAATTTCTCTAAAAGTAATATTTGTTCAGACAAAATAATGCAATGGTTTGTAAAAGTGAGATTTGGCTAGTAAAAGAAACTCAAAATTACTAAACAATATAATAACTTTTAATGCAAGTTCAGCTTTAAATAAATAATATTAGGATTTGTTTTATCATGAAAATTACCTCCAATGTCCCTGCCAATGTCCCCATTGCTGTGCATTAGAAGAAACACCCACAGTTTAGTGCTGGAAAAGAGTAGAGCTCCAGTACACTTTCTAAATTGAGACAATGAAAGCAATAGCTATCATTCAGTGATGCACCACTTTCATTTTTATGACTCCCTCTCTCTTTGTACTTGCTTTTCCCAGAATACAAGGTGTTCTGTGACTGGTCAAGTATAGACAGTTAATCAATGTATTTTATGTTGTACATGGGCACACAAAGGAAAAGCCACTGTTGAGATTTCATGTACGTCTCATTTATTAGAAACTGCACTAACTTATTATAGGGCTTCTGTTTTCTACCCAAATGTGAAGTGGTGATGCTACATGGGGGCACGCTCAGGCACATAACCTACTTCACACTGTGCCTTCCCTAAGTGCACCCCCCAGAGAAGGCACTCAACAGCCACTAGACCAAAGCAATCAGTGGGAGGAAAGAAAAAGTGGAAGCAGCTACCAGTCCCAAGCATCACTGCAAGAAACCTCTAGTACTGAGGCCAAATCAGACCCCCACATGACTAATTCACATTATTGTTTGCAAGATACCTGAAGTCTCTGCTTCCCACCTTCTAATTGTAACCACCTCCTGGATTGGTTCTCCTAGTTGTGTAAAATTCCATGCTTACACCCAGCCTTAGCCCTAGCCTGTCTTGCGACTCAAATTAATGAGCTTAGCCTTTTGGTACAGACACACAGCCTTAGCACTCATTTAACCTTGCCTAATTTCCAGTATCCAGCTAATTCTTCACCAGCATCAGTCTGTATCACACCAAATCATCATTAACAGATTTAAAAATCATATAAATTTTTTTTAACTGAAGAGAAATATACAGAAACAGATGCACTTTTGTGTCCTGTACATCGTACCCACCTTTATTTTTTTAATCAAAAATATGTCTGTATTCCCAGGACCTGTTCTTTATGTCCCATAATCTCTAACCTATAACCAGTGGCCGTACACCCTACCTGAGCTTACATATCAGCTGATTATAATATTAGCCTTCTCCTGATCTCTCCTGCACTTTATGTCATTAAAGTCTTCGCCAAATTTCCCATTATCAACCTTACCCTCTATTCTAAACTACTTTTTTCATATTGTACAGCTCCCAAACAATTTTAAGTGCTTTACTCAACATGTTTCGCCATCCATGTGGCTTCTTCAGGGAAACAGATCATCATTGCTGCTCTGCCTTCCTCAGGGTCTTACGACATTTCTGTATTTTTCTGTAGGCAGCCTTTATTGAGTGCACTTGGTGGGTTCTGGTGGTGCACACAAAGTGGATTTGTACCCATTGTAAAAACTGTGCAAAAGAGAAGTTAAACACAAACTGTCCTAAGAAAAACATAGTTATTATAACATAGATGCACGCCTTCCCAGTACAGCACAGCCTCTCAATCTGCAACTGCTGCCCCCTCAAATTTCTGCACAAATATAAATTTTATGAAAGCTGGTATTTTTACCAGGCTTTTGACAAGTTTTAGTGGCTGATCAAAACAGCATGTGATACTAGAATGGTAGAATGGAAGGAGCTTATTATTGCAAGCTGTTGATATTATACTGGTTTAGACTTTAGTTTTTAAGTATGTACAAAAACTTTTTTTTTAAACAACATTAGAAGATTCTTTTATTACAATAAACTTGTCCATAAATGTCAGGATCTTTCAAGCTCCTGTGAGAAAGGTTACACTTTTTTCTTCTGAAATGAAATTACCATGTTGGTTTAATTGTATTCAGGCTTTCTTTTGCATGCATTTGTAATTTCAATAAGTGTTCAGCCAGTTAGAGATGTTTCTACAAAGGAATAAATTTGCAACTGAGAATAAGAATGAATTCTTTTGTGTTTTCACGATTGTGTAGCCAACATTGTTATTTTTTTTAAACATTGTATAAAGCTATATCATAAGGGGTATTTGTATGAGTACAGTATAGAAAATCAACGCAAGCAATCCTGGGCATTATCATTTTCTCTTGTATACAACAAAAGAGTTTAGCAGCTTAAATTTAGCTGTTGCAACCAATAAGGGTGAAATAGCACCTACCTCTACATTACCAATCTAAAGTAGAAAAGTAAACTTTTTCACAGCATCTTTTTCTAGAAACAAATACACCCTGCATAAAGAGTAATACTATCTTTTACACAGAGTTTGAATATAGCCTATAGGAATACATTCCTATGGACTTTTTACCGCATAGCTTTTCAAGAACAAATTTCACTTCATTTGCACACTGCTAAGGTTTCCACAAATCAGATCAGCACATTGGACATAATCCTCCAAGAATCACTTTCCTTCTGGACTGACCAAAACAATTAATCTCAGGTGGGCCAGATAAAAAGACTAGATACATGACTTTCCTTCATTGTTATTAGGCTAAAACAAATCATTCCTTCTGTGTAATATAAAACTTTAGCAACTGAACTGAACCCACCTTTTTCATCAGTGAAGCTGGATGATCCAGCAAACCTGCAATGGATTTTTTTTCAAAGCCATTTAATATTTGCTAGCAAATGTTTTGAATCCTGGACCAGATTCATTTCAGGTTTTCTAGATCACACGTGTTCACTGATGAAGGTACATTCTCCACAGCCTTGGAGAGCTTTAATAAATCAGGCCCATTGAAGAGTTATAATATTACAGTCTTTTATATTTGTTTAAAATGTTTACTTTTCTGTAGAAGACATTTTAGATAGAGAACTACAGACCTGTTTCTCATTTTTTACTTTGGAGGTTGGATAACCACTATTTTACTGCAACAGCTAGCATTGTGGTTATTTTCATTACAAGAGGCAGCTCTAGATAACATTGTATCCTATATCTTGAGGCACAGTAACATTACAAATAAATTATTAACCTGGGTGTATTTAAAAAAAGATCTGTTACCAGAATTTCACTGCTTAATGTGCAACACTTTTTTACGGTTCACAAGTTAATTCCATTATTTATTCCTGAAATCAGTTATATTCATGTTGGCCCTTGTCTTTTTTGATGTGTAATGATTTTTCTTGACTTTGCTGTCTGATTTACATTTTCATTCATATTTTGCAGCCCAAAACATACACATACAGTACTTTGCATCCTTCTGTAAAATATAGAATTCTTACAGATAAAATTTAAAGCATTCCCTTAAAATGAAATTTAATGTACTCATATATTCTCAATAGAAAATTATATGTCATAAATATAACCTAAAATAATGTTAGCAAAATCATAAGTGATGGTAAAATTCTGAGTGCATTTCAGTATCATAACATAATCATAACAGTGTCAAAAATGAAGATATAGAAAAGCAGAATTAAAAGCCAAGTGTTATCATCCCCAACTGTTCAACATCCACATAAGGGAGTTTCTAGAATATATATTACTGAACCAACTAAAAAGCTATGTTCTTAGAAAATGTCGATAGAAAATGTGATTGTTGCTTGGAATGGATACTCAAATCTTATTCATAGTACTAAATTGAAAATCACAGAGAAGTGTCATAATCTACATATAAAAAGAACTCTGCAGCTGGGAGATCTTGATAGACCCAAGTGATGCAAAATATGAAATCTAGAATAACCTAACAATCAATGCATATTGGTCTCCTGCTATCACATTACACATTTTTATAGTGTGAGATATCAGAGCTTCTAACATAATCTACACTATGAAGTGCCTTCTACTTTGTGTCTGATTTGCTCTCTACCTCTCTATGTGAATGCATCATACCTTAGTCAGTAAACTCTTCTAAATGATGTACTGAGCATTTAGCAATTATTGAATGGTTCATGTAGGAGGTTCCAGGATACATGCACTAAGTGTATAGCACGTCATTGATTATCAAGACTGGGAAAACTATTTAATTTAATGAATGTAAACAAAAGTTACATTTATACAGTTTGCACTATATTACAATATTGATTTCATGGAAAAGCATCCAAGCACTAAGCAGTCCATGATCACCAACAGATAGCTAAAAATATAATGGTTTGGCTTGATTTTATTTTGGTTGTATTTCTAACACTATACATTTTATGCTGTTCTTTCACATACACCTCTGTGGTTTCCAGAACACTACAGCACAGCTTTGAGCTCCAGGTTTTCCGACTGAAAAATAGCCCCAGCTACACGATAAAGGATTTCAGCTCTAGTGACTCTTCAGTGTCCAAACATCTGGCTTCTAACTTATTTACTTCCCTGACCATAAACAAAATACAGTGGTACCTTGGTATAATTTCTTAATCCGTTCCAGATCCTTGGACTTTTACCAAACAGGACTCAAACAAATTTTTCCCATAAGAAATAAAAGGAAAATGATTAATTTGTTTCCATGAAAAAAAAATCCTATTGTTTTTGGCATATTATACATTGATGGGGCTGTATGAAATAATTTAAACACTGCTTAATACTAAAATACATAAATACAAAAGCAATTTTGATGAAATAAATGAAAATGTAACACCTCACTTTACCTTGCTGAGAGGAGTTGAGTGCCTACTAGGATGGTGCTGAGAAGGGAGGAGGAGGAGATGTTATGTAATTCACAGAGAGTTATAGCGCGGGTTGTTCACTGAATGGTAGGAACTGGCATACTGACGCTCGTGGCTTTGTCTAAAAAGAGGTATATAAGGGTAGCGCGCGGTGTTATGACTCGTTTTCACCCATACAAGTTCTAGCACAAAGATTGTATACCAAGCAAATTTTTCATGTCCAAATAGGACCTATTTCAAAGCAGACTTATACTGAGGTACCATTGTATATATAAAAATTCTTCATTCTTTTTTGCAAAGGTTTCACTGGTGATACTTTTAGCTAAAAAGCAGTTTTGTTGGCAAAATGCAAAAATGAAACTGATTGGACCTATAAACATTTTCCCACCAAATTTTATATTTGTAAGAAAAAATATTGAAACTATGGTTCCTGTAAAAACTTAATTTAACAAGGTCCTAATTAACTAAAATACTAAACTAATTTAATAAATTAACTACTAATTTAAAAAACTAAAAAAAACAACATTTGGCATCCTAACATTAAATAAAGCATCACAGTGGTTGACACCCATCAATAGGTAGACATGGTGGAAACTTACAGGTAGTCCCTGAGTTTAGGACATCTGACATATGGACGCCTCTTAGATACCACCAGTATCCATGCTTGCAGAAGAAATCTTTTGCTAAACACTGATGTTGTGGGTGATCTTAAGAGTGGAGCTGATCTATAACATATTTATTGTAACTCTTTAATGACCAAGACAAACTCTGCAGTTGTTTCTTTTTGCATATCAAAGCACAGCTTGCTCAAGAAGTTAATGAATGTCTAGGCTCCATAAAGCTTTTTTTTTTGCTTTGTTTGTGAATAACTCACAGTGACGATTTTATACAATAACTGACAGCACACTGCCTAATAATATGTTGAGACAAACATCTGTCCTAATTGCATTTATTAAAGAATGTACCTGTTCCGACTTACATACAAGTTCAACTTAGGAACAAACCTACAGTCTCGTATGTAACCCGGGGACTACCTGTATTCTATTATTACAAGCAGAACTGTGAAAGGCTTGAATATGCAAAGCCCTTTTGAAACCCTATTTCTAAGTATCACTAAAACATAGGAAAAAGTATTTTATACATATGTTAATAGCACAAATTTCATAATCTACTTTGTGCATGTTCTTCTACTCAAAAACTCTCTGATATAGGAAATCTGTAACATAAATCCTTCTCTGATTTATTTGTGTCAAGTATAATTTGCAATTTAGTTTTTGCTTTGATCTACTAGAGGAATGCTTAGTTGATTTAATGACTAATTCAAAAGTGACTATAAATATCATTAAACTCTCTATCTGTACTGAAATAGTTAAAAGCGACTTGATTACTTGTAAATATATACATCCTGAGTGAATGTCATCCATACGCAGAGAAATAAACATGACAAATTTGGCAATAAATCGTGCGTTCAGCCATGCTGGAAATGATGCCTTGGTACCTTCATCTCCCCTCTTTGATTTATAAACTTTTTTCAATCTGCAAAGTGGTCCAAATCAATCAACTGTATAGTCATCCTAAAATAATCAGACAAACATATACAGAGAATAATAATACTACATCTGACAGTGATGGCTGCCTATACACAATGACAGTGAAATATGCCTTGATATAAAATATCATGTATTTGTGTACAGCCAAGTCAGTGATTTGGCACCTTAGCTAGTGAAAACTATTTATGTTTAATATATTTATTCCATTTTTTTTTTTTGAAGAAGCAGAACAACTTTACTTTAAACTTCAAAGATTATATATGCTAATCATAAAGTTAATAAACACAGCAAAATACAAAGCATAAATAAAAGTTCATTACATAATAATACTTTTTTAAGTTACAGTGTGAATATATTATATCTAGAAGCGTATTTTTCTATACTTTTTTAATTTTCATTACAACTATGTGCTAGAAACAAATCTGTTAAAATCAATTATTATCTTTATTAGTTAAAGTACTTAAAGAAAACAAGTCTAATAAAATGTTTGGGACATATTTAACATTAAGTCCTCATTTTACCTATTTGTTCCTTATTTTATCCATTTCATTTGGCTAGGTTCCTCAAGTTTTTTTTTAGATGTTTTCTACTTTTTCACTATTGTAAAATGCAATTTAGGTATTTTGAGTATTTTCATCAGTAACAAAGGACATTTTATTGAAAAAGTTTGTCAAAATGCATATGTTCAATTCAACGTAATTAACCCTTTAACAGTTGAATATAGGTTTCTACATTGCACACACTCCCAGGAATAACCTCCCATCAATCCATTATCTTGCAAGTGCTTTGAATTAGTGCCACTGGCAAAGACACAATTGACCGGGGAATTCATCATTAAACGCTTCTTTACTGAAGTTAAGAATAGTAGTATAGTAATAGCCTCTAGAAGAAGTGGTTAACATAACCAACATAGAGCTATAGCAAGATGAGACCTTTTGCATTATATATTTTGCACCTGTGTTTGGTGTAAACTATATCATCACAGCCACAGCTTATAAGATAACACAGCAGCAAGCTTATGCATATGTGTAGGAGTTGCAAAACTGCAAGCATTTATTATATGGTATTGATAGTAAATTCTGGCCACAGAAAACATACTCTTGAAAAGAACTGCTATTTCCTCCAGTCTTTTAGCCTAGTTCAAAGCCCCATCTACCACAAGCTAAGTGCCATAGACCTGAGCCTATTGGTGGATGCAAATATTTGTCTCCTTTTAACCGCGTGGCTACGAGATTTTCCCCCACAACCCTGACATTATCTTGCTGTAGTTGGTAAGGCAATAAAGTCCTGTAGGTTAAGCAACATACAACTGCCTCCTATTTTTCCCTTGTTTATCCATAAAGATGAACTCTGGCCCTGGGTATCAGGGTAGCCCATACCTGTATAGATAGAAAAATACTGATCTAGTTTACCACAATGTTTCACAGACTCCTATCTAAGATACCAAAAATTTGGGATCTTCATAATTCAAATAACCCTGCCTAAACTTAATTCATTTAGATTCAATATTCTTCTTTTATCTTATCCTTCTTAAACTGTTTAAGGTTGCTCAACAAAAGGATAAGATGGCTTTGAACTCTATCCATAATAGATAAATGAAAAAATCTACAAGAATCTACATTTTTCATGGATAAATCACAAAGACCCAGACAGGTAAGATGATATTCATATATACCAGGTGTGGCTAATCATCAGCAGGGTAAATCAGTCGATTTGTTCATACACATCTCCCAATATGAATGATTAAAAATATGCTCAATGTTTATGCACATACTTAGCAAACATTCACAATTACTTACCACATATAATTGAGTATAAACTGAAATTTGATCTAATATTGTCATTAGAAAATGAATCTTGGTTTATACCCAAGTCACACCAGCTATGCTACACACGTTACATGAAAACACAGTTCAATCAACTAGTGACCAACAATGCAGAAACGATCATTTAAAGCAAGCATTATTACTGCTGCCATTAGCTGTTTAATGTATAGAGGTTGAATTATTAAGCTCTCCAAGACTGGAGAAGAAAGACGATCATGAGTGAACCTGGATTATCCAGAAAACCTGGAATGGATTTCTCCAGGATGGAAAACATTTGCCAACTAATAGCAAATGATTTTTACGACCATTCCCGGTTGGCTGGATTACCCAGGTTCTCACAATATAAATAAGGCTCATGGTATCTATCCTGCTCAACAGGCAATGTCTAGGTCAGGGGTGCCTATGCTTTTTGGCTTGCAAGCTACTTTTTAAATGACCAAATCAAAATGGTCTACCAACAATAAAAATGCTAAACATATATTCATATATATATATATATATATATATATATACGGGTATGACAGAAGTGACTGGAGCTAATAAGACATTGAATGGTAGAACATTGCACAGACATTGCACTACAAGACTACAGTTACAGGAAACTACAGTTCACCTGTCATAGGAGAATGACTTGCTGCACAAGAACTGCTGCAGGAGAACCGCCCAGCACTGCTCACCTCAGACTGCCCTCTCTGCCTCCCTCCCCACTGTTACACGGAACCTTCTCACACAGAAAGATATCCCCAGCATCCCTATAGACATAGCAGCCCGGCTGCTAGGAAACAGCAGGGAGGGGTAAGCAGGGCCCTGCGATCGACTGGTAGATTGTGATTGACGTTTTGGGCACCCTTGGTCTAGCTGGTATTGGGGAAACTACCTATAGTTGTCTGTGGTCATCTACAGGTCAATATTTTCACAATATTGTTTACAGTCCTGGTTATTTAAATAAAATATGTTTTCTAATCAAGTCTGCCTTTCAGTTTGTTTTTTTTATAATTCTAACCTAGTGGGCAGTTTCACCTTCCGCTTTTGTCTATTTGCAAGACTTAATGAGCTGCATGTTTACTCTCTCCAAGAATAAGGTTCTGTATTTTATTATATATTGGTGATTCTAGTTGAAAGGCAATTTCCTGTGCGTAAAACTTAGCTTGACAATCTGTAGACACTCTTTACAGGGAGACTTGTTTTATTATGCTGCATGGCAATAAGGCAATCGAGTGATAAAAAAACAGTAGCCTAATATTAACAATTCTAATACCAGCTCAGAATATTCACTGATGCATAATATTTTAAACATGAAACTAACTGAAGAAATTAATATTTGTGTAACTATACTTATTAATATTCATGTAAGTATGTTTAATTAATGTAACTATCAAATATGTATTAGAACTCAAAACCAGATTTTTTTTTGTAGCTGTAGCTAAGGCTATCAACTTTATGCTCTGATTTGCTAATATAAGTAGCTCTAGTTTGAATTTGCCATGAAAAAATAGATAACCTGGGGCTTTCCTTAAAAATTCTGGGGCTTCCAATTATATGAATGACATCATGCAGTTCTTTCTCATGGTAATGAGAGCCTAACACTTATGATTACATCAAGGCTATGACTTAAAGCAGAACTAAAGAAAAAACAAAAAAGAAAAGTCACTTACCCTTTCTTTCGTAGATCCCTCAATTCCTCTGGTATTGTCTTCCCTATAATCCAGCGTTGTCCTGGTTTCCCGTATGAAAGACGTGCAGGGTGTCACCATATTTTTCTTCTTCTGTCTTCTATCCCCCCATCTCGTATTGTGCAGCTGCAAGATTGGGTGATTCAGCCTGCTGTAGTTGTTAAAAAAAAGTGCAGCTCCCACTGTGCATGCAGTGGCGGTAAAGACAGAAGGGAAGGGGCTTAACTTTTTTTAAAAACCGCATTTAACCAAAACGCAATTTCACTTTATATAGAAAGGGTCATCTATCCTTTTATATAAAGTAAGAATTGTGGTAATCAGCCTGCTTTAAGTATTTAAACAAAAATTCAAAATAAAATAGCATTCTAAACTTTACTTAAGGAGTCCTTTTTCTAAACCATAGTTACTACAAATCACTGCAGAATATCTCACTGGCTGTCATTAATTAGGAGTCTTTATTTTATTTATTTATTTATAGTCCTGACGCAGTGCTTTATCAAGTCCATTGCCATATCACTAATTGTCCCTCAAAGGGGCTCACAATCTCATGTCATAGTCGTATATCTTTAACACAGTCTAAGATCAATTTTGATGGGAAGCCAATTAATCTAACGGCATTTTGTTGGGATGTTGAAGGATGTGTTGGGAGTACCCGGAGGAAACCCTCACAAACACAGGGAGAACATACAAACTCCTTACAGTCGTTGCCCTGGTTGATATTTAAACCCAGGACCCTATTGCTGCATAACAGTGCTAACCACTGGACCAACCGTGCTGCCCAGTCATTTTTTCATACACACATGTATTTTTCCCCATTTATTGGTTATTATCTGTGCCTAAAGTGTCCCTAAACCTTTTTGTGAGATACGTGAGTGTAGATAGTTTCAAAATTACTGATTTTAAATTCTGTTTGTCCTACAGGCCTGGAAGGGGATTCCTGTTCCAGTTATTGAAATCTCACAATAGAGAGATACTTTCTTACTTCCTATCTGGGTTATTTAATAATGGAGTTTATGCTCTTCACTTATTAGGGTGAATTATCACTTTGTAAGATTCAACAAAATTGTTGAAAATTCACATTGCAAAGAATATCCTAATAAGTCCAAATAATTTTTTTTAAAACATGATTTTCCTATGCACTTGATTGACTAATTTAAATCAGTAGAATTTTATCACATTTACTATGTGAAAACAACCCTTCCAAGAGGATAAATTACTTTGGTAAGTGAACAGCCTATAATTCTATTGTAAATCAACCCCATTATGTCTTAATATGCCTAAATACTATACATGATTAACTTCACTTTTTTTTTCGAGTACATTTAATTTATTGAATGGCGGCTTTCTTTAGTAGTTGATCTACTTTAAGAATTATTTTACCTATTTTTCAGAAAAGTTTTATACTGGTTTTTAAGCTACTCATGAACAGATTGAAAGTGGGTATGAGCTGAATCTCCAAAGATTCATTTATTCACCTGATATGCAAAGTACATGTTGAACAAGGTCTACAATATCATGTAAAACAGGCATTCTAGAACATGGCAGTAACTGAGTTATTTGAGAAACACCTTTAGCATTTTCTCTACATTCTCTATTGATTTCTATCCTGCAGTTAACCTCTGCTATGTCACTTCCTTTGCAATATATTTCACCATGCAACAATGAAGAACTATGTTTGAAACCTACTTTTTGAATAAATGTCAGTGGAAGCTAGTTTAAGCTACATCATGAACATTTTCTTTTAGATTGAGCTAAGTTTGGTTCTAAGCTCTGAATTCTGTAAAGGAGTCTTTGCAAAGTTTTCACCTTTGTAAAATTTAAGTCCTAAGGCCTGTATTCTATTGATCTTTCTGTTTAATTTTTACATAGTCAAATCCACTTTCTTAGAAACTTTTTCCAATTTGTTTCTGCATACTAGCCGTAAAACCGAGCTAGAACAGAAAAGCTGTATTGTTTTTAAAGGCATTTGAGAACATATTGAACTGGCGTGTTGAGGTGTTTCCTGTTCACTCTCAGATTTGGTTGTCTTACATTTTTTAGAGCTGTGCTTAGGAACACATGCCATATACCTTAGCCTTATGCCATTTTTTTTGGGTGCAGACTCCCATTAGCCACTAATACCAATGTTTTTACAGATAAAACACCATCTACAACTGACCGGTAAGAATATTCCAGGGCTCATGTCTGGGCACAGTGAGACTACAGGCAACCCCAAATGCATTGGCTGTTACCTTTCTGATCTCCTGCAGTTACATGTGTGTTTGCAGAATATAATATAATGAATACTAATAAAGGTTCCATTTCAGTTATATTTTTAATGTTGCTAAGAAAAAATATGTATCTCAATACTAATTAAATGTAATGCTCCTTGAGCACTTAGGCGTAATTATAAGTGTCATAACAGAGTTGCTTGCTTTCAAATCTGTACAAGCACACCTATATTAAATTAACTGAAGTATCATAAACTGTAAAAATATTATAAATATGGTATGTTCATTTTTTTAAGTAAGCAGAACGATTGCAAAAGCTAACTAGGACTAAATATATTATTGATGTGGGTTCTAATCTCAAAATGACATTTCATAGCCTAAAATGAAATTTCATAGCCAAAATGTCATAGCCTTAAAATAGGAATAAAAAGGTGAAAAATTAGGATTGTCATGTGATCTGTCTTTTTTTAAAAACTGAACTCCTCCCCACCCCGAAAAATAAAAAAAAAAACCTTTACTGAGCAGGCCTGTAGGATGAAGGCTAAAATGATCACGGGGAGAGATAATTATCTATAGCTAATGTTCATGTTCATTGTCCCACGCTGTGTGTACAGAGACATTTTTCTTCCATATGCATACACACTGGGGAGAGGCGAATCTCCAGCTGTGAAAGCTTAAAATATTGCTAAATCAGGGTGAGGATGCAGGTTCTGTAGACTGGCTTCTCAAGCTGATTTCTTAAAGTGTAATTTTCTACTTACAAATCTACAAAAACAAGATGTATAAAAACAACTAGCAATACAACTGAGCATGGAAAACATATTTAAATATAGAAATGTTCATTTGTAATGTAATGGTCTTGCCAGATAGCATGATCACACAAAGTGATGAAATGGTCCTGAAACCCAAGACAGAAGTCCTAGAAGTATTTGTGAACTGTCAGTAAGACAATCATTATTATTATTATTATGACAAGAAAATGATATTGATTTTCTTCACAAAACAATTACACAGAAAGTTTAGGAGTCCCATAATAAAGCCTTTAAACCTCCATCCCATTTTATATTTTCTGGAAGCCTAAGGAAAAAAGTGAAATTATGAACTTAAGTTAAAGCAACATCTGACTATGATGACAACATGAAAATAAAAAATATGAACTACAGGCCAATTCAGGCCACCATGAAAATAATAAAATAATACAAATTCTGCAAATCCTGGCCTCCAAGAACTGTATTAGGAAAAACTTAGAAAACTTAGAGATGTAAATCTATGTTTTAGAATCCCCCATTGAAGAAATGTCTTTAGCATTTGGGAACCATTTGTAGAGGCAGACAAATTGTGTTTTTTAAGTGTACAGGTTCCAGGGTTGTCACCATGATGCTGGTTTCATTATCTAGTAGAAAACGTATGGTGCCTGTAAAGTCTAAAAAGTTTGAAATCATACTGTGAACCCTTGCCTAATATTAGAGAGCTTTTAGATAGCTATGACAGGACCAGGACTCCAATGTTATAACTTGCACTTTTAAAAATCAAGTCAGTAATGGTACCCCCATAGTTCCTTTATCAGGGGTTACCTTTAATTAAAAAAAAAAAACTGTTTGCAGTTTTCAGTGAAGCCTTTTAAAAATAGGCTTGGATTCATTTTTCTGAGCTAAAGACTGTATGTTATGAGAATGAAGACGTAATGTATAGGGCTAATTTTTTTAATGATTATCAACTCTGTGCAGCAGTTTCTTGGGTGCAATAGACATTATTTTTAATTGCTAAAGAAATAGAGGCTGTCCACATCACAAAGTATATTGTTACTGAGCCTAGTAAATCTTGTGAAGATGGATTCACTTCAGACAAAACCAGACTTCAAACAAGTTGTGCTTTTTGCTTTCCCTGCTAATAAATGGGTACTTAAAGTAAGTATTTTTTACTTACTAAACTACTGAAGGGATTATATAATAACATATTTATTATGTACAAATTAATGAAAATGAGGCATATATAGACAACATTATTTTAATAAAAATCTTGAGTCTCCTCGAATTTTAGTCCTCGGTAACTTTCCAATCACTTTTAGTCCAAACAATCCCACATCCAATGTTATGAAATGCCCCCTGCAGCATATTCTGACTCAGAATGGATAGTTTTCTTTCATCAGTGGCTTTTGAAATTCTTCAATAATAAAGTGGCTGTGTAAATGTGTACATTGTATGCATGTTATGCCTCATAGCTCCAAGGACAGAAAACTTATGAAGGTCTTCACCAGCTCAAATTATTTTAAATCATAACAGTCAAGGAACATAAACTGAATATACACACAGATTTAGCCCCTCTGATTACCTGCATACCGGTAATGTTCATCATTTACCCTTATCGTCTAATGTACATGCATTAAAAAAGATAGATGCTATAAGCATAAAGCAAGCACAAAAGTATCTGCAATATTTTTATCTGTAATAAATTTTGAAGTTTTACTCTAAAAATGATCTTCAGTGTAATGGATGCTCGGTAAATAATGTCAGTCCTACAAAATGCAGAAAACACAGTTACTTTCATAAGGTTTTCAAAAAAGCTGCCCACACTCATTCCCTTCTAAAGAGCAAACAAGACTATTCTTTAGAACAAGAAAAATAAATACCAGTAGATTAACTCATTTCATGTGTAAATGTAACAAGTACAAGCTAATATTAGCTTTTGGAAATTGTACTTTTTGACTTTTTATAGGTCATGTCTTTATCTTTACAAAATCACGTAAATCTTTTTAAACAATAGAAAAACTAAAAAGAAGTGCAATGCGTTTTCTATATAATGCGTGTCCTCAGCAAGGCTCCTATACCTATGCCCTGTACAACATACCTCATACTATCCACCCCGACTGAAAACAAATGCTCACATGGGAACAAAATATGTACTAGAGGTAATATTCTCACAAGATAGAGACAACCCTGCATTTTGCTTATAAATCAATAATACAATTCAGGATACAAACTTCTCACATGGTGGTATCAGGTCCTGAGTATTTGCACGCCTCTTTCTTATTTGTTCCAAACTTACCTTCTAAAGGTAGTGATAATCAATTGGTGCTAGTAGGAACCGTTCAATGTTGGCACAATGGTTTGAAAGAAATAATTAAATATTACCTTCAAATTCAAAACCCATTGTGCAGCTATTCATAGCTAGAACCTCTGGTAACAGAAAGAGCTACAAAGCTTAGAACTTCTGCTGTGCAGCCAACAATGGAGAGGCAGCATTATAGGACTATAACCAGGAATTGTAACACTTGGGACAAAAAAGAAACAACATAAAATATATAAAACATGAGCAGAAACTATACGCCATTAAACTCAAAATGATTATAGTTGGATTTAAATATTCTACACATAGATTGACTGTTAATGTTTATCAAGTAAACCCATTTAATGTCAATATAGGTCTGTAAAAGCATTTAAAGTTTCCTTTAACAAAAAGGGTTATACTCAAAATAGGCATGTCAAGTCCAATTTAGACTCCTGATTGCTTTAAATTACTGGGCACTTTAATATGCACTTATCAACCTAGTTTATTTGGTTAATTTCATGTTCCTTCCCTTTCCACCTACTGAGTATTAACTTTGGCCTGGAGGTTTCCAATCACAATGATCCGCCAATGGTGGGGGGTAGTTGTCAATGCCAAACTCCTGGCCCATGAAGTTAGGCAAACTTGTACTGATTGAAAAGAGTGAGACTGAACTAAAATATAGACTTGAATTGGAGATGCCAGCATGAATTGGATATTTTGTTCACCTTGTTGTATGGCTTAATTATAAATTGCATTGCAAACATCATAAACATCAGGGAAGATATTAGGCTTTGGTGTGAGGGCCAACACAATCAGCAAGTCTTTTTTATGGTAGGGACAGACTTTTGAGAGCTAAGAAAGTATACAAAAATTCACCATTGTGCCACGTTGATTAGTAGGTATGTTAAAAATCCCCACACTGATTTCTAAGGTTTTGCCCTGTTCATATAATTCACACTCAAGATGTCATATACCAATTATGCACAGATTGTCATTCAGCACAGAATATGCAGTCTGCAGCCTTCATTACATCTATTACCTATAGTATGAGAGCAGAAATCCTCATAGTATAGGTATAAAGTCCCCTAAAAAATATAAACATTTTAAGGAGTAAGCAAATGATATATGACTAGCTGGTAGGGTATATTAAAACACCCAGTGCTGCTGGAGAAGGAGCAATACAAACTTAACAGAACACATAATAACAGAAAAAAAGCATTATCCAACTGTCTTTGGAGAACGTATGTCATTACATTTACAGTATCGTATAAATATACTGCTTAAGTTTATTACAATGCATAAAGAAATTCCTTTACATCCATCAAAATATTCCCTCTGTAACTATAATTCTAATACCTCCCCTATTATGGTTCCTTTGGGGTCTACTGAGTATTCATATAAATGTCCTCAAACTATCTATCTGTGTACTAGAATTACCAGGAATAGCCATAAGTGTATGCATTTTGCTGGTTTTTATTTCATATACTTGTTTTATATTAGTAACTTAGACTACAGACTGCCAGATAATATTTTACAAGGACATTGGCAATAGCAGCCGACTTGTGGCAAACAAAATGTGTTTTTCTTTTGCTATATAAAGGCAGCTTGATAATAATACTTTTCACTGATAATGTAGAACTATAGTGGACAACTGAAATGATTATATAATACAGTACAATTCTTTTGTATAGCAAGAAAGGACCTTGGGCTTTACTCTAAAAGGAAACTAATATATATATATATATTAGTTAGGATTTAGAGACAGATAAGAACCCTCTAGTTGATGGTATTTAAAGGGAAGTACCAGCTCGGACTGTGGGATGGAGTTGGCTCAGGTAGACAAACTTGTGAGGGGCATAAGGTTTTATTTTCTTGCAAGCTAAAGAAAGCTGGTTTGGGTTTATTATTGACCCCTTTTTTGGACTCTGTGGCCTGCGTAATGCAATGATCTTGCAATGACCCCAAATATCATCTAAATTTATCTAAACTCTATTGCACTCAAAAATTGTGCAAATCTTAAAAAGGAGGAAATGTGCACAAGGATGGCTTTAAGAGTGTCTTGGGAATGGCACATCCTTTACAGTTTTGTGAGGTTTCTTTTTTTATTTTTAACACAAATGTTTACAGACAATTCCAGCACACCATGCTGACACCTTGGTACCACAATAACACCACATCCCCAAGTTGCCTCCTTCTATCCCAGTGATGATTGTTCAGTAGGGCCTCCTGGGGGCAATTTTCTATAAATTGTAAATCCATCAGCTGTCTTTTTGGAGCAACATCAATATGTATTGCCACCCTCTGGAAAATGGGCAATTAATATGCATAAATTACAGGCTTGTGACTTGTGATTATGTAGTAATTTAAGTAGTGTAGCCATTATTCTGCCCTAGGGGTAATGAAGGATGCAGACTACATTTTCTTTTCTGTGCCTAATTGGTATATAGCGTGTCCATGAATAGAGAAAAATGGTTGTCAATGACTATTTGCAGGTTGTAAAGTTATGCCATTAGAAGCATCCCATTTTGGTTTGTGGGAACCATGATGTATCTATGTGAGCCCATGTAGGAAGGTCAGTGTGAAAATAAGGCAGAAAAAGTCAGTAATTGGTTGATGGGCATGATTGACCAGCTAGATTTACCCAACAGTTGTAAAGCAGTACCTGCTATAGTACAGTCAAATGTGAACAATTGTCTTCCTTATTGTCTCCTTTCTTGATTTTAGACTACGGCACAGTAACTCTTCCCTAGGTACAAAGCCTTATAGAATTGTTCAAGCAGTATGCCAGTAAGCAGTAAAACAGCTGGTGGTTTGCAAAAGTCAGGGGAAGAATTGTAGTGTCTCATGCTTATCATTTGTGCTAGTGTGCTTGTGCTAAAAGGTGTTGCAGTCATTTGCTTTTTTAAACAAATGTAATGTGAGAATTGTTCCTGTACTTGCTTGCTGTTTTTAGATATTTAGAGGTAGGAAAGGAATTTTCTGATAAGAGCACGTCAGATTTGAAAGAAAATGCTACTCAAGTTTTAACTATTCTACCATCACAAAATTTCATGTCATGCTCAAATTCAATAAAACCATTGAGCCAAAAAATGCATGTATTTCAGGTAAGTAAAAGTTACGTTTTCAGTTATAAAAAGGTGGTAGGGGGTCTGTTTGCATTGGACATATCATTACAATTAATCGACCAACAAAACGTTTTTTCTGTATCGATTGCCACTATCCTTTTAAAGGTTTACACTTTCCAAATTGTATATCCACCAGGCGCGAGATTGGGTGACGTAG
>NC_092859.1:125260845-125390500 GCF_032062135.1 Pyxicephalus adspersus
AGCTTGTGGACCAAAAAATAGCTTAAAATATATTTTAGTGGCTAATAATTTCCCTGATATCCTCCTGATCTTTTTAACAGTTAGATATAATGTTTTTTAGTTTTCCAAGACAAATTTTTGTTGTCTACAAAAACACATAAATTAGTTTTCATTATAGAAAAACAGAAACTGTTTCTTACAGCATATGCACAAGCCTGGTCAGAAGAAGTTGTGTCATCACAACCCCCCCACCTATAAAAATATTGTTAATGCGCATGGTCACCATTGATGTACACAAAACAGAACTAATCTCTGTGCTGCAATTATTTAGCCACACAAATCTTGGAAGGAAAACCAACTACAAGAAATACACAAATCATAGCGGTACCATTTCACATATCCATACTGGCTAGCCTGAGCTGTATCCCCCACAAGGTAAACTACGGTGCCTTGAGGTCCCTACATGTTTTTGGATGTGCAGCTATAACATTTATTCTTCAGATGAAAGGAATAGTGCAGTTGGTTAAATCTCTGTACCTGCCTGTCACTTCACAAGAAGAGTTGTACTTGCAGTCAGCCAGTATCTATCGGCCAATGCAACAAGTAGTACAGATAATGCCAATGGAGTGTCTTCCGATAGAATGTACCTTTAGCATTGTTTACCCATGTGAAGTAAAGAAATGAAGGTCAATAGCTGCTGCTTTCACTAGGACCCTGTTCTCTTTAATGTCTCATGAAAGCTGTGCCACCCCTCCATCCTTATTGCTACCTGTGTGGCTTTGCTAAACATTTGATAATGGTGCAAGCCCTATGCTGTACAATTCCTACACAGGAAAATGGCAATTTTATTGTCAATAATTGATAATAAAATCAGTTTGTTTATGTTGTCCAATGCTGCTGCTGTAAAGTAAAACAACAGATCATTTCTTTACATGACAACGGTTAGAGGGACACTTTCCATAAACAAAAATGGGAAATGCCCTTAGGAAATTACACATTTACCTTCTAAAATATTCATCAAGAAAGTTTTCTAGATGTCAGTTCTACTTAGAAAGATATGGGATATGTTTGTGAATTGTTTTTTTTTTTACTCTAGAAAGTTTCAAAGTACAAAAAATTTCACTACATTTTTTCCTCTGTGAACTGCGTCATGGGACCAAATAAGACAAATCAACTTCAGAGCATATTTTGAGATGTTCACTCATATCTACTGATGAATTTTTAGGCCTTCTTGTTTATGTGCAGCTTGTATTAATGGAGCACTTTGTAGTACTCCATGGATAGATAAAATCTGTACCTCTGGGCACAACAGAATACGAGCAGAACTCTATCTGCACTATTTCAATGATTTGTCAGATATAAATGGTGACAGTAAATCCCTGTGAAACAGCAGACATGTTATGTTTTATGGATGGCTTCAGAAGAAATAACTTTCTGTTAGTAAGTGGCTATTGCATAATTGATGCTTAGCATGTTTAATCACTTTAAGTGAAGAGCGCAAATACAGAAATCATGTACATTGATTCTTTTCTGGTTAGTAACATTATTAATATGACTTTCTGCTGCCAAATTTCACAGTTAATAGAACCAAGATGAACAACATATTTGGAATTAGAAACTTGATGGTTTCTTTGCCAATTACTCCATAATGCGTATAGCAAAGAGAATTTGTCATTTTCAAGGTATGAAGTAATCTTTATGCCACAGTAAATAATCAATGTAATGACTGAACACAAAAATACACCTGTTTGATAGAAAGTTAAAAAAAAATCCTCTATCAAGTCAACATATACTTACATTAAATATGGTAAAATTAGGTTGATAATGGCAGCTGGTAAATAGAAATAATGGGCGCACAAGTACACATTTGTAGCTACTTTCTGCACACAGTTTACTACTAAATCATGTTCATGTGGCCAAAATCCAGTTTGCTTATTTGGTGCTTAGTCTCTGCTAAACTGACTATTTATTCCCAGATATGTAACTAGTAGCAAGCTATGAGTTACCAAGAAAATATATATATATATATATATATATATATATATATATATATATATATATATATATATATATATATATATATATATATATATGAACTAAAAAGCCCATCTGGTGTTTGTCCATTCAAGGAAAAGCACCAAGTTAAATTTTTGCTTAACCATGCTCCTTATCAGTAAACCCAACTTAAACAATGTAGGATGATTAAGTACCTAGCACTCTTGTTGTTGCCCTGTTAAGGTTCCCAATTTAACCACCTAAGCGTTACACTGAGGTCTAGATTTCTGTACCAAAAGTGATCCACTGTTTTTCATGAAATTTTTTTTTAAATTGTAGACCTGTAACTTACAGAAATATGTCCGAACAGGGGTTCTAGTAGATTATATGAATATAACAAGATGCCGGCCGGCTTCTTACCGGTCCCGCTGGCACCCGACGATGGAGAGATCGGCGGACGATGACCGATGGAGGACGACGCTGGATGAGCACAGGGGGACCAGGTAAGTAAGGATGTGAAAAATCTCGGGCTTAACCATCCTTGCAATTTTTTTTTGCCCGAGCGAAGGTCGGGCTTAACTGCAAGGAGGTTAAATATCAGCTAGAATGTTATCTGCATTGAATATGTATTTTCTCCCTATGTTTGGGTAGGTTTCCTCCCACATCCCAAAAAACATGCAAGTAGGTAAAGTGGCTTCCCCCGAGAAATTGGTAGACTCCGCTAATGACATATGACTTTGGTATGGACTTTAAACTGTGAGCCCCTTTGAGGACAGTTAGTATCATGATTATAGCCTTTGTAAAATGCTTTGTAATACATTGGCACTTTATAAATATAATTTAATAATAATGTAAAATAAAACAAATCCAAAAAAAATGTATGGATATTACAAGTAAAGTAGAGTTTTTTTTTTATTATTATTATCCATATTAAACAGGATTTATATAGCACCAACACATTACGCAGCGCTGTACAGCGCTGTATGACTGGAACAGCAGTTTTAAGCAAAATTTCTGAGAACATTTTAGACAGGTGACTTGGAATACCTGTTCTTTACCTTGGCAGTGTTATATCATCATGCTTAAAATAAAGTAAATATGACTGATAGTATTACCATCATTTTAAATGATATTACTGATAATATAGCTGTAATATAAATCAGCCAAAGGAGTTGATTTTTCATCTAGTCTAATATTTCAATGAACACTTGGTGGAAGCAAATTCTATAATAAAATAATGCTTATAGTGGTTAAAATTTCTGAAACATCTAACAATAGCCATATCTGCAAAATTTATTAGTCATGCTGAAAGAAGATGTGTCAATTCTCTACTTTAGAAATGATTTAGATTGCATTGCTTTGTTTGCATTGCTTGCATTAGGGTTTTGGGCTTTTAAGATGAGTCGGGGTACTGTGATATCTTTAAGAAGCAATGAACAGCCCAGCCCAGACCACCCAGGGGCCCAGTGATAATGTTTCTGGGTCTACCATAAGGTATGTGGTAAATAAACAAAACAGTTTCACTTTAAATTTGATTTGCATGTTGATTTGTTAGACCAGGGAAGACAAAGTAAAATGTCCTATTTAACCTTTAATCAATCATAGACCCCAATGGATTTCCCAGTATGTCCCCATGCCAAACCTTTGTATTTCCTTACATATGGACAGCTAGGAAACCATGTAAGAAAAACATAAGGGTAAAATCATATTTACGTATTCATATGAAAATGTCAAATCACAAACACACAAACTAGCTACAGTTGATACGCTTTTTGGGGATGTTTACACTTTAATGTTAGGTACAATTCAGCCCCCTCATTTGTTTTTCATACCTCCAATTAAAATCCTCTGCTCTGAATGGCAGGAAAGAGTTTAGAAAAAATTCTGCTCAGAAGGTCTGTGGTGGACTTCTTGAGTCTTGCTGACCTTTAACTTCTGCTGTTGGCTTATCCCACAGTGCAGCCCAGTTCAAGTTTTAAAGACTAACTCAGGGCATTTATCTCAGGGGTATAATACTTATCCACTCTTTATACTACGCTACGTACACACACTAGAATTTTGTAATGGGAAAGGATCTTTCACAATCCTTTCCAATGACAAACTACTGACTGAAAGAATAAATGATTGAATGAAGAATGAATGAATGAGCGCTGTACATGCAGTGCCGTTCTGCACTATGGAGAATGGAGGAGGAAGAAAGAGTGAGCAGCACCCTGCTGGACTTTCTCCCCTTCACTTCCATTGTGGTTGTCTGTATTCTGTATTTTATGGATTGGCTGGGACAGATCCTACAGTAGACTACAGTATATTGAAGCAAAGTGGACAGAATACCTGTTTTATAGTTGAAATGTGCTTTCACTCACCAAAAGTAAGATTTTAAATAGATAGCTTAGTTCTGAAGGTAATCGTTATAATTTACATTAATCAACATAATTGATCTCAGATTTGAAGCAGTTGGGCTTTAAGGGCTGTCAAGCCCTACAGAAAAGCCAAAGAAGATTAAGACCCTGCATATCACATGAGCAGCCTGAAGACATCAGAAAAAAGCAAGTTTATGAAGGCTTTACTACCTTTGTTTCCATGCCAGAATATACCCAGGATCCTTGCTGACATAAGTAAAGCTGAAAATGTCTATATATCCAATATCTAAAATTACTGATAAATACATAATCTTCAAAATGTTAGCAGATCAGCTTGACACTGTAAACCTAAATTTATTTAGACCAATGCTGTCTTCAGATTGTCATATCGAACAAGTGAAACTGTATGGACATGTAGTGAAAATCGATCATTACACTGGATTCATGCTTCATATATTATTTCAACTCAATGAAGGGGCAATTGAAGTCTATTTATCATTCCTCTTCTCTCCCTATTTTAATAAACTATTCCATTGATTTAGCATTCTGCCAGTGCAGCTTTAATGCGCATTAAAAAGCTTTACTGTTCTATTGGTATCACAGTGTGCAAATAAATAAATTAACTTTGCATGACCCATGCTATTATTCCACATGACAGGCTCTCTAAAAAAGGCAGAGCTAGAATAACAAGAAAAAGATACAGTTTTGTATTATGAATTCTTTAAATGCCCTAGAGAATGTTCTTATCAAAAGCCTTTTATTCCTGTATATGAGAACGAAGCATATCAAGGATGTCATACAGACTAACTTTATTCCAAAGCAGGTAGTCTAAGGAGGGTAATTGTTTCAGTGCCAGAAAATACTGATCAGACCACCTACACATCTCAGCAAAAAATGTTATACCTGTTTATATATTTTTTTTATTTATTATATTGAGTGGTATTTAACAAGAAACAAACATTTAAAACAATGTTATTAATAATGTGCAAATAAATTATTTTTTACTTTTATTATTTATATAGTACCATCATATTTTATTAACAAAATCTATAGTCATGACACTATTTGACCCTCAAAAGGGCTTACAATCTAACATCCCTACCATAGTCATACATAAGGCCCAAGAACAATTTTGACCCAAACTAATCTAACTGAATGTTTTTGTATTGTGGGAGGAGACCCAAACAAATACAAAGAAAACATACAAACTCCTTGCAGATAGGATCCTGGCTGAGATTCAAACTTGGGACCTAGTGCTGAAAAGTCCAGAGTGCTAGCCACCACGCCAACCGTATTCTATACTTGCTGCTTGCAGCCAACAGGAGAAGTTCTATGCAATTTCTATCTTTGAAGTCTCTACCTTTCATGAACAAAAAAAGATCTAAATGAAGAACCAACCCTCCCACCTACTACAGCTACCAGTTAACACAGTTTGCAAGAATGAATAACGAAAGCGCTGTACACAATAATGAATGCACACCGTAAAACACGTTTGTAAAAATATGTTCAATAACATTATAAAGCAGGTTGTATACTTTCAAACTTCAAAATATATAAAATAAAATAGATATATTTGTACATATTATATTTTTTATGCTCATATTTTGCTTATTTATATTATGTTAAATGTGTCCAGCCAACACATCTAGCTTTGGGTTCATTTTACATGTTTCTGTTCTACAGAAATTTTGCACACAAAAAATAGGTCAGAGAAGTGAATAATCCCTTACTAGACAGCTACATCCCAAGTTTCAATTAAACAAAAGGAGCATAAAGCAGATCGATCACCAACATTTTTAGAATAATTTCTTTAAAAAATAAAAACACAGTGGTAAAGACTGAATGGGAGTGCAGAGCCTCCTGGGATATCTACGTCATGTATGAGGCTTCTGGCTGCTTCTGCGGCATATGTGCAGAAGGGGCTTTTTCCTGGAATTGGGAAAAAAATACTGATCTCATGCATTTGCAGTAAGATCGGCACTCTTTTATTTCCTATTTACAGCAGGTGACGTCAACCAATCTTGCACATTAGCAGTGCAAGATCAGGTGAAGTAGCCAGAAGAAGAAAGAAGATGGACAAATTTGGTTTCCTCCGAGCCGAAATGAAGGTGGATTACAGGATGCCACAGGACCCAATCATGGAAAGCTTTGAGAGGATTGGGGGCTCTGCAGAAGTAGTCATAGTCGTAGAATTTTAGTTCTGCTTTAAGACATGCAGGTTCTGCTGTTAGGTCCTTTTAATAGAAAGGGGAAATACAGAACGCAGGGATGGAATTTAAAGTTCAACTTTTTAGTATCATCTCCTCTTATCAATCTACTACAGGCAAAACAGGAGGGGTTCTACTTTTTCCACATACACAATCTTGGCCACATGCTGTGGGACCCTGGGACAAAAAGGAACTTCTCAGCAACACTAATGGAAGACAGCCTGACGGAGGTTATATTACCACATTCTATCAGGAACAAAAAATGTCTTTCAATGGAATTCAGTCTAGACGTATGCTCAGAATCTCTGGTTGTGGGTTTCTATTGTGCCACAAAAGGACTCAGAAAGGATTTCCCAAAACTATATTATATTAGACTGTCCTGAGCTGGACCGAAGCTGGACCGGACCCATAAAAGACTGTTATCTGTAGATAGGGGTCATTTCCTTGTCCAGTCCTATGTAGGTATAGCCCTGTCTGATGCTAGCCTAGTTAGTCTGCTAGCCCTAGCTTTTGCGCATACTTCTATTATGAATAGCTCTGCAACATCCAGTGCTACTACCAAGGCCCAACAACTCTTTAGAATGTATGTTACGAAAAGAGTTATGGCCGATCTTCATTTGCCTCAGGTCCCATACAGAGGTTGCAGAGATGGTTTTTTAGCTAGTAAAATTTTAAACAACTGATTAAAAAAAAACTGAAAAAAAAAAAACAAAAATGAAAATAAAAAAATACACTTTGCATTTTAATAAACCATTAAACAGCAATTCTGTTTGTATGTATATGTTTTAAATAAGTGTTGGTGGGATAAACCACAGAAGGTGTTGTGTAACCAGGTAACTGTAACCACTGGAAATGTTGGACTCCAGGAATGTGAGGCAGCATTTTCTTTTCACTACTGTAGAGCCTAGTAGAGCGGGCATCAGAATGTCCTCTTTGCACTTTAAACCTAATACAACATCAATCTATTTAACTATATGCATACAATAAATGCTGAAACAAAATGCTGAAATATTGGAAACAAGAAATGATGATGTTACCGCTGTATTTTTATGGAGATCTAGTCTGCATTATCCTTTCTGCTCATTTTTAACTAATAGTCTAGAATTTATTACACTTTTCCTGCCTTGTTTGTTTTAATAAATGCCACATTTAAATGCGTTTGGACTTAAAAAATGTTTTTCATAAGCTTGAAACAGAACATTAAATCGAAGGTGGCATTATCTTTAAATGCCAATAATGTAAAAGAAATATTATTTTCTTCATGCAGTTATGGATTTTTGTCTAATGCAAATACAGGTCATTGCCTGCAATGTGTCACGGACACCAATTTCTTTAAGCTGGCAACACAAAAAGAATGAAACTTTGCAAAAAAATAGTGGCTAGTTCAACCATCTGGGAAAGGAAAATGAAAAATTCAACATGTATATTAATGGTTTAAATAACAAGTTGGTGACTGCTAGTTGGTAAAGTTTGTAGCTCCAGCTGGGACAATCCAAATTGTACAAATCATATTTGGTAATGAACAGTAACATGAAGGTGTGTTGGTGTTCAAGAAAGATGGGTAAAGCTGCGTACAAACTTCCAATTTTTGTCGTTGGAAAGGATCTTTCACAATCCTTTCCAACAACAAGGGAGTGCACGATGCATGAACGGTGCTGTACATACAGCACCGTTCATGCTCTATGGAGAGGGGAGGGGGAGAGCGACGGAGCGGCACCCTGCTGCGCGCTTTCCCCTTCCCTTTCATTAGGATCGGCTGTCGTCCATCGTCCGTGGATCCGGCAGGTCGGTCGTCCGGACGATGGAAGACACCGACTGTACACACGGCAGATTTTCGCCCGATAATTGGCCGATACCGATTATCGGGCGATAAAAATCTGACGTGTGTACGTAGCTTAAGTCGACCAGGACATTATTCTTAACCAATGAATTGATGAAAAGATAAAACAAGGTAGACAAATCCTGAGAAAAGAAGACAAAGACATACTGTAAATTAAAAAAAAAAAGGTCTATGGATGGGACGAACTATTCAAACCAACAGCTTTCTTTCAGGCAAATTACCAGCTATTAGAATATGCCAACAGGTACATGGAACAACCATTTCAGACAAAACATGGAAAAATATCAAAAATATCAAAAAAAGGGTACTTTCTATATAACATTGACGTCAATCATTCCTAAGGCTGAACTAAACCCAAAAAAACAACAAATGACCCGGAGGTAGAGGTTTTTGGCAGAAGAGACGCGCTTTCGTTGTAAACACTTTTCCCTGGTTGCTGGTTTTCCTGGTTGTTTTTTTTTTTTTTTGCCTACACTGCATGATACATGCACAATGCAGTTTAGAGACCAGCACTAGATGTGGCACCTCTGCATGTAGACCCAGACGCTGGGGACTGTAACTGTAACTCCTGTGTGTGAATGGCCATTCAACGGCCAAGGGGATTTGCCATGGAAGTCCCCCATGTAGTTGGCAACCAAGATGCTTCCACACCAATGCACACTCTTCCAACAGAGGGCCCGATTTATTAAAGCTCTTCAAGACTGGGGAAGATAAACTATCATCAGTGAACATGAATAATCAAGCACATCTGGACTGAATCTGATCCAGGATTGAAAACATTTGCCAAATAATAGCAAACTATTTTAATAAATCTGTTGGATCACCCCTGTTCTCCCATAATATTCTATCTTTTTCAGTATTGAAAAGCTTATAAATCAGGCCCTAAGGCTTCAAGCAGCCATGTACTGGCATGCATTCTTCTTTGACCTGAGAATTAGTATTTAGCATTTACTGGAGTGCATGTGTTTAGATTTAAAAGATGTGCAAATACATTGCACCGCTGAGAAACAACAAGGAATAGAACAAGTATTTTATTAAAATATCATATATTTTTATGATAATGCTTTAGCTAAATACATCCTATTATTTAGTGTTTATGCATGCTTTAAAACACACCTTTCTATTTTAAGTATGTGCTGGCTTCTATTTCTGCCTTTTGTTTTAAGAAATATATTTTTTTTAAGTCGGCTGATGTTTAACCTTTCTACTTTCTTAGTCACTAAGCCTGCAGATAAGGAGCTCTGACCTTGCTCTGACTTTCATGTGTTGTTGTTTCAGGTCTATGACTCAGGAGTATTAAGCCAGACTCAGCCACACAACTAGTATCTATTGTAATAGCAGCGCACATAATCCTCATATGGCAAGTGTACTTTAAAGAAGCTATTGAATGTATGTCAAAGAATAAAATAAAACAACCTTTGTTCTATCAAGGAGACAATCTGATGGGTAGTTTGATGTATTGTATCTACTAGTGCTTGGTTTTTGAACTGGAAGGAACTGGCATTTACTTTCATACTATGCTGCAGCTTTATTTGATTATTCTCTAAGTATATTCTCTCTAAGTATATTCATGGTATACATTACTTTTAAAAGCAGTACGTGTGGACACAAAAGTATTGTTTCCCTAGCAAGATCCATCTATTAAATCACACATTTTACATGAAAAAATACCTAGAATAGTTTATTCATACCAGTCTATGTGACTAGACTTAAAGTGACACTGTGATTATGAAAACAAGGAAAGAATCTCATATGCATTCCCTCTGATGGCTGAATATCCTATTTTTGCACTGTTGAACAGTCACAGCATGTCAGAATCTTCAGCATTCTACAGTTTTGGATACCATATTCTTGTTTCCCCTGCCTTGCCCTTTGGTTTCTTTTTATGGTGTAGGACATAGTAGTGTCAACGGCATGAATAGGAGGTACCATAATTGCATAAGGGAAGGGGTGGGGTTCAAGGTAGACTGTATCCCATCAACAGCAAAAATTAGCCACCAGCAAATATAACAATTCCTATGTCAAGAACTTTGTTTAAGCTTTTTTGAGCAATGACAACATCACTTTAATGTTGAAATTCTACTACAGCTAACCGATGGGGGGAGGAAGAGGCAATCCAAGTATCAATAATGTGCCCTGCATTTACATATGCTAACAATGGAAAACACAGACAAATGAGAAGAGAGCTGAGCAGCCTCAACATTTCTCAACATTTTTATCCCTTACATTGGTGGCCAGTGGTGGTTTGAATACTACCTTTAAATTACTGGTTAAGTGTTTCTAAGCCAGGGTTAAGTGGAACCCCATGGTTCCTTTACAGGTTGCCATTGGTGGTTAGAATACTACCTTTACAGACAACTAAAAACATATTTGGAGTCATGTAGCTGGCTCTACCGAAGGTTTTGGCCCAGAACTACATAGACATCATCAACTGGTAAATTAATCAGCCACAATTCATGGTACCCCAGCAACCCTTGGAGGAACCCTGGTTGGGAATGACTGCAGTAAAAAAAATGACCTAATTGGCTGTTGCTGCTCATTCACTATCAAGCTGATGACTAGTGTGCAGGTGACCTGACTCTGTTAATCGACTAAAGCAGAGATTAGATTATCAGACTGGTTGTGCTGTGTATATCCCAGAACTAAGTGGACATATACAAAAGCCCTTTACTACAAAAACAACTTTTTTCCATATATTCAGGTGCATTTATTTGTTGGCTTGTAATGGATTTTAGCTTTAATTCTAATGAGTTGAATATTCATTGATTTTTTCATTAGTACATGAAAAATGTTTATACTGAGACTTTGCCAAGAAAACTACTCTTGAATTATTTTGTGCTCAGCATGAATACAGTACACTGCCCTCAATTTTCTTCATTTATTTCCTTTTTTTTAAATTCACCAATTATATTCTATTTTCATTGTTTTCTATTTCTTACTCTCAAGTTACAAGTTAGTTTATCCGTAATATTATTATCCTTATCTCATATATACCATGCACCCTTTTCCTCTTTTCAACATAGCATGCACCTATCCTCCTTTCTCTTCATTTTCATCTTGTTCATCTACAAACCTTTAATGGAAGCTACACTATCAAAAAAAAAAAATATTCAAAAAATTTAGACTACAAATTTATTGCAAATGCATCTTTATGTTCTTTGACCTATCTACGTTTCATACGGTTACATTCCGTCAGTGTCAGTTCAATACATTCAATTATCCAGTGAATGTGAGCAATATAAATTTTTAAGTAATTAATGGGACGAGTGGGCAACCCTAAGCAAAGGCCAACTGTGATAAATTAAGCCGTGGATAATACTACAACTGTTATACCAACTAGAATTTACAGGAAATGTTTCCTATCCATTACCGACCTTTCAAAATGCTGACTTTGAAGCAATTATCTAATAAATACTAATATAAATGTACACCAAAACAGCACACCACCTTTCCAATTAAACACGCAAAGACACCAAATTTAAAAGAGGGATTTCTATTACATTTAGAATGGAAAAAAAAAATTTAACAAAAAATCTTGATATATAATTACTCCACTATTTTTTTAATGGTATTTAAAAAGGCCCTCCTGTTCCTGGTTACACAACGTGTAATTTTTCTGAAAGGTAAATTGTCATCATAGGTGTAATGAATGCTATGAAAATCTTCTGCAATAAAAGTTTATTTTGAAGAGAATTTTTCTAATGTCTGTTCATTTCCAGTGGGGTAGGATGTTTCATCACAACAACATTGGTGTTGCAACAGTTAGGTTTATATTAGGCTGTTCTTATTCAGAAATTAGTTTGTTTTGGAAGATAATAAAGGAATAAAGTAAAAATCTGCACAAAGTTTGCTAAAAATCCATGTGACTTACAGGGCCTGATTTATTAAAGGTCTCCAAGGCTGGAGAGGATACACTTTCATCAGTGAAGCTAGGTGGTCCAGCTTTATTATATTAGGCCCATTGCGTATGGCACCAGTGTATAATAAAAGGCTCTGAGTTTTGTGATCTGGTGGGAAGTTTGTGTCTGTGAGGATGTAAAAATGTGTTAATTAACAAATGAAAATTGAATATTGAGAAGACTTAGATTTACTTTGTGCCATATAATATAATCGTCCTGCTCTCAAGTTATATTCATAACAAATGTTGTACTTTTTAGCAGATGTCTAAATCAGAATATTGAATAAAATGTGAAATGCATTTGTAGTCGTCTTAACGAGTCCATATAATGGCATTCCTTATTTTAGCTGTACTGATGCTCATTGCTTTGAAAAGTTAAGAAGCAAAGTGAAATATCTTTATTTCTTTTTTTACAAATGTCAGTATCTTTAATGGAAATGTTTTACATGCAAAGATTTAAAATATTAAACATTTCTCCAAAAAATTTGAATTTATATGCCATATCAATATATAAAAGTCATAGAGTGTTTTGGCACAGGAAATCAGAAACATTTCCCATATGATTATTCCAGAAAGTGACACTTTATTTATTATAAACACGTTAGTGTGAAGGTCAGGTGTTTTGATTAAATATCTGTCTAAATACTTTTTAAAATAATACTATTAAAAATAATGACAACTATAAAGGAAGAATCAGAACTGATAACAAACAAATTTCTGTCAAAGTGGCAGCTTTCCTTTAACAGTAACCCTAATATCCAAAAGCCAGCTTTTAGAGCCTTGATGTAAAACTTTACGGTTTTTACATCAACTTAATTCAATACTTCAAAGCAATGTGCTCCAACCAACAGGCTGTTACCGAGCCACCTTTTTGAGAAGGTAAAAATTAATATTCATTTAATCATCTGTAGAAATGTTTCTACTGTCCAAGGCATTTCCTTAACCAGCCTTCTAACCAACCCTCCAACTATTCCTCTATCCAACTTACCTGATATGCATACTATACTGCAATAGTGACCAACCTGCAGCCCAAGGGCTACATCTAGTCCTTTGATACTCAAGTGCTAGGAATGGTTTCCTTGCTTTGTAAGACCTACATGTTACACATTACACTGGGTATTGGAGGAAATATTTTATGTTAGGGTCAGAAATGTGATAAATTATAACATGCAATTAAAGTTCATGTGAAATTGTAGTTTTCTTTGGTTGTACAACAAAAGGTGCCAGCAAGTGTTCATTCTGCTTTCAATTGACCTTCAATTTCTGTTAGGATCTATCTGCCATTTGTAGTGTTTCTGAGGTTGTATGGAAGCTGTGTTTTGTGATGTTTCCTGGCTAGAGAACAATTTGAGGAGCCAGAGGGCATGTCAGTGCTAGCCTATATCTCTGGAGGGACACGTATGTTGATGTATTGCCGCTGTGCAAAGACGTTTAGCTTTGTGAGTTTTCCTAAATGTGTATATTTTTTTTCCTTGTTTAACGTGGAAGGAAGCATTTTGGTTGGTGGTGAGCTTTTGCTATAATCTGCAAGTATTCACAACATACTTGTACATTACAAGAACTGTCATTAAAGCGTACCTAAACTCAGAAATTTCACTTTACATAAAAGGGTAGACAACCCTTTTATGTAAGGTAAAAATTCTGTTGTTTTTTTTTTAGCTGCAACACCCTTTTTTGAGAATGAATGGGAGCGCAAAGCCTCCCCGGATATCTACGTGACGTATCCCGGGAGGCTCTTTGGTGCTCCTTCTGCACATGCCCAATCATCTTACATGCGCAGTGAGATCGGCACTTTTTTTTTTCATTCATTTCATACGTCACCCGATCTTGCGCCCTGGGTCAGGTGATGTAGGATGAAGAACCAGAAAGAAGAGGAGAAGATGGCAGCGCCGGAGCTTCGGCTTCAGGACAGATGTCGGGACAACACGGGACCAGATGCAAGACATCCCCCGATGGATCAGACTGCCCTGCGGGATTGAAGGTAAGTGTATTTTTTTGGGCAGTTTTGAATTTAGTTCCTCTTTAAGTGAAGTGTGTCTGTATTATATAGATAAATGTCTTTCACAAAACACTAATGCGCTCTGCCTTTAATGAAAATTTTTTTGCCAAAAAACTGTAGAAATAATTTGTGCCCTGCCTCCATTGTTTCTCACCACTAGTACTAGGTAACCAAGGAAGGTTTATGTAGGAAACTGAAAGAAAGGGTGGAATTTGCTGAGCCTTAATTACCCCATCAAGCTGAATTGAAAATAAGTTCACTCTGTAGCTTTTACCCTGCATTGCCCCAACTGTGGTTTTCAAAATACCTTGTTCTAAAGGCTTTGTTTGACATCAGTCTGTCTATTAAGGTGGATATTTGGTCATATTATCCAGTAATCACTGTTGCTGTGATGAAATATATGTAGGAGATCTTAGGCCAATAAGACTCTGGGGAGTGGAACCTGGGTTGGACATTGGATCTGGGTAACTTACTTTAGTTTTTCACTGGTAGGTTTTATCTTGCTTGGTCAATCACACAAATCCACAACTGTGGCACCACTGAAACTTGCTGTGCATCAATTTACAATATTAAAATTAGTATATTAGTGTGGGTATATTTGCAGCTTCACTTTTTGTATAGGTATACAATGAAGTGTATTTGTTAATTCTCAATTTTTGCTTAACTAGGTGATGTGTTCTGACAAGCAATTTCTGTTACCAA
This sequence comes from Pyxicephalus adspersus, assembly GCF_032062135.1. NCBI lineage: Eukaryota > Metazoa > Chordata > Amphibia > Anura > Pyxicephalidae > Pyxicephalus > Pyxicephalus adspersus. The sequence continues at coordinate 125,275,826 of NC_092859.1, forward strand.
GAAGATTAGTACATGAATGCAAGTTCTTTTTTATTTGTAGTAACACAATACATTGCAAAATGCTCTATTTTTTAACACTGACAGATGCCTATTGTGAAGCCCATTTCTGTTTCAAGTTTCCAAATTATTTTTAACATACAGTTAACAAACAGAGCAAATGGCCGTTATTGTTTCCATAACACTGTGACCAAAACAATCACCAGAAATTCTTCCCCACTGAGTATAAAGGTTTCAGAATATTACAAATATGAAAAATGTGCAGAATTCAAGTAACACTATTGCATTACCATGCTACTAATATTGCTTAGAAATACAAATACCATTTAGATGGGAAACAAAAAAATATATTTTTCCAAAGGATAGAAAATAATGAATCACTATGTTATAAGGACAGCAGCTACACGATATATTATGTTGTTAGTTTTGCTCTTGACAGCATCATACGGCTCTGTAATATGAGGAAACATTGACTGTCCACCCTCCTGTTATTGATGTCTTGATTTGGAGGTCTATCTCTGGTCTATTTTGAAGCATTGCAAAAAAGAGATTTATAAAAGATGAATTATCATGTAGCATTTCTGTGATAATATATTTACAGGACATTTTTCTCTTGCTCTCACAAAGACATATACAAGGGAAATATTAACGACACAAATTGTATGTATTTGTATAATGCCAATCAATGCAGATTTTTTCTTTACAGATTAAATAATGGGTATATCTGCCTGGGGCAGAGGGGAAGAGTTTAAATATCACTCAGATCACACTTATAATAGAACACAAAGGTTGACATTGCTAATTCACTGATGGCACGCAAGAGACTAAAATGCCACCTTTTTGGCTAACATGACACATTGCTTACAAACAAAATGTTAACATGTTATCCCTCAGGGCTTTACTGACGAGGTCTGTATGGCTGTTTTTCTTAACCAGATCAAATTTCATAAATAAAAAAAATATACAAAATTGCAAAACAATGTGCCTATCATACCAACACTGCTTCATACACATAACTTTGCAGTTAGGCGTTCACAATATAATATTTATTTATTTTCAATCAGTTCAGAGTAGGTATACGTTAAGTACTTCTAATACAGATTAAGTTCTGTATCTACAGTAAATTCAGATTTTAATAAAGATGTAGTTCTAGATTCCAGTACTCAAGTCATACCAAAAATGTAGACCTGATACTACATAAATGTTTAAGCCTTAAAGTACTTATGACATACAGAGCCTGATTTATGAACTCACTCAAAGACTAGAGAAGATAGACTATCATGGAAGAACCTGGGTGATCCAGCAAACTTTTTCGGGATCCATTCTAGGCTTTTTTTCTTTTTTGTATGTGCAATATCTCTTTATGTATTTACATGTATGTGTATATGTAGGTATATAAACATGTGTATGCGTGGATATGTATTTATACGCATGTGTATATTTGAAAAATTGATTAAAATTATCATATTTATAGGTCTCACATTTATTTCCTGAAGAAGCAGATATAATTCGGGAAACGCGTTAAATTCTGTACATATGTGAGACTGTATTATAGAAGAGAATTTTTTAATGTATATTATAAATAAAAGTTATGTTTTTTTTTTTTTTAAGTAGTTCTTGATATTTCTTGTGTCCATTCTAGGTTTGCTGAATTACCCAGGTTCCACCATGATAGTCTTTTCTCCATCTCTTTCTTGGAGATCTTTGATAATTTAGGCCCACAGTATCTATACAATGTTAGGTATACATTACAGGTTTTTGATCGATTTTACAAATGTAATTATAATTGATTTTAATTGATTTTTTTTTTGATTGCATACATGTATTCTTTGTACTTTCTACTTAATAATGTATCTGAATTATGATCGATTTATTCATCATATTTAATTTGTGTCAACTGTAAAAAAAAGTAGTTTCAAATATAATTTGTTATCTCTCCCTAATTAATGCCACACCCATTTTTTGGTCAATATTCTTCTTAAATATGGATTGTAAATGGGATTGTTTTGATCAATTTTTCATTGTTTCTATGTTTATGTCTAACAAATCAAAAATATTGCATAGTGTAAATCCAGCTAAAGTAAAGGATTTCTGCTAGGATATGTACATGCCTGTCCCTCCTATATCTTGCACAGCATTTCTTTAGCAAAAATCTAGATTTAGTACGGCTGTTGTCCAATGTCATGTAGTTATCTGTTGTGCCAGGTTACTAAACAACCGGCCAGGGAACAACCATTTATGTTTACTATTGGGTAGATCGCATGCTCTCAATCTACTGCCACTAACAATCATTTCCACTGACTATAAATGAGCACTAAGCTATCGTGTTAAATGGAGGTAATGTGTACCCCTTCAAAGGAGGAATAGAATATTTACCAGTCATATGGATCTAGTCTTGCCTCACTTCTGGTGCATGCTGTTCATGCCTTCCTATAATTTCCTCACAGTAAAATAATTCAAAGATATGAAAATACTCAGTAGAGGCCAATGTTCTTTATTTTTTGCTGCTGAGGGCTAATAAGCTTGGAGCAGCTAAATGCAAATGCCCAGCATGTATGCAACTGTATAAGTTCCAGGGGGCAAATAAGCTTTTAGAACCACTAGCTAATAAAATAGACACAGCCAAATAAGTAGAACTATATTTTCAACATAAATATTGTTGTTTTAATGTTATTAGCTCCCATGGCTGCACAATATGGGAAATGGATTTTATGGAGTAGGTCTTGGCAGACTAGTCAAATTAAAGGATACAGACCAAATGTAGTTTAACGCAAAGGGGTAAAATATTAAAATAATGCTTTCATGCCACACTTATAGTTCTTCTGTACCTATACTTCTGAGGTCTGCCTGTCTGAGCTTTACAACAAACACTTATAACCAAAGTACCAAAAATGATTTGGAGTCATGTAGCTGGCTCTACTAAGTGGTTTTGGCCCTAGAACTATGCAGGCATCATCAAACGGAGGTCAATTGAGGAAACCCAAGCAAGAGTAATGAGAGAAATATGTAGAAAGCCACTATTAAACTCTCTTCTTAAAAAAGCAGGTTGTCCTTGGTTGTCAAGCTAATGCATGAGGATGATTTACTAAAGAAAAGGCTGTGCACTTATAAAAGTGAATGACAGTAAATACAAAGAACATGTGTTTACTTTGAATACCCAGTCAAGAGGATTTCAGGTAGCACACAATTGGTTGGAGTGGACACAGTTTTATATTATTCATTAGGTAGTCAACTTTCAGTAGTGAAAGGTCTTTATTACATTAGTAGATTTACTCTAATGACTCCTAATTATATAGATATAAACCATTTAAACTTTGTGATTAATTTTTCTGGCTGCATGCTCGTTCTGCATTTATGACCTAAAAACATAGAGACCAGACACAGGTATGCAGAATTCTAATACAAATCTGGCCAGCAGTTGCGACCTCCATATTTCTTCATTCAAAGCATGATGAAGATGTATAAGATCATAAAGTCATAGTTTTAATGAAAGGAACAAGGGAACACTCAGTCAAGAGGTAATAATATGCCACATTTCCCTCAATCTTTTGTACTTCGTCATATCCTAATTTAGAAGACATTTACCTGTCTGTGATTACTGATAAAGTGTCAACAGTTCTGGAGGTGTAATTAATCACAAAAATAAACTGGTAACAATTTGCATGTCTCCACAATCCTAACCTAATTTTTACTTAATATAGCTTGTTTCTTTTATAATAAAACACTGTCAGGTTTTCATTTTTTTTTAACTAGCACTGCCTGTAACAAACAATAATAAATCAGCAAACAGCTAAATGCAGAGAGATTGATAGCATCTTGAAAATGACTGATGTGTACGAGGATGATTTAGTTGAGTACATTGCAGATATAAGTTTGTAACATATTCCTAAATCTGATACTATGAATACAAATAAAATGGGTAAATAGGTGGTTCAATACTTTTATTTCTGTTTGCTGTATTATCAGTCTCTATTGTCCAGGTACATACTATGTGTTAAAAGGACAACTGCTGTAATAGCATACTAGCTAGCATACATCTGTAGCTGGCAGTGTAATAATACAAAGAGCTAAATATAGCCAGTAGTTCAAATCATCATGTAATTGCAAGTTACAGAAAGAATGAAACAGAATTCAAGCTTTAATCATCATTCTTTATCTGATGATACCCATTTGGTTAATACATATACAGCAATGCTGCTGCTAGGGAAACACCACCAACTTCATGGTTTGATAAAGGTAATATGCCCAGCTCTTTAGGAGTTGTCTAGTTTAAACAAGTTTTCAAAGTTATGCCATGTCTTTTTATGTATTAGGAATTTTTTATTTTTTTTTACTATAGAATTTATTATAAAAAGACAAATACAAATCAAAAATTACAATACAATAATTAAGCAAATATAGTGTGATATATAGTGTAAATCATGAGTCCACTATAAAGCCATCACAAGAATAGTAGCCTGTACACTTCACATCTGGCAAAGGCTTGATAAAATGGGGAAAATGAACCAAGAAAAAGGTGTTTGAAGAAAAAGGAAAGAAGAAAAACAAAGGTAAAGAATAGAGAGGAAAAGGTGTTCCAAAAGAGGGAGATTCCTTATAGAGCAACCATGTACACCTTAGGCTCCCAATGGGGCCGGTACCGCCCACCGGTGGGCACTGAAAAAACCTAAGGGGCATTATTAAGGGGGTGTTGAGGACCAGCCACCGTTCCGTTGGGCAATACACAGGTGTGTCCTATGAGATAATCCTACCCTCGGAATGTATATTACCAGCTGATTGGGCGCGTACAATAACGTCACAATCAGTGTCTGCTCTGTCTGCATTCGCATCTCCTATTTTTTTGAGAGTATGCATGTTCTATAGACCTCAGAGATCAGTGTGCTGCTCCCTGCCCACCTTATATTGTGAGATAATCCCTCGTACACCAGCAGCAGCAGCTGTGTCTGTGTCCATGCTGCTGCCATTACCCCAATGTATACTTCAGTCTTCTACACCGACTGTTATAAAAATCTTTAGGGTACACAGGGGTCTCAAACATAAAATCCTAATAAGAATCAGGAAGCTTTTCTCATTAAAGTGGTCCTAAAGTGAAAATAAAAAGGATGACACCTTTATTTGCATAGATCCGTGATGTATGCCGCTGTATATGTCAAAAAAAAAAAAAAAAAAGGAAAGCCCCGATCTCACTGCCCGTGTGTGAAATCGCCATCTTTCTTTTTTCAATGACAGAAAAGTCCCTCCTGCTCATGCCTGTTCTCGGAGCTAAGCCTCCTGGAATTTGTGACATGCGTATCCCAGGAGGCTCTGTGCTCACATTCAGTCTATGCCACTACAGCGGTAATGGCAGAATGGGAGGAGCTTTGCCTTTTTGTTTTTTTTAAAAAAAAAGAATTTAATGAAAAAAATGAAACAAAGGGTTATCTACCCTTCTATGGAAAGTAAAAATTGTGGCTATTTCAAAAATTTCAAGACCAGGGTCCCCAAATTGAGTTTGCATATTAGCGACCACTGGTGGCCACTTCCAAGGGATTAAGCATTAGGGTACTGCCAATTGTCTGTGCACTGTGGTGCCTCAAATATACATTTTCCAGCTCACCAAACTTTAAGGCTGCGTTCAGACTGGCAGTGAGGTGGCACTGCGGTTACCCCTCCCTCATGCCATGGAATTCTGGCTCGAGGGAGACGCTCAGTACTGCTCACTGCCACCTGAAGTCAAATCTGCAGACGCTGCTGTGCGGGGGACTGAGTGGCTGGTGGGGTGTCTGTTACACATCTCACTAATAATAATATATTCTTTTTTTAATATATATTCATTTTTTTATATAGTTAATATCTTCTAATAAGATAATTTAAGAAATCTGTCCTTATTTTTCAATATATAGTATAGTTTACCCAAGGGGGGCACTATCGACTCACTTCCTGAAAAAATGATCTCCAGGTTTGCTGGATCACCCAGCTTCACTGATGAAGTGTATTCTCTCCAGCCTTATAGAGCTTTAATAAATCAGGCCCATTAACTTAAGGCGTAACCCTAAACCATGGCTGTTAAGTGACTATGTGCTTTTAGTTTTATGCTTTGCAACCTTTTCATTCTACTTTGGGGAGAAGCATCCCCAATACGGTTACCATATAAATGAATAGCATACAGTAATGGAGGTGGCCTGAGAAGGAAGACAACAAATGTTTTTAGACGTTTTTATAAAAAGGAGTCTAACTATCCTGGGAATACAACTGCTTTTTGTTGTCACAATGGGAAATTGAAAGCACATTTTCACATAACAGTTTGAATATTAACAGACATCTTTTTCACTTGGAGCATAATTATTAGCTAAGCATAAGGCATCAAACTGGCTTTACAGTTTGAAATGACTAATATATTTTGAGTATTTTTTTTGCAATTTTTGGACAACTCGGCACTGTACTCTAATGTGCTGGGCACTATAATTAATTTGTATTAAACATTTATCTTTAGGATAATTGGCACAGCCACTAATATAGTGAGTTATGGGGTGGATTGGATTGGAAATACATAATATTAACTAAAATGATCGTGTCAGAATATAATAATCTATTGCCTGGACCTTTCAGAACTATTACAGCAACAGCCAGGGTCTTCCATTACATCTAAAGTGGTAATGTTCTCACATGACTGCTTTCACTATTAAACTTAGTTTCAAACTAAGATTTAATAAATTATAAATGCAAAACAATGAAAAAAAACTAAATAAAGTTGCCCAACTAATCAACAAAAAAATGAAATCAAAACTTTGAACTAAACTTTTATGTTAATTGTTTTCTCCACTTTTTCATGAATCAACCCCAAAATACAAGTTTCTTAAAACCTAATATGGACACTTCTACCTTTACCAATAAAGACAAATTTAATCCCTTGTTGAATGTCATAGCATTGGCTTAGGTTTGAAGTTTTCTCTAGGTAATTAATCTATTAGTCTAGTCCAATGCAATACTTAGAAAAAAAAAATCAACAGCTGTATTTCTGCATCTTTGTATTTTAGCATCTTGTACGCACAACAGTTTCCAAAAGCTCTTCATGAAATGTTTTAATTAGAATTACAAATGTACTCCAGAACAATTCAGAAGCAGCAAGCAGAAGCGTAATCTAAAAAGGCGTAAATTGTCTTGTTTATCAATTAATAACATTTCTCAGATTATTTATAGTACAGGATGGTTAAATAACGATGGCAGGCATGATTAAATAAGCAGTTTTTAAAGGGCATTTAATGTACTGCAGCTAATTAAAACATCCGCGTTGCGTTGCTAAGATAAACATTTTTGCAGGGTGTACAACTGCACAGTCTGCATGAAGATCCTAGTAAGCTTTTCCTTTTACATTTTCTCTCTGTGAAAACTCTTGAGGATGTTCAAAGTCACAAAACTGCAAAACCATTCCATTTCAGAGAATCAACAAGACAGAAGAAGCATATTTTCATGCGTTGCAGCACAAATGCAAAACACTACAGCAGATTGCTCAGTCACCGATACTTTTAGCATCTAGGTCAGGTCATTCTCATTCTAGAAATTACTAACAGCTGAACTCTGACCTTGCTCTGATTACTGTCATCATCAGTTAACTGCAATAATGCATTTGCACACGTTTTCATCATTAGCACTAAAGTATATATAGCAAGGGATAATAATGGAGATACAAAGGGATCAGGTACAGGAGGTGTAAAGACTTTAAGCTTATTGATTGCCTTTGCTTTAATTTTTATGTGTGGCAAAGCTAGCTGCCTTAAAAATTTAAGCATTAGAAAAACCTCATGGCATGACTTGAAAAGGTCATTGTGGGCCTTAACACCACCATATTGTTAACATTAAAAAAGGTCTGTATATGCAGAAATATTCAAGAATTATTTAAATAAGTGTGAAATCCCATGCAACAATAAGAGTTTTCCAAATAGTACTCAGTAACCAACCATGATGGCAATAAGGGAACTGTCATGGATGATTTATGTAATACACGGCTGTCATTGTTATCATTCTTTCAGCAATTGATGTGACACAGATCCTGTAAAAATATTTGTGCCTACCAAGCTGTCCTGACAATTTCTTAGTTGTATGCTTGTTCCATGGTAGTAACTCACCAAGTAAGGCAAGGTTGAAGATAACAGCCACCAAAACTACAGTTGCAAACATACGTCAACATTGGTGGTTTCCATGTTTTTACCCTTAAAGGGTTTATTTTACAGAGGTGTTTTCTATTTTTTTTATTTCATTTGTTTCAAGTGAAGTGGCACAGACATGTTTTGGGTTTATTGACACTATCATTTTCATGCAGGTATATTTTATGAGGGTTAGTAAGCAATGTGAGGGGATAATGACAATGATATGTGGTTGGGGGCACTGTGTGGGACTGGTGCCACTGTGCAGGACTGGTTTTATTGCTTGAGGCTAGGGGACACTGTAGGGTGCTGGGGCCATTGTTGAAGGATGGGGGCACTGTGAGGAGTTAGGGACACTGTGGGGGAGGGACAGTGAGTGGAAAATCTACAACCTATTTGTGACTCACAACGTGCCTTTGCTGTCCTTCTTGGGTTCTGGCTTGAGCTCATCTTGGGCTCTGACAACATGTGAATTCCTATATCAGCTGTAGCTGCAAACTCTGCCCCACCAGCACAGTGCCTTGTCATTAGGTACTGGGCCAGCTAGGGTGGAGGTATTGGGCAACAACTACACAGACGTTTGGGGAAAGACAAGGAAATAAAACATTGTGGATGGCAGCAGAGACCAAAGCCAAACCAATCAGCATTTCATAGTTTTATTTTCAATAATTTTTTATTGAATGATTGTTTACCAAAAATATATGAACAAAAGGGTACATTCAACACGTATACATTTAATGTATACATTAAACGCCCATACATTAAAACAACAAAATGTAATAGGAAATACAAAGGATAGACAGCAGATTAAAACAGGAGGGAGCATGACGTCTTAACAAGGAGGGTGGTCTAATCCACCATGGGGGTAGGTGGTACCGCAAACAGACAGGCTTATTACCAAGGGAATGTCTTTTGGCACCAGTTTTATATCTTCACTATACTATGGCAGAAAAGTCTTCAAGAATGCACCACATGCACTAGAGCCTGAGCAGGGAAGTTTACAGCTGACATTTCCCATCAAAATTATGTATGATATTCCCAATATAATGAAATGCAGATTTTACTTGGTTGTGCATTACATGACAAATATATCAACCGTGAAAATGGGTGAAAATTATAGTCAATATGACATTCTATCAAAGACATTTAAACTATTTTACTTAATCAGAACCTTTTAAAAATGTGCATACATGCAAAATAACATCAAATGCCATACGTGACCTTTTCCTGGATTTATCATCTTATTTTGTAATATAAAATGAACATATACCTAATCTCAAAAAACATGAACTGGCAGAACACATATACTGTCCTTAAACCAGCAGGCAGGTACTGAATGTGGCAAAATCGGCAAGTATGCTGCGAGGAAGCTCACCTCAATGAATTTGGTTGTGCTTTAACCTAGTAAATGTGGTAGAGAATCTATTTTCAAAGAAAACCCAATTAATCACATCTAAGAAAATGACACAGCAACTCAGTAAGACCAATTTACAAATGAAGTTGAGAAGCTTCTTAAAAAATTCTATGAATATTAACTTTATTAATGCAATAATGTGAAAAGCAAAGTCTTGCTTACTTTAAACCTTGCCAAGTCTTGTGCTTTAACATGATTGTTTACTTAAGGTTAATATTCACACAATCGTTTTGAGTGGATAATTTTTTTACTCAGTCTCTATATCCTTCCATCTGCATTCCTAGACTAAGGCTATGTTTTGATGGGAGCTATTCTAAACAGTGCTGCTACAGATCAATGCTTTGGATCAGAACTAAACCCCCTAAAGCACAGAATGTCATTTAAACTAAAGAGAGTGGATCAAATCCCTTTAATTTGCAGGTGTTTGCGTGGTTGTGCTGCAGTTTTTCAGAAACACAATACAGTATCCTAGGTTGGTTTGCTGCTAAACCACTTCCATAGACATTCAATAAACTTTCAAGCACATGCATTTTAGTATTGTTATTGGCCACATAGCTGCATTAACTATTTTGTTTACATTTCTGGAGATCAGAGTTAAAGCTTTACAAACCTAAATTAAACATTATATAGTGGATAGGTTTGTAGGCACAAATCCAACCACCAAAAGATCTTTCCTCAAAAAGGTCTTTCCAAAAACACACATAACTTGATGCCCTAAGAAAACATGGTTATTTCAATAGAGAATGGAAGGGAGAGGAAAGAGACATTCCTAATTCCAGTTTATCTTCAAAAGAAACAGTTAGTTATATTACAAAAAATATCTAACATTACCATAATAGCCTAATAGCATCAATGTATTACATAAGGCCAATAAAACAGAAATGTATGTGAAAGTCTCATGGCATCCCACAACTCCATTCACCATTTATTCTAGCTAATTTATAGCTTATTCTATTAACTTGGGCAAAGAAGAAACCTTACAAAAAAGATTCTCCTAATGTAGAATACAACATACATTACAATAAAAATATTCCCAAGTATAAACCAAAAATTTTTTGACCTGAAAATGCCATTAGAAAAAGAATTCCCTGGAACTGGATTTGTCTCCTATTTGACAGATCACAGCTGTAAAATACAAACTCTTCCTAACACTTTATAGAAGGACACACCATTATCTACTGGTAGCCAACAACAAAGCACGAATATCATTTATGAACAAGTGACCCATCATAAGCCATCATAACCACCCGAGTAAAAAATAATCTGTTAAAAAAAAAGTAAAAGATAAACAGGTTGGGAATGTATGCTTTGAAGAGGTGTACTCTTTTTTGTTGTTATCTATACATACACCTTATAAAGTCTTTTACAAGCCTTAGAAATAACAGATTTAAGTTCTTTTTTATGTGTTGTGTCAACCATCTAACACACGTACTGTAAATACTTGAATATAAATCAACATTTTTTAAATGCCATTAGATAAGAATCTCAGCTTATACTAGGGTCACACCACTAGATGGTGCAGTAAGATGTGTAACAAACTCTTGCCATCTATGGGTTATTAGAGTTTGTTACACATTTTACATGAGGACACAGCACCATTTATTGGTGACCAACAAAAATTCACAAAAGATAATTTACCAACACGTGGCCCATCATATCCAGCTCAAAAGTAAAAAATACTTTTGTTTTTGTTTTAGGAAAAATAAATATTGTACAAAAATATACCATTGGTGAATTTATTCACACTATTTTTATAGGTATTTCTGTTGATTATTGTTTATTGTTGTTTCTATTGAAATGGGCACATTTTGTGCCATATAATTATAGTCATTTTCCTGTTTTTCAGGTAAAAGCAGGTACCTCGGTTTATATTTTTATTGATTTATATTTTAATATATACAGTAAAAATAATTAAACAGCTGTGCATATTGAAAATTAGATACCAAGAAGAAATTTAAGTGCCAACCTATGATGAAATATTGAAGGACTATTGCTGTACCTAAGATACGATATGACTAATGTCTGCAGCAAAATTCTAGGACAATGAAAGTGTTCTCTCTAGTAATCTTTTCAAACAAAATACTGAAATGCTAATAAGGAAAACAACAGCGTTACTTGTCATGCCATGATCAAATGAATGTTGTGTGCAAATTTTATTTTAAAAATAACATAACTTTCTTTCAATATTTTCTTGAAACTTTTGTGTTTCCACATTATCCAAGGGCTCAAAAACCATCTCCAAAAGATCTGCATATCATTTATCAAATGTATCATAATTTTCACAAGTGTTCCCACATTAATGCTTGCCAAATCATGTTATCATGATCATGATTATCATATTAACCTGTTAGCCTAAAGTAAATCTGTATCTAATTTTAAAACAAAAATGTTACACTTTACAGATGTTTCACATTATCCTTTAATACAATGTTTTATTTTTTTTACATTCTTGTGAAGCATGTAATCCAAGAAAAGAACATTGAAAACAAATTGGGAGACACGGTAAAGAATTTAAGGGGCTCAAAATAGCTGTCCTAACCCCAAGACCTATTACCGCAATACATTTAATCTGGTGATACTAAAAGGATGAACATTGAGAATGCACATAGTCCAGTATGAATTGCAAACTCCAAAACCTTTTCTGAATGTTTTTCCTTTCTTTGCAATTAACATTTTAATAATTGAATATAAAGACTAAAGGGGTAGAGAAAAAGTAAAAAGGAAAGTCAAAAGAATCTAGCTCCAACTGCCATTAATAGAAGAAGTGTCAAACATTTTTAAATCAGGTCCAGGTGGTGTCTATATTCCAGCTAGTTATAACATTTCCTAGAATAAAACTATGTCCTGTACAATTTAGCACAAATGCTCGAGATGAGGCACTCTATATTAATAACTCTTTGGTACCACAAATGATCTCTTCTCCAGTGAAGCTTTTTTTATTTTTATAAACTACCTCTCAGTACTTTTACATTTCTGTTCTCAGACAAATAAAAGTTCATGATGTCAAACAAACTAATGTTTGATAATGTTACTCCTATTTTGATTTCTTTGAACTAAGGATCATACCCTATGCGAATACATATGCAACATCAGGAGCTTTAATAATCCACAGGGTTTAGCATTTGCAAATGAAGGAATACCAATGTAGTTGAGTCCTTATAAGTTTTTGGTTTTCTTTGTACTCATGTAAAACAATACATTGATCTATATAAATGGAACAGCTGAACTTCTGTGCATACACATACATTTTTACCATGGATTTATTAATGACTTGTCACAAAGATGAAAATTATAATAATTTACTGATATTGCTCAGTATTAGGTTCATATTAACTATAGTTTATATAACTAACAATGAAACAAAAACTTTCACCTTGATAAAGTTCAGCAAACTTAACAGAAACCTTGACCACTTGACCACTAGCTACAGAAACATTATGGTTTGTAGTAATGTGGGATGTAATGAAACATACCTAAATATCATAAGCACTATAAATGTATGTAAGGCAGAAGTACTTTACACCACAACCCTCAAAAAGAAATAATCAGTCCACCCGAGAGTAAAATTTCAGCAACTGGATGAATCTGGTGGACTGAATCTTGCACTGGCTACCTTTATCTCATACAGCCATAGTTCCTAGTTCCCATATCGTTCCCTTTAAAGATTTAGTTGGTTCTACAACAAAATTGGTATTCCTATTCCTTCTTCTCCATTCCTGAAAATACATCAAACATCCAACAGGAAGAGAAATAATGTGCAGAACATGTGAGATACTAAAAAACAACTGGAGTTCCTAAGAGAACTTCTTCATGCCATGTATTTCATAAACATTGACCATGAGTTGTAAGTGGATTGACCTTTAGAAGCAACTTTATAATCAGTAGTTTTTGTATGTTATTATCTTTATATCACATACTATATTGACAATATTGGCCAGGCCTATGGAACTTACTCTAATCCATTGGGAAAACTAAATTAGGGCAACAATTATGTATTCCTATAATATATATAATAGTATAATAAATTAAAGAAAACATAGATTTATAACAGTTTAAACTTAATATTTAAGACATTTAAATATAGCATACAAATAAGATAACACAAGGGGCAAGCCAAATTCTTTTAAATTTGGAAACTCCAATATACAAATTGTATGTGTTAAATGCTGATACCTGCAATTGTCAGAATGTCACAATTGAATAAAATGCAATTATTATAGTTTAGGTTGTATATTTAGGTATACAATATATTTACTATTTGTTCTATAAATTCACAAATTGCATGACATTTTAAGACCAATTAGGTGAACATAGTTACCACTTCCATAAGATACTTTACATATACCAGTACACATTATGCATTGCTACTATTTAAGAAAACCAAGGTGCATGATTTCTGTATGGACTTAATGATTTGGTTGGCTCTCCAATCATTCATGATGTTGTGGATCATTCTGATGTATTTCACTATATAGAAATAGGTTAACACAAGCCATGGGCATTGTTTGCTTCTAGTGGTTATACATGTTTCAAATGTTCAAGCATAACATTTCTGAAATGGTTTGACAAAACACTAAGTATAGTTTAAGACCTCTCAATATTACAACAGACACATTTAAAATCTAGAGGTTGAAAACACTTGTTTCCAACATGACCAACTTGAGCCATTAAAACTAAACTCCATCAATGAGAGCTCGCTTCAACATGTGACACAGGGTAGGTTTATGCAATGTATAAACTGGTGTGTTGCACATTGCTTACATTAGCAACTAAATTCAACATTAAGCAAGCTTACACAGAAATGCACTTGGGATCTATAAGCATTGTGATCTCTTTCCAAGCTCAGCGAATAAAAGCTACATTTTAACAACATGTGCATATTAATGCAGGATTGTAGCCCAAACATTATTCCAAAAATGGATCATAGATGAGTTTCTGTCCTCCTTTGACCCCCCATCTCAGGAACCCCTTCTGCATATAAAGCAGGTTGCCATAAACACTGGCATAAAAGTCATTTTACTTACCACATCCATGATCTGCATCAGATTCATTCCAAAGTAGACAGTAAGAGGATGGGAATCATTGGCTACTGGTCTCTCCAGAGGATTATAATTCTTCAGTAATTCCTTGTAGAGCTTTCTCTGGTACTCTCCTTGCAAGGACACTTCAAGAGAAAAGCATGATCAGCACTCACTCTGCAATCTGTCAATACACAGTAACATGGGCAGTGTATCAATATTTCCTAGGAATACAGCAAGTGATTTCAATACACAAGCATCTCAGTATCACTATGCAATGGTCAGGGTACAACATACACAGCCATTGTTTAATATGTGCACATAGAATGGAAGGTTAGCTGATAGAGATTATTAGGGTGGAATGCAGGGATGATGGTGAGATCAATTTACCGTGTATCAGGCTGAATGCTAAAATCATCCACACACTGAACTCCCCAGCTCCCATTGTATGAGAATGGCACAAGGAGGTCTTCAGCTGGGGGAAAAAGTTTATGATCCGAGCAGAATAAACAGAGTCCTGGATGATGTGCTGGGTGCACAGGGAGATCTCTGCACCCCCAGGATAAAGCAGGCTGGATGAGGATGTGCCAAGTCAGAGGATGGTGACAGCTGGGAAAGTGCAAGGGATCACAGCCTGCCAATAACTAATATTAGGGATCAAGGGAGTCTCTCCATGGCTTATTGGGGTGATGGATTTTATTTATTGGGGGGATCCTGGTAGTTTCATATTCCTGCTTCTGATCACTCCCCTTGGCAGAGGCTCAGTCCTGGCACTTGGTAAGAAGGGAATGGCTCCATACAGATCCTCTCCACGTGAAGCTGACTTGTGATTCCCTATCTCAGTCTGAGCTCTGCTCATGTTACTGTATTATATAGCATCTGAGAGCTACCCAGGCGAGGAGGAGGCAGAACAGCAGCAGCAGCCTGAATGGTGCCCCTCCTTAACCCCTTCCCTGCTGGAACAACCTGCCAGACCCATGGATTGCCAGCACATGGCATGGGCTACAGGGTGTGCAGTGCAATGCAGCAACATAGCACACATGTATTTTAGAAGATATATACTGCACATTGTATTATTATCCTTACACATCATAGTTCATAGCTCATAAATGATATAAATTATACATAAAATGGTAGGTTATCTATGATCAGTACATGAAATTGCACTCTCTACCTCTATCTCTCTCTTTTTTATAATAGTAATAAATAAATAAATAAATATATATATATATTTTTTTAAGTAATATATATATATATATATCTTTTACATAAAGATGTATATTTTGTGTTTTTATGATATTTATTGATAAATATGTATGTGGAAATACAGATAGATGTCAATAACATTATATATATTTATTATGTATATGTGTATATGTATTCTAGACTCTAACATTAATAGTTTAGAAAGAATAAATATTTTATTTGTGTAGAATAATAATATGTGTATATTCTCTTAGATTGTAAGCTCTTGTGGGTAGAGTCTTCTCCTCCTATGCTATTGTTTGCTCTTGTCTGTCTTTTGTAACCCCTATTTAACCCTTATTTTATATCTAACCCTGCATAAAATGTTGACACTTTTGTAATAAAGTGTATTAATAAAATAAATATTATATATATATATATATATATATAATTTGGGATATGTATTTATTTATCAGAATTGTTATGACCTGTGCCTAATGTATTTATCCTGCCAATAAACAATATTGGGTTCTGTATAATGAATGCTCGAAACAACAACACAGTCTATGCTGTTTTCTTCTGTGATTTTCTTCTCTCCCTGTGGGGGCCCCATGCATGATGGTCCCCAGTTTTTTTGTATAGAATGTTATACCCCTGGAGAGATTTCCACAAGTTGTCAGGATTCACAGCAAAACAGCTGGGTGGGACTGTGCTCAATCCTTCCAGCATAAATGGGTCCCTTGGGCCAGATATCCCCTCTCTGCTGTGAATAGAAAGTTTTGCCTGACATCAATTTGCTGCTAGCTGTAATCATATCTGTCAAAATGACAAAGGTTTATTTAAGTTGTATTTCCAACATGACAAATTTCACCCATGAGACTCGGATCTGGTGCCATTATTTCAGTTTATATTCCAGTTGCAGTAACCTTTCCTGATTTAAATCATGTTTATTTTCCTAACATTTCCACTGCAATTTAACAAACATTATTGTTGGATTAACATGTATAGGAAATCAAAATGTGCTATTTTGGAAAGTGTGTGTTTAACTTCTGCTTCAAGAAACATTTAGCTTTATTGGAAGGTCAATAATTTAAGCTGTTAAGGTATATGTGAGTTTAAAAAGGACACTAAACATAAATTCTATCAATTGTATAAGATAGTTAAAGCTAAAAGGTTTTTATCACCTTTGTCGAAAAGACAGTTTAAAGCAAACTGAAGTCTTTCTTCTTTTTTACTTTATAGTCCTTTACCCTTGATATTAGGATTTGTGACTGATTTACTGGAAAAATGCAGATTTCAGTGCTCATACTCCAGTGCTCTATGCTGGCATAGATAAGTAGTAACCACTCCCTTAAATGTCCTTACCGAAACTTGTATTGCAGAAAGGAAATGGGCCACGTAAGACCGGTTCTGTTACAGATGGCGGGTCACTGATTGCAGCGGGTGTAACGCTGGTGCCTATTGAACTGCACAAGTTTATTAAGACTACACTTTCAAGTGAATAAAAGACTCGAAATGGGGACTCTTAGTACAATGTCTATCATGAAAGATATCTGCCCCTTTACCCCAGAGAACTAGAATACTCCACAGATGAGCGCAACCTGCTGGCAGCAATGTGAACACCATCCGAGCTGCCTGTGCTCTAGCACTCCCTCTGGTGGGGTGTTCTGTTACCTGCTGGTCACATGATCTCCATTTGCCACATTACCTCCCCTATAAAAGGAAGTGACTGGCAACTTGATATAAACTGAACAAGGAGTTCTCCTAGGCTGATTCCAGGTCCCTGTCTGCATTCCCTGATCCTGCCTTTGACTCTCTGGTATACCGACCTCGGCTCTGTATGACTACTCGTGATTGCCTGCTCTGCTCTGACCTTTGGTTCATCTGACTACTCCTCTGCTTTTTGCTCCTGTACTACATTTTGGTCATATACAGCCATCAGTTATCAGCCCCTGTGTGAATAGGCTGCCTCCTGAAGTCCATCACTCCTTGCAGGGTGCCCTTGGGAAGCCAGATGCTGGTATCTTAGACACTACACCCTGTTCACATCTCGGCCAAGAGGGCTGGAGACTTTGTGACAAGTTTCTGATTCAATATAATCAGCTGGTGTAAATTCCATGCTCCAATAAGGAAAGCTGCAGTGTCTGCACCTCTTTAGCTGTTATTACTGTAACATACAAGAATATAAATCAATCCAAATATAAACCAAGGTACTAACCTTTACCTGCATAAAACAGGAAAACTCGAGTAACTCCAGTATAAACCTAGGATAAAAAATGCACCTGTTACTGCTAACATTTAAAACAACAATGCCAATAAAAGTAATACATAAATCTAAAGTATGTTTTTTTAAAAATATTTATCTAGAAGGATAAAAATTTAAATTCTATGGCCTCAGTCTATTTATTTTTATCCCTTTTACTGGTTAAAGTATTTTGTGTTGGGTATGATGTGTTACCTACTCCTGAATAATCATTTGTGCATTAATACTGGCTACCAGTAGATGGCACTGTGTCCTCATGTAAAGTGTGCAACAAACTAATAATGGGCCTAATTTTTTAAAGATCTCCAAGGCTTGAGAGGATACACTTTCATCAGTGAACCTGCGTGATTCAGCAAACTTGGGAAGGATCTGGTAAAGGATTAAAAACATTTGCTAACAAATAGCAAATTACTTTTAAAAAATCAGTTCCGGGTTTGCCAGATCACCCAGGTTTACTGGTGAAAGTGTATTCTCTCCAGCCTTGGCGAGCTTTATTAAATTAGGCCCAATTTCTCAGATAGCATGAGTTTGTTATACACTTTATATTAGAACAGAGTGACACCTAGAGGTGGGACCCAAGTATAAACCAAGATTTTTTTAATGGCATTTTCAGGTAACAAATTTTGGTTTATACACAAATATAGTTACAGTGACCTTTAGGCAGTTTTCACCAAACCTGAAATCTCTGTTGCATCCCTGATTCCTAAAATGATACTTGTACCTTAGTGCAAACTGCTTAGAAAATCACCCACCTCTGGGTCTTTATATTGGATTACACGTTTTGAAATATTTGTAAGATTACAAAAGCCTCAGATTGGCATACAAAGGTAATACCAGTAAACTGAAAATACCTTTTGTACCATCTGTATTTCCTAAAAAAAATTATTTTATGTTATTTCATTTACTTTTTTAAATTGACTTTCTACTCTTCGCCATTTTATGGCGAGTAAGGATTCTGGTGAAATATTGCAGAAAAAGCTGAGGCATTTTGTACTAGAGTACAGGAATATATTTGAATGTCAACACAGCCACTTGCTGGCACCACAGGTTGCCTGCACTTTTACAATTTACAGTTTTTTTTAGAAACCTTTTTAAGCCATGACCTGTTCACTTTGATTTACTAGTAAGTAAAAAAAGAATTCATTAATTAACAGAAAGTCATGCACAACTGATGGACCCTAACAACAAATATATATCCATCCATCCATCCATTCATCCATAGAACCACTATCCATCTATCTTGGTCTATTTCCTTGTCAACGTGCATATTCTCCTTTTACACAGGGTTCAGTCAATCAGTTGTATTAGCAATAACTTTACATTTTTGTATACTGTCGATTGAAAACCAGGCATGCACATTCCTACTAGGCAAATGGATACATCCAAGGACAAGTCAAACGCATTAAAAGACAATTTGAAGCTGCAATTGCTGTTAGTATCTATATTATATAAGAGAAGTAGACATTGGTAATAACTATGTGGATAGTACTACTGTCACCCCCTTTTTGTGCCCTTATTATTCAGTAAGCCATTTTATTCTGACCCCACTTATTGACCCCCTTTTCACTCCCCTCATAGGTGCTTCTCTTTCTAGCTATCCCCACTCCCATTAGTGTGCACTGAAGGATCAAATTTACTGAGTAATAGGTGCTAAAAGAAGCTCGTTCAAAGGAGTAAACTGCTGAGATGTTTCCATGCCTTTCCTGAGCTTTGATATCTTATATTACTAATGACATGACAGAGCACAGGGAGCACCGTGCTGTGCAGTTAACATGCTGTATGTCAATTAACAATTTAATGTATAGCAAATTCAATTCATATATGCTTTTGTGTTTTATTTAGGGTCAACATCATGATGCAACTACTAAAAACCTGTGAATAAAACTTTAGTAAAACTGCTTCATTTAGTTATTTCCTCTGAATCATAACAGTTTTTAGACATTATGCTGCCCTAAAGCAGAATTTATCTGTTCCTGTTGTGTTGTGGCCCCTACCATCTTCCTTCTTCTCTTCCTTATTCTGATCTTTGGTCATCTTGATTGGCAGGGCCAATACGTAATAACTCCCTCACAGACATGAGGGAATTCATTTAGTCATGACAACCAAAGTGGAAGAGTTTCATAGAAGAGAAGCAGGTAAGAATGCTTATAAAAACCCTGCCTTGTTGCAAATTGTTAAAATGGAACTTTAAAAAGTTCTGCTTTAAAGTTCACCTCAACTCATTGTATGTGTCGCCTAATTAGCCACATACCTATACTTTGCTCTGTTGATAAGGGACTTTTACACTTCATGCCTGTCTGCTGGCAGAAAGTGGAACAAATTAAAAGTATTTGTATGCTCTCCTCCAATTATTAGCCACATACCTTTACCATCTTTTTATGACTTTGACTAGTCTACAAGCAGGAAGGATAAAGATTTCACAAATAGGACAAAAAAAACATTTGTAGCTTCCCATGCTTCAGAGAACAAACATCTTTTATTTAAAACAGTGGTCGCAAACTGGTGGCCTAAAAGATTTTGGTGGTCCGCAGCTCTAGCCGGTGCACCTCAGAGCGGGTTCAGGAGAAGGGCCCTGCTCGGGGGACACACTGGCCAGAGCCAAGGACCATGTCTCCCATACAGATCACAGGCTCAGGAAAGTGGGCGGGTTGTGTCTCAGGATCAGACCTGCAAAGGGAGAGTGGGGGGGTTCTGGCATCATGACGTCACTAAAGGGGAAGTTTCTCTTTGAGTGACACCTGGCTCCGGGCACAAGTGCGGTCCGGAACCAGTAAATTTAGTGGTCCTTTGATTCAAAAAAGTTAGCAACCACTGATTTAAATCATATTCAAAGTTCAGGTATACTTTTATATATAATTTATAAGGACTCAATCATTTTTGTCATTAGCCTTCTTATAAGATGCTAATAATTGTGTGAATTAAAATGGTAACAAAATGATAATTTGGGGGCCATTTGCAGAGAAGCAATGAGCAGGATAAATATTTGTTTAGCTTCTTACACATCAAGAAGGGTCAGTCAACGGGTGCTGAATGCCGCCATAAATTGTTGCCCATTATCCTATCTATACATTTATATGCCATGTAGCTTTAAACTAAATAATGTCCTGGTCTGGTATGAAGAATTTTCGTTACTTCACAAAACGTTGTTAAATTATCCTTGGCATGTAAGGAACATACCCGTCCTGCGAGCCCGCGGTGTCCCTGGGGATCCCAGCCACAGAGGGAGACGCCGCTGTAGCAGGCAGCATGGCCGAGGCTGCTGCCCTGCTCGCAGCGTGTCTCTCTCTGCAGGTGGAGGGATCCGTTCTAGCCGAACTACTGTTTGGCCAGGCGTGTATCGGCCCGGCTTGCATCCCTATGGACGTGATTACAGAAAGTCCTGTTCTCAGCACTCCTTTGAATGTGAAAAGTAGGGCACGTCCAAGGGTGCTGTGGGAAGAGGTATGCGTGCTACCACACATGCCTCTTGTACCCCCCGAGGGCGTGGCACTCGGCTGCCTCGCCACGGGGCAGGACTAGTTTGAATTCCCTGGGGGATTCAGTTACCCTCAAATCAAATGGTGCCAGGTGGCACAAGGTCATTGGTCACTCTGGCCATTTAAGGAGAACCTGTTCTGAACACCATTGCCCGCTATAAGCCTCTGTGAACACAGTGTGCTTGGGTGCGTCCTTGTGTTGGTTTATGTTAATCCTGTTTGTGAAACAAAACCTGAAACCTGACTCTTGCCTGAACTCTGCCTGCCCTGACCTCGGATTGCTTGTGACCACTCTTGTCTGCTGCCTGCCCTGACCTCGGATTGTTCCTGACCTGGCTTTGCCTTACCCTCCTGTACTACACTTATCGGACTTAACATCTGTAAATAGCCCTTGTCTTGTTTTATGAAGATAATAAAACTTGATAAAAGGATATTTGGAGTTGGCTGTGGTTTGTGTGCCCAGGAGCATTACAGGGCATACTTTTAATTTGTGTGGCTAATTGTATTTTAATATGTAAGCTGCAGGTACCTTTAGCGAGTACCAGGAGTGAGAAAAACATTGTCCCCCACCTCTGTGCCAATACAAATAATACATTTTGGGTCCTGAGAGGAGACACTTGCCCCTTCAGACCTCAGTCAAAGCTGTATTGCTGTTAGTGAGAATTGTTAGAGTACCCTTCTGCTCCCATCTTAAGACCTGCAATCAAAGGGCATGGGAGAGGGAAGTCTTCCAGTACTGGACTTTGGCTTTTTGGTTTTCTGAGATGTAATGAAGCTAAATGCAAAGTGTTTCAAATGAAGCCAATATTGAATGATACATTATGTTATTCATTTGTTAGAAATCTGTTCAACTGTGACAATTAATGAGATTGAAACAAACACTACCAATCTCTATTGTGGCATATAGCGTTCTGCTGTGATGATTACTTTTTAGTGCACGATAAACTGACAATCAGTTTATAAATATAGCAATCATCAAACCCATTTCAAGCCTTTCTGCCCCTTTATAAAAACGTCCCAATGTCTTTCCTACACATTTGAACTCCATTAAGTGGTTTAATGCTATATAAATGATAAGAAACAAAGATACAGACCAACAGGATAAGAGAAAATAACTTCGCCTCTCGTAAATCAATCACTGGTGCCGGAATCTTCACCTGATCTTCTTCCAGATTCTGGTCTTTGGCCATTTTAATGCCCACTCACAATTTTTTTTTTTAAGTGTAATTCCACTTTAAATTCCATACATATGGATACCTGCTCAATTAATAGGTAAAATTACATTTTGGGCAGATAGCTGGAAAAGCCCTGAAAAGAACTTAACTTCAAAAAGGGTAATGCTAAAAATATTATACTAGGTCCATGTATTTCAATGGCAGTAATTGATTGATGGAATGTCAGAATCCCTTTTTTTAAAAATAGAGCCCTTAGTGTACATCAGTTTTCTCTCACAGCTCCAAAATAATATTTCTATTTTTTCAAAAGTGTCTTACCTGTGGAAAAGTATTATTAAATAGTCCAAAAAGTAGCATGGTTTAATACATAAGCTTGCCAAGAATAACAGAATGTACATCTTGGAGGAGAGATGGAAAAAGTTCAAAGGGCACACTGGTAAACATCAAACTAATGTAAAAAAAAGGTTCCAGAATGCTTTTTCAGAATAATTTGACTCAAGGACAAGAAGAACTATTTTAAAAATTGACAGAGAACTGTCAAGAAAAAATAAAAAGACATAAGGAAATATTTTATTAAAGAATACATAGATTCTTTTTAACCTCTTCTATGATTTAGCCATGCCTGTCAAACAGGGTGGCCAGAAGGAGGCGTCCCTAAGTGCCTTTCAAATATAATGTTACATTAGCACTATATTTGGGGCAAGGCATGGTAATTCATACTTTAGGAAAGTTCCTGAAGTGTTTTTTTTTTTCATGTAGTCAAATACTTTTACAGGTAATACATTTCACATGCCTCTATTTAGGCTTTGCCTGGATTTCCCTGTAAAGGCAGGGATCTATTGTAGGTAAGACACAGTCATTCAATATAGTGCATAATAATAAAAATAATAATTGTGCACACAAGCTGAAACACTAGGTACATAACTAGATGGACTGCAGCAATCAGATCAGAAGAAGATTATGGTTGGTTGCTATGAGTGAAGACAAAATTACCACTTAATGCCCAACATTCCAAAAACATGCAGTGAGGTTATTTGGCTTCCCCCCAAAATTGACATTAGACTGTGGTAACAGCATAAAAATATAGTAGGGACATTAGATTGTGAGCGCCTTTGAGAGACAGCTAGATTATGGACATTGTGAAGTGTTACGTAATATGTGGGTGCTATATAAATACTGTGTAATAATAATAACACTACACATGTTTTTTTTAAAGTTTTTAATAAAGTAGGTGTTATAGTTTAGGTGTTGCTGTTCAGATTTTGTAATGGGTCTTAACATCCAACACTGGGTTGGTTCCACCTGTGACAACCACCCATCAATGGGGATTGCTACCTACTCTTTATTTAAAAGAATGGTCACTACAATTGTACAAGCTGTGCTTCTCTAGCAAAACTTTATACTATTAGAAGGCATGCAATCATGACCTCATTCCGACAGTGGGTAGTGCTCTCTTAGGCTAGTAATTGCCAGGGCTTTCTGTGTCCCTAAGGACATTTACCCTTACTACAACTTTTGACTGACACTAGTTACCCATATAGGCAGCGTGACTTTCACTCACTCACTCACTCTATTTAGAAATGTGTCATCATTGCTGTCTATGTTCCCATTGGGCCTGATTTATTAAAGTTCTCCAAGGCTGGAGAAGATAGACTTTCATTTGAGAACCTGCGTGATCCATTAAACCTGGAATTGATTTCCTCAAACTCATTTGCTATTAGCTGGCATATGTTTTCAATTATGGATGAGATCTATCCCAGACTTGTTGGATCACCCAGGTTCTCCCATGATAGTCTATAAAATCTAGTTTTGGAGGGCTTTATTAATTCAGGCTCATCGTGTGAGTTTAACTTTATTTCTGTTGTGTTATCTATCAGGACAGGAAGTTAGGGGATTTTTCCTTTTTTGTCTATACTTTGTCTCTACCTTAAATAATTAGCAAATAAAGAGCAATAAAATAAAGTTTTAACTGGAGTTGGACTTTAAAACACAAACTTTTTATTGAATCTGGCCTTTATTTTACATTAGTATGTTATAACCTCATGGGCCAAAATAATTATAGAAAGTAAAATATCTGAACAATGCTGTCCTTAGCACATGTTTAGTACTTTTATATATATAAATGACTTAAAGATTTACTTGGACATGAATTTATACTATTACTTTTTTAGGGGGAAAATAATTCATTACTGCATAAAGGTGTCACGACTCTGGTTAAAATTGAAAGGCATATTTAGATTGCCACTGAGAATATGTCCATTCACAGAAGACTTAAGTCTTATCAGCTGGACGCCTGATAAGTTGCTGGAGGAAAAATCCCTCAAAGAAACCCATGGATGTCTTAAGCTAATTTGCTGGGGTATTACTTATAGGTTTTTTAAGTAGCTAGACTTGGAGAATTTGCCATTTATTTCTTTTTCATTTGAGAACATGCCAATATATAATAAAATGTCCTAGTTTCTGCATTTATTTCAAATTTTTAGCATTTTTATGGAGTGATTTTTTTGGGTACACATTTGCAGCAGATTTATTTTTCCTTAAAATTAATATACATTGATTATATTGGTGTCTAAATTACAAGGGCCTTGTTTTATTGTTATATAAATCTTTATACATTTAGGGCCCATTCAGATTTATGTTGTGCATTAATGCATGCTTGTTAACATGCATTATGACACCCATTAAAGTGTGTTGCATTAAAGCAACACATTAAAATTGAATGGGCTGACAATGCAACCTAATGTGCTTAAAAAGTGTACAAGATTCTTACTATGCAGATGCTTTACCCTAGTGTGTTGGAGTGCAATTCAAAATGAGACCTCAAATCCACAACAAAATGATATAAATGATTTAAATAGATTTTTGAGTATTTAGATTGACAATTAGGTTAAATAAGGAGCTTGGCTGATTTCCATTGCTGTCTTTGTTCCCCTTAAGGGTGACTCGGATGATAAAAAAAACTGGCCTTATAAATAGTGAAAAACACAAACTGTTATATACTCTACCATACCAATGTGTTCAGTGCATTTAGCAACACAATGGGCTGATGATCAATGCTCTCCAAGACTGGAAAAGATAGACTTTTATAAGAGATTCTGGGCAATGCAGCAGGTTTGTTGGCTCACCAAGGTTTACCCATGAAAGTGTATCTTCTCCAGTCTCATAGAGCTTTATTAAATTAGGCCCAATGATCATTCATTGCATGATCATAATACCAAGTTGCATCAACTAGAAGAAAAAGCTATTGTAAATAGTGGTGGGCGGTAACATGCAGACCCACCCCTGATAACCACCAAGCAATGAGTATGCTGCCCACTGTGTACCTTAAAAACACTTTGCAGTGCAAGAATGTACAAATCAGTTGTGAGTCTTTTGTTAACAGAAGGATTCATCTGCTAAAATATCTGCATACCTTTGTAGAAACAGTGAACAGCGAACAATTACAGTTCTACTTGATCCAATGGTGGTATTGAAATACCTAACTGTATATAACTCATTCTTGCAGATCAAGATTTTGGCTGCCAGAATGACCCTGATGTGAGAATGTACAGCAGAGGAGAGTTTTTAGGATTCCCTGTAGGCTTAACCTAATTCTAGGTGATGTTTACACTGTCCAATGTGCCGATGTAGTTAGTGGACTCCAATAATAGAGTGCACAAAAATGCCTTTAGCATACATGGTTGGTTGTATATAATACAATGTGTTAAAGGCTGGTGTTTGTTAACATTTTACTCAGACCTTGGGAGAAGAGAATTACTGACTGATAGAAAACCTGTAAAAAAAAGCATACTGAAAGGTTGAAAAAAATAACTGTTAATTTGTGGATTATTCACTTATGGAGTGGATTCACTGGAATCATTAGCAAAACCATCACCTGCTTGTATTTGTTTTTGGCCTGCTTCTATTCTGTGTGACACTGCCAAATCTGCAAGGGTTCCTGAAGCCGTGTCTGGGAGTTTGTGTTATTTATCTATTGTACTGATGGCTTAATGCTTCTCTTAATTTTTGGATGATAAATTAGCACCTGAGTGGAGTCTAGACAAATGAATTTAGAAATAATTAAAGCTCATATTTATCATTTTTTTCTGTTGCTGTGTGATGTTTGAAACTTGTCACAAACCATAGCATTGTAAATAATACAAATACTTCAAAACGCTTCGTCCAGTAACAGCAGAACAGCAGACACACAGCAATGCAAACAAGAAGAATGACCGCATTTACCACAAGCCCTTGAGGCCCACCTCTTTAACTCGCCTACCCATCTTCCTCTTTCTCCTAAGCACCACCAATTAGCCAGTGTTCTGTCTCCTCTGTTGTATTTTATTCCCCCCCACAATCAATCTTGTAAACTCAATTAGGAAGGGTCCTCTTCTCCTCCTGTGTAATTTGTTCTGTATACAGTCTTGTCATTTGCAGTCCCTACCTATTGTACATTATTACATTTTATGTTAACTCCGAATAAATAAAGCCTAATGGCAGCAATATTTTAAAAAATCATCCCCAGCAAATACCATATATAATTCTGGCCTCTCTAGCCACTGCACTGCTATTCAGCTCTGTATTGACAAGACACTTACACCTGAGGAATTTTCAGAAGCCAACACTTCTAGAAGGATCAGAAATTATTGGTATTATTATTATTATTATTATTATTATTAAACAGGATTTATATAGCGCCAACATATTACGCAGCACTGTACAGTAAATAGGGGTTACAAATGTCAGATAAATACAGACAGTGACACAGGAAGAGAGGATCCTGGCCGGAAGAGCTTACAATCTAGTAGGTGGGGGAAGTAACATAAAATAGGAGGGGAGATCCTTACTACTGCACCCTGTGGTTCCATCCCCTAGGACCTACAATAATACAGAAGAGGTAGAGACCAACAAATGGAACCACTACTTTCTTACACAACAGCTTTAGGAGGACAGCCTAAACTAAATACTTGGATTCAAGTAGTGTCAAAATGTTTCATTTTTGTTTGTGTTAGCTGTTAAATTAACTTAAAAGGTGTATCAACAGGTAATTTCTTTTCTAGGTTGACAACTGCAACTTAGTTCATTTGCTCTATGGTCACCCGTTTCTGTGCAGTACTAAACTATACAACAGGTAGCTGTGCCAATATACAGTCTCCTAACATATTTTACTGTAGCCCTTCTTATACCGCTTCCATTTCAGCATACATGCAAAAAGTTCATGCAGAGTTTACAGGATATGCACTGTGCAGAAAGATAAAACATGAAAAGGAAGAAGGAAACTATATATATTTAATGTAATCCTACCTTACCTACAGTTCTGTACAACAAGAAATATTTTTCCATGGGAGCTTAATTTGACTTTAATATTGTATTCAGTATGTCCTTAGCCTTCTGTACATTGCTAATAGGACAGGAGAAGTAGAGTGAAACATTAATCTGCTCTTAAGCTTCTCTCCCCTTTATTTTTCCTCACCTTATTCTAGGGATTAGGTTAAGTGTTCAGGTAGGAGTGATAAGTGTTAGGGTTGGTTTTACAGCTTGATGTATACTAGATATAGAAACATTAAAGGAACAGTGTTTTTTGTTACTGGTGTTCAGCTCTGATAATCCTATGCTAAGCACCTCTACACATGGCTTTTATTAACATAAACCAAAGTATAACCTGTGGCATTAATCACCAAATCCTGTAGAGGTTCTGTATGTCCCAACATACTCAATCATCTCCTATACTGACTTGATACACTTCTTGGTTGGCTAAACATACTAGAACCTATATCAAGTGAATGATCTTGGATCATCATTGTCTATGCACATTGCATGTTTCAAGAGATTCTGTCAAAACTGTGCACTAGTTTGGGTGGCACAATGGCTCAAGTTGCTAGCATTTTGCTCTGCAGTGCAGTGGTTTTAGATTCTCAGTCAGAACACTATTTAAACAGTTTGCATGGTCTTCCCGTGTTCATGTGGGTTGTCTGTTGGCACTCTGGTTTCCCCCACATTCCCAAAAACTTGTAGTTAGGTCACTTGGCTCCCCCAGAAATGGTCCTTTGTATTTGTAAAAATATAAACAGCAAATAGCACACTGTGGGCTGCCAAGCTAAAAGGAGCCAATATGAATTATTTATTGTAATAATAAAGAATAAAACGAAATACATGCAAAATATAAATAAACTTAAAAGGAAACTATAATTGACATTGTAGGTTTATCTAAACCATTTGTTCATTTTTGCTGCTAAAAACTGATGATGTGTCTTTCTCAGATGTTGATAAAGGATACTCATATGCCGCTGTATTATACAATGAAAAGA
Organism: Pyxicephalus adspersus; assembly: GCF_032062135.1. Taxonomy (NCBI): domain Eukaryota; kingdom Metazoa; phylum Chordata; class Amphibia; order Anura; family Pyxicephalidae; genus Pyxicephalus; species Pyxicephalus adspersus. The sequence continues at coordinate 125,304,764 of NC_092859.1, forward strand.
ATTGTATAAGTGTTTATTTTTTCTTTGTTTGTGTTTTTTTGTTATTATGTGTATTGTTGAAATTTTGTCAAAATCAATAAAAATTAAATAAAATAAAAAAAAACTGATGATGTGTAATGGACATCATAAGGCTAATGTGGTCCTCCTGAAAACATGGTCCTCCCGATAAACATAGTATCTCTAGCTAAATTATCTATCTGCAATATAATCTGCTTTATTGTGTGTAATGTGGCAATGATTCAAGCTTTGTGATATATGTAATTGCGTTGTGTTTTCTTTCTGGGGCATGGTTATTTAAGGTTTGTGTCAAATTGCTCTGTGCTACCCAGGCTAGCATTGGGTTGGTAAATCTGTATATATGTATTTTTTATTGTTATCAATATCACTTTGAAAGCTAACAAACAGTTTTAGGAATTTTACAATTTTAGGAAACAAGTTTTTGCATGTCTTCTACAGGATATATTATTAATATTCCTTACAGTATTTGCATTATATTGAAAAGCCTCTGCAAAATATGAAAATTTAATAATTACTAGATCATTCATTATTAAACGTGTAGTTTAAGGTCACAATTATAATTCAGGAGGCAAACTCCATGAAATGTGCTGCTATTTTCTAAAGTTTTAGGTTAAGTGAGGATTTTAAATAAATAATTTCTCAAGCAAAACAATTTCATACATTTAATTAAAGATAAGCAAAATGTTTCTACTCCATTCATGTATCAGTAATGATCAGCTTTTTTATTTCATTTTGGACAGACCAAGGAAGTGTTTGAAGAGGTTCTGTTGTTAATTTAGCCTGTTTGAAAAGTTTTCCCTCATTTCCTTTTGGGATACAACAGGGACAAAGATGAATACACAACACATTTTAGTAGAGTTGGAAAGGATTAGCAAATGGGTTAGCAACTATTGGGTTTGAGTTGGGCTTTGACTTTTGTCCTTTAGAAAGCAAGCAGCTATGGGCCAGTTAAACTTCTATCTCTACAGAAGTAGCAAAAAGCAGAGAATGTATTTATAAGTGCTTACTTTTATAGGACTAGGTTAAGTCTTATGTAAGTGCTTACTTACGTAAGACTTAACATAGGGGAATTTATTTAAAGTAATACAATCAAAGCAATTTCAGTGTTGTTAGTAAACACCTACAAAAAAAAACCAATTTACATTAAAGAGGTAAATTGTATTATTTCTATTTAACAATATACTTTCAGGTCACTGATTACATAAATGCTGATACTCAAAAATATTTTAGTGGTTCTCTAGGACCTCAATTTGTTTTAAGGCTTCCTCTAGGCTATAAAGGCTGAGAAAGGCTACAATAGGTAATTGTTGCGTGAACTATAGCAAGATCATGTTATCAATGCAATAGGGCAAGAATGTAGACCTAATTCAAAGTACAAGAACTGCAGAATGGCTTCTAAGGAACACAAAGTAAATTAATTAAATTAATCACTAGATCCTGTAGAAATTAGCCAACATACTCATTTATCTGGGAGCTGTATTAAGTGAATAATTCTAGATGTTCATTGTTTCAGTAAATCACACCCTTTAACTTCAATCACAAAAATAGCAACTTCCCACAAATAGTTTTAGTCAAAACTGTGGTTTGTAACCAATGTATAAATCAGGTTTGTAAGCTCATTGTCCAGGTGAATAGCAGTAAGCGGTTCTTCCCCCCAATGCCTACCAGCCAATGGGGACACTTACTGCTTATTACCTTGACAATGGTTTACAAACCCTACATTTACATGACTTGCTAGGTTAATTATTAAAAGTATTGAATCGAAAACCCAGGCAGGATTTTTATAGGTTCAGCTCACAGTATTCAGAAGATAGAGCTAAACATTTGCTCTATTCATTTGAAGAACACCCTAACAGGCACATTCAAACACTAGATATAAGATTTTCTTAAACAAGAATTAGAATAACAATCCACAAATATTCTTAGGGGGTTCTCAACAGAAAATTAATAAAAGGAGGAAAGAATAGTTATGTATACTAGCCAATCAGATTTTTTTTTATATAGAAGAAAATAAGATATAACTTTGTGATTATGGCCAACACCTTACATCTTTTTTGTCCATTATAAATGGGTTACTCAGCCTGAGGCCAAAATTGAGCAATAAATTCTCTTTTTTCTAATACAGAAACCACAGTAGGGAGAATTGCAGGCACTGCATTGTTGGCACTTACAGGGTATGACAGGGATGTTTTTGCCAATAATAATAGACTAAAAGCTGCAAACGCTCCTGGCCTTAGGCCAAAAAAATGTAACAGTAACTAGATTTATCACTTAGATTTATCACTGAAAAATCTACAAACATTGAAGTGTAGCCAGCAGAGGCTGAGATAGTTTTGTTTCTGTTACCACATACAACAGGGTTACAAGTTGAAAACAATCTCAGCCTTAGGCCAGAAAATAAATCTAAATATTTGGTTTATGATATGACAACTAGTTTCTTCTGTACGTAGGAACAAAATCTACAAAATAGAAAAATGGATAGGTTATATTGTATTTCTCATTCTTGTCTTCCTTTAATATTTGTTTATTCTTTAATATTTTGTATTCTAACCATGTAATAGAACCCTACACCTACTTTCTGGACACATTGATGGGCTAGGTCAGGTTTCTACCTGCAGCAGGAACAGGCAATCCTACATGGCTCCCAGCAACTAGCACCTTCTTAAGGAATCAATACTTTCAGATTTAACATCAGATGGCAGATATTACTTTAATATACAGTGGTACCTCGGTATAAGTCCTTAATTCGTTCAAGATCCTTGGACTTATACCAAAGAGGACTTATACCAAACAAATTTGTTCCATAAGAAATAAAAGGAAAATGATTAATCCATTCCCATGAAAAAAAAAACATATATTTATTGGCATATTATACATTGATGGGGCTGTATAAAATAATTTAAACACTGCCTAATACTAAAATGCATAAGTACAAAAGCAATTTGATGAAATAAATGAAAGTTTAACCTCACTTTTCCTTGCTGAGAAGAGTCGAGTGCCTACTCGGATGGTGCTGAGAAGAGAGGAGGAGATGTTATGTAATTCATAGAGAGTTATAGCGCTGGTTGTTCACTGAATGGTAGCAACTGGCATACTGACGCTCGTGGGCAGTCGTGGCTTTGTTTTGAGATAGGTATATAAGGGTAGCGCGCGGTGTTATGACCCATTTTGACCCATACAAGTTCTAGCACAAAGGTTGTATACCAAGAAAAGGTTGTTTACCAAGCAAAATTTTTCGTCTCCAAACAGGACTTATACCAAGTTGGACTTATTTCAACGTGGACTTATACCGAGGTACCACTGTACTTATATTCGTAGTCAATGTATCCTTGCTGCATACAGAAAATACTATGTAACTGATCGGCTTTATCTGATGAAATTTAAGATTTTACAAAGTTGCCATAAGACACATAATAATACTCTGATATAATAATTTCAACAAGTTTCTAAAGCCATATTTCTTATTTTGGATACAGTGGGAAAAGGTTAAAACTCATGTCAGGGTTTCAATGCTGACTGCTAGGGAGAGGAAAATCTAAAATTGTGAGTTTTCACCAGTACAGGAACAGGTAGAAAATCTTTCAACAGGGAAAATTGTTCCCTTTCTTAGACAACACCTCTCAAAAGCCATTTCCCTAACTTGATTGATTTCCTTTTTATGTCTATAGGACAGGGAGTCAAGGAAAAGTGTCCCTATTGAACAAAAAAACTAAAGGGAAGAAGAAACATACAAATGTTCTCAGAACAGACAACATGATAAATATTTGTATCAAAATATTTGTCTTTTAATTTTTTCACAAAGTCTGCCATCTGATCGGCTACTAGAACACATATTGTTGGCAATTTTTTATTTCCTATTCCCTGTGTAATGCTGGGTAAGTAAAGGTTAGAGAACCAGTAGAAGTGGCAGGGAAAAGCTATATATTGTACATTATTGGCATTAACTTTGAATATGGCAGGTTTCTCATGTTCTGTCACTACCCATCATGTCTTATCACTCTTTGGTCCCTTTCTTAAAATGTCATTTTAGAGCCTCTAGTGCATTGTTCAGTATGAACCTGACTCAGTTTCTGCTAGTAGATGTATTTAAAGGTTGATTGCACTTTACCTGATAGTTGTTGAATTTGTATTCATATTTGAAATATTTTAGCAATGGTTGACATTTATTTGTGCTTAAAACAAAATATCAACCAAATTAATAATATTAATGCCCACTTTTCTTTGATTATTTTTTGATTACAGTATTCAGTTAGATGGGTTACCCATATCATACCCAAATTTACAGTATTTTTGTTTAATAACTGCTACAATGTTAACATATATATGTTGAATATATATAGCAATTTCTTACAGGAACTGCATTGATGTTTTTAACTACAGAGTCTAAGAACACTAGTTTATGTAAATTGTCTTTTTCTTTCTGATAATGTAAGCCAGCCTTGTGAATGAGCACTTGTAAATATGTGAAACATAAAAAAGCATCAGCTTATCCTTGTTGATTTTGTGCCTTCACTTTCAATAAATCTTTTGGTTGCTGCAAGCAGCATCAGGGACCGTGCTTTTATTAATATTATTATTATAATTATTATTATTACTATTAATATTTGTAAACAGTATTTATATAGCACCAATAAATTTTGCAGCACTGTACATTAAAAAGGGGTAACAAATGACAGACAGGTACAAACAATGACAAAAAAGCAGGAAAGGACTCAAAAGAGCTTACAATCTAAAAGATTCCTTTCATTTTGTTTTGCCATCAAAATCATGGGAATTTATTGGCAGCTGGAAAACTAAGAAAAGAATGACTTTCACCATAAAGTTCTGCCCCTTCTGTTTTTTGGAATCCAATCAGGCGAAGAAAGCCATGTTTCTGCAATACCTAATAAATGATTGTGTTCTTGATGCATCAAAACGTTGAACTCTGCCATATTGTATACCAGACTTCTGTCATCTATGAACAGAATTATAAACCCTATGTTACATTTTTTTTCATTATATATACATATATATATATATATATATTTATTTATATATAGATATACATATCTATAATATACGTTGTCATTCTTAAATGTTTGTCTGTTATATAGGAATAGTCAGTTCCCCGATACCTTTTTATGCTATGATATACGATATGATATATGATATAGTTAAGGAATTACTGTAAATTTAGGTTAACGTTAGAGGAAGGCTCTGGTTAAGTATATCTAAATCATTTTTCATAATTTTTTTCAGAATAAGTGGGTAAACGTCCTAGATGGCAAGGGTAGCCTCTCTTGCCCTACACAGGTGATACTAATGAGGGTGACAGAGGTCCAAGGGTAGCAGAGCTGGGGTGGATAACTTGCAGGCAAGATACAGAGTGGTGAGCAGGAACAGTTAACAAGCTGAGATCAGAAACCTATCAAAGGTCCAGGCAAAAAATAAGAGGAGAAATCCAAAAAGCAAGTCAGAAGTATAAGCCAGGTCTTCACACAGAGTCTGATTTATTTATCTAGATATATTAATCTAGACAATTATAGGAGAACCTGAGTGATACAACAAACCTAAAAACCTAAAATTATTTGCTATCATTGTTTTCAATTCTGGACCAGATTGAGTCCAGGTTTACTGGATCATCCAGGTTCTCCCATGATAGTCTATATTCTCCAGTTTTGGAGAGCTTTAATAAATCAGTCCCTGAGTATCCAGGCCACAGTTTGATCAGGTAACAGGAACTGAAAACTACTTAGTAAGTAAGCAGTGGGATTGTATAATTGAAAAAAGACCAATTGATGCCATTGCGACTTAAAATCATTAGCACAGGACATTAGTGTGCTGATCACTAGGAAGAATATCACCCTTACAAATGACCAAAAGGTCATTGGTGTTAGTTGTAACTGACCAGAAAAGTGAATATTGCTAAGTGCTCAAGAAACCCAAAGAAACCTCTGGAGGAGCCCCAGAGTTTCATGGAACCATGGCTGAGATACACTGGTACCGGTATCTTTTTTTTAGAATAACACTTTAATATTTATGGCAGCATTCATCAATGCTGAGATTATAGAAACACAGAATTCATATGATTTGTCACCCAAAAAAAGGAAAAAAATCAAACAGTAAAGAATATTGTAACTATAAGGATAAAGTAGTACCATGACAAGCAGGAAGTCCAGGTTAAAAATAATCAAAGGAAAACAATAGGGAATGCAGACAAGTTGAAATAAGTATGCAGAAGAAAAGATTGAGAAACACAGTAGTGCTAATCAAATATCCTTCTGTTTGAGTAATTATAGTAATTTAGACTGTGTCAAACTAATTCAAACCTTTAATGAAGCAAAAATGTAATATTATTCTACAGAATGAACATTCTTTAGCATACTCATAAATAATTTATAAAAATTGCATGTCCAATGTCTGCTACTTTATGAAGTGTAGACCAGCTTTCCTGCTAAACACCATGGGAGTAATGAATAGAAAGGCTTGAAGCAAAAGAATCAGCATTTAATTATAGCACAGTAAATAATAAAATGCCTTATTACTTAATATTAAAGCTCATGGTGATGTGACATGTAGTTCAAAAACGCAAACAAAAAAAATTGGAGCTACTGGTTGAATATATAAGCCAAATAACACCCAACATTTTTAAATTAAATCAAATTTGCAAACCTTTGATAATTAATTTCATGTAGCAAAATCTTCAAGAACATAAAAAGTTCTGTTACTGGCATTGTTATTGTTATTACACACAATATTACCAGGGTATTATTAAAGTAGATGTAAATCCAATAAAAAATCTCATATAATCCTAAATGTGTTATTGTAATTTATTAATATTATTATTATATCTGCAGATTTTATTAAAATAATTGATTCTCATTCCTGCACTTTCTTAATAAGGTGACACTTATCTTCTAGTTATGCTTCCACGTCTGTCATATGTACTCTATAAACAGAAATATGTACAATATATAATGCTTCATCAAAGTAAAGTCATTCAGTTAGGTTTGTCTACCTACCTTAGGCATAATAAAATATATCATAATTCAAAGTCAAACAATGGAAAATTATAAATGTTGATTTAGAGGAAACTTAGACCCTTTATTTGAAACGGTACCCTTAACAAGTCATGGTGAGATACTCAAATTTTGGGGCCTCTTTGCATACAACAAGCAGAACTTTCAAGTTAGAAGACTAAAATCCAGTAACTGAAATATATAGATTTTCAGAAAAATAACAAGTTTATGCATATCCTACATTACTTTAAAGTAGATCTTGCACTAAAATGGATTGTCCCCTTCTGATCACTGAATCCCCGGGTAACAGACTCCGTTAGGGCAGGGATCAGCAGCTTGCTTGTCCTTTCAAGTTACTTTCAGTTTCACTCTGCACTGCAGCCAGCATCGAGGAGTCACACAGAGGCACACAGTATCAGGTATCGGACGATGTGTTATTTGCGTGGGGTGCTTTATTTTAATTGTTTGAGCAAAAATCGGGGGGTGGCTTATTTGATGGGCATGCCTTATCATCAGGGAAACACGGTAGTGTTATGTATCTTTTTATAATGTATCTTTTTATGTATCCTTTTACAATGTATCTTTTTATAATGTATCTTTTTATGTATCCTTTTACAATGTATCTTTTTACAATGTATCTTTTTATGTATCCTTTTATAATGTATCTTTTTACAATGTATCTTTTTATGTATCCTTTTATAATGTATCTTTTTACATCTGTTTGGAGGCTGTAGAAGCTCTACACAGTGTTAAAAAAAAACAAATTTTTCCTCCCATTAACTTTAATGGTGTTCGACTTTGACATTCGACCACCCGAATTTTCGTTGCTATATTCGAGCGAATAGCTGCCGAATCGAATAGTGAGCTATTCGACCAACACTATTCCCTACCGATTTAAAATCTCTGCATAGGTCTGTAAAAAAAGGAAAAAAATGTAAAATGCATTTATCATATATACTCAACTATAAACAAATCCAAATATAAACCAAGATATGTTTGTTTACCTGAAATAAATGGAAAACTACATTGACTCAAGTATAAACCTGGGGCATAAAATTTTTCCATCACTGACAACATTCAAAACAATAATGCCACTAACACCAATGTCAATAAATACATCCATGATGTGTTTTTTCTTCTAAAACATTTATTTGGAACGTGAAAAGTTAAAATCCCAATAGTTATTTTTTCCCCCTCTTTACAGGTTAAAGTATTTTTTTAATTGGTTATTCTATGCCTGATCTAAGAAAGCTCCCCAAGACTGGATAGAGTTATCCAGCAAACCTGGAATGGATTTCTTGAAAGTTATTTGCTATTTGTTAGCAAATGTTTTCTATCCTGGACCTGATATAGTTCATCAGCTTCACTGATGAAAGTGTATCTTCTCCAGCCTTGGAGAGCTTTATTAAAATAGGCTGGGTCTACACAGACCTTTTAAAAAAACGCATGTAAACGTTCCTACTGCAATTATATGTGTTTTTATGCACTTTTATTAGCATTTTAAAGCTTGGCTTTAAAGCGCTGGAAAACCTTTATGCAGCATTTTCCTGCGTTTTTACTGTGTTTTCCCACTTTTTTAACACGTTTACGGTTCAAGTGCTTATAAACGTAGGAAAACGCCCCACTGAAATAATGGAAGCGTTTACCCCGCATTTTAATTTTTTGCAAGCAATGTTATAGATAAATAAACGTGCCTCAAGGAAATGCCCTGGTGTAGATTAGCCCACTGGAATGGGAATTTCAAACATGGGCCTTGAAACCTTAGGGTAAACCCCAGGGGAAAACGTCCGTGTAGACTAAGCCTTAGGCCCTATGTGTCCCTGACTATCTAGTGACCTCATCTAATAATAAACCAAGATTATTTTTCTCATGGCATTTCCAGGTAAGAAAAAAATTTATGTTTTTAATATATACAGTACCTTGTACTCTTAAAATTCCATGCCCAAGTGCGTGAAATCACCATCATTCTGTGAAATCCTTTGAACACTAAGTCTCCAAACTCTTGAAATACCACCCCCTCCATTTCATTCCCCAGATCCTACCAAAGGGATTGTGAAAAGACACTAACATAGTTGTCAAGAATAGAAGCATAGGAATCTCAGTAAGTAATAAACAATCCTTGAATTTTAGTACAAGATCTAAAATAAACAACGGCTTGTACAAGTAATAGGAAAGGCCCATACACCATTGTAGTACACCATTTGAATATAGCAGTACTGCCTTATTACCACTGTATGCAAAAACAATCAGTATTTTTTTTTTAATACACTGTTTGTTTTACCCACTGAACTATTTACTGTCAACATTTTAGGAATATATTGATTTCTCATACGCTCATATGTAAATTACAGAAGCATCTGAACTTCCAAGAGAAAAACATGCTGATTTAGATCAGAAGCTGTTAGCTCTCCTAATGAATGTCGACAATGTTTATGTGGTTTCGGCAACGTCTACATGTTATATGTTTCATAACTGATCAAGGCAGACAATAAATTCTGCAATTGCACTTTGGAATGGTGAAAGTGCTGGCATTCTCTTTGTTGTAGCAGTTTGTGCATTTCCCGTGCTGAATACCATCTAATTATACAGACTTTAAATCAAGGATAGGACATAATTTAATCACACTTCCTATGCAGGCTGTTTATCATTTGCTACAGGTCATTTTTTTCTGATAGAATATGTAGATTTAAAAACAAAACTGTTTCAAGATGTAGGTTTATAACACTTTATTATTTATATTTTTGCAGAGCTATGTTCTGTATAGCTTGGCTTGCTCTGCAAAAACAGAAAGTTGAGGCATTTTTTATTCAAGAAGGGTTTTTCCCTAACATTAAACTTCATCTAAATTGTGCCTATTTTTTAATGAAATAAGAAGAACGGGCAAATCCCCAATTAGATTGTTGTTTATGATTTTATTGGATGTAAAGAGAATCTGTCTAACAGAGCCAATATTGTATCTGGCCCCAGTTACTACTACTTCTAAGATACACAAGCACCACCGATGCCTCCATACTCAGTAACCTCCCATAGAACGGGAGGATTGGGCAGGGAAGCAGTACTGATAAGATATTAGGCTGGTGGCTATTCATGGATAAATGACGAACAGAACTGACAGCCCAGCTCTGTCAGGTATACTGCGAGTCAATGGCTCTCCTAGTATACATAACAGGGTTTCACTGTCAATTTCAGTGCTCTTCTAATTTTCATTGGCAGCGCACAGAGCTTCAGATACAGAGTGAGCAGCTGTTACTCCAACAATAAATTGGTGAATATGATAGAGAGCTGCACTCTCTCTGCCTAACCTGTAAGCTATGCAATACAATGGCAGGAGATACACACCACCATTTGCACTATCCCAGCACTGCCTCTGCCTTGTCCCAGCCAAAGTCCCAGTGTTGTAATAGGAAGTACAACTTAATTGTTGGAATGGTTAAAAGGAAACAAAATGTTGATTTTGGCAAATGTAGAAAATCAGACCTGCAGACTTATAGGAAAGGTATGTTTTTGGATATTACTTGCAATTACAATATGTTAAAATATTTTAATAAAGTTTTCCTTTAAGCTCAAAGTCCTTTTTTCTGGTTAACTTTCAGCAAGTTAAATAACAAGCACAATGGGAAGTCATTCTTGCAGGAAACAGAAAATAAACTGAGAACTGTTAAATTGAGTTTAAAAGTTATATTTATATATCTGAAATAATAATTATTTTCATCTAGTTACATAACTATGCTACTTTCCATATTGATACACATTTTAGTTTTATTTTAAAAAGCCTTCAAAATTTAGCACTGCAACTTTATTAGGCTGTAAAATATATTTATATATATATATATATATATATATATAGATACGTATATACTAAGTAGTTTTACAAGTACATTTTTATTTTTATGTTGGGTAGCATAGGGAAAGTTTAAAACCCCTGTCAGATATTATTTGCTTTTCATGGGAGAGTGTTTTGTTCACATAAGGAACTGATAGGAAATGCTTTAAAAAGTGAAGTTTTGTAAATACCTTGCATATTGTTTTTGTGACAACTGTAAATTTTTAAATTCACATGTAATGAATAATCCTAACAACTCTAATGAACCAAAGATTTGTTAATTCCACATAAGCACTGATATATGGGAAAGCCCCAGACCCAACATCAAGGTCAATCTCATTCCGGGGACCGTACACTAATGGTAGAAGCTAAATGCATCCTAGGCACATTCTCAGTGGGATCCATATGTAAATGGACATCAAGCTTGGGATGCCCAAGGGCCTAGGAATATAATGGATTAGGATGTAGTTACCAGCAATGGGGGACCACCATGAGAATCTCCCTGTGTCACTAAATGGGAAAGAAAAACTGCATGGAGGAGCTGATAGTCAAGGTCAAACACAGCACAAGATAAAAGATCACTGGGCTCAGAATTCACAGTCTATCTAGAATCTATTTATTCTCAATCAATCTAAAATGTTGTGTAGAGTAAACATGTATTGCATTATTGATCCCTTCATTGTGTTCTTACAATAAGATCACAAACAGATTTTGTTGCAATGGGTTCCACTTTTCTCCATTTTTACAAGAGGTATTGCTAATGTGATTTAGCAATATATGATCACTTTATGATCATGAATTCCTATTCTTTGTTTGAAAAAGGCTTCACCAGCCAAAGGGTGCATAGCCTGCTATTTACTATACCAACACATTTCTTAGAGTTATAGTAGTGGAAGATGTTCCTATTGGCTGCTGTTTTTTAGGGAGTGCTCCCCTCTGAATTGTATACTGAATGTTTACCTGGTTGTGTACCCATCTACCAGTGTATGGCCATCATCAAAGATTGAACTCTGATATCCCTGTGTATTATTTGTTATTGAAACATATGCAAGCAAATATGAGTAGAATAGGAAGATCCTTTTTGTAGATGGCATGTTTCCTAATGTGTGACAGCTAAATAATGTGTCTATGAGCTGTGTAGGAATGGTATTTACTAAAGTCATTGCTAGCAGTTAACCTACACTCAGTTCTGTCTCTAAGCCCATTCATATTCATTGATTGTATCCAATAATGATCTCGCGCAGAGAAACTTAACTTAAGCAATGTTGTTGGAAGGTTCATTAATCTATTCGGCTTCATGGCATAAAAAGTCATTTCCTTTACCATTCCTTCCAGTCAGAAGACAAATACTTCAATACTATTGAAAAACATCCAAATTTTTACCATCTAGAATTCAAATCAGAAATCAAGGAGTCAAATTAGAAAATCAAAATAAGAAAATGCAAAACTAACTTTAGCTTGTGCTTTGCATAATTACTTTATATGGAATTGATAACTTTCCAATGAAAATGTTAGGTCTGGGTAATATTACTATTGTCTGTATTGGCTGCTGAAATATAAAAAAGAAAAGAGCACAGCAAAAATGACGCATGAACCTAAGTTCCACTTTTAAAAATCAAGGATCAGGCAGATCATTGTTGCAGGAAGTGACAGACCATGTTCCTTCGGCAAAAATCCCTCCTACCTGTCCAATCACTCCGGGTGAATGGCAAAAAAAACAGAATAGAGGGGAGATTTCGTAGTGTTGACGGTTGTCGCATGAAAACATTCCTAGAGCGTTTTTCTTTTATTTTGGCGCAATTTCTCTTCACTTCCTGTTTTTTCTGTAGGACAGGAGAAGTGAAATCTCTTCAATGGACATATGGACATGGATAGCCCTTACATATTCTATCTGATCAACAATTCTGGATTGTGATCAATTCAGTGCATTAATGTATTTAAATCACTGTGTAAAAACAAAAAAATGTAAAATATATAATGCAACGCATGGAAAAATGCAGCGTACTTTATGTGTTTTTTGAATTGACTCCATTGTCAGATCCTTATATATCCAAATAAAAGGCTTTGGCATACTGGAATCTAACAAAGACCTATTTTAGCCACCCCTGTGTGTCTGTTAATTCTTATAATGTGTGCCAGGTGCCGGCTGCATCCCTAAAGTATTTCATCATGCTCCATAGACTTCTACTTTAGTTCATACTGATTCATGATACAATTTTTCTTCTCCTATGACTTTTTACGGCGACACCAAGAATCCCAACCTCTGAGATGTTGTAATTCTGATTTTATTAGCTTTCTGCCAGCAAACGAATCCCGGCTACTCACTGCGGCTGAATTATATCCTTTTGAACACTGTTCTTTGGATAATTACAGCTTTACTTCCCTGTTGAAATTGATGGTTATTTAAATAATAACAGTATGGCAGTATTGCTTCCTGCTGACCTGCCGCACCTGCAAATTCTGGCAACCATATTGATCTCCTTCCAGAAAACGACTGCATGGGTTCAGGAATCAGGAAAAAACAGCTAGGGTTATTTTCTTCTATAAATTTCAAGTGTCATTGTTTACACAAGGTAAACAAGGAGGCAGTTTACAAAATGTTTCTAGAAAAATAACCAATTTAGGCCAAGAAAAATGCCATGTACTGTGCATTGGAACACCTTTAATAAACATGTTTAAAAAGTGTTTGATGGAGTTTGACAAAAAGAAAGTTTTATCTGAATCCTTGTGTATACTGTACACCTTTTCTAGCTTAATACCCATACATAACCCGATACTGACATCTTGTGTTCAAATTTGGTACTACACTACACTAAACTACACTTTTTTTTTCTTTTTCCTTTTTTTCTTTACTGAATCTAAAAAATGTAAATGGTAAAATGTGGCCCCAGAAATAGAAAATGTATTCTTAGTTAAAGCAAGGTCACTGCATTTTAATGTCTACGGAAGAAACCTGCTCATAGGGATATTATGAACTGTCTTGGCTGTAGATTGAGTAAATGGTCTGGTATCAAACCATATCTAAACCCAGAAACAAATATTTTATATATTATAAATCCTTAGATGTTGTGGCAGAATTTTCATATCTTAATCTCAGATATGTAAATCAAGCTATTTAAACTATTTGTGCTAGTGTCAGGGGGGAAGACAGAGAGATGCTGCATACATCTGGGACTCCACATTGCCTCTGTAATTTTAGAATAGTAGGTGTAAAGACTTTTTAAACGAATCCAGTATGTATTTTAACTTGAACTGGTAATTGGCATGGGATGCTCATATGAGGTTCTATTGAAGTATTCCCCAATCAATTCATCTGAAATTCACTGACAGATGGTCGAATCTCTCTACACATCACCTTTCAGTTCCTATTAAAACAATGACTCGTTCTGCCACCTAGTGGGTAATCATCAAAAGTGCACAGCTGTCACATAAGGATATCAATAGGTAATAAACAATTATGAACAGTGGCTGCAGTGGCTGCATAGGAGAGAAATTAAAAAGTAGCCGTGGTTCCCAAAAAAGGTGGTGGCCTGAGACTTTATTTCAGGAGTACAACAGTTAAAAAAAAGAACAATGGTGGAAACACCGGACTTGTAATATGTTTACGCCTCCTATGGTTTGTTAATTACCCCCACCTCCTAGATTGTAAGCTCTTCGGGGCAGGGTCCTCTCCTCCTTTGTCACTGTCTGTATTCCTCTGTAATTTGCAACCCCTATTTAATGTACAGCGCTGCGTAATATGTTGGTGCTATATGAATCCTGTTTAATAATAATAAAGAACCAAGAAATGTACAAGATATATGACATTTTATTTTCATGTGTGAAGGGAGGGTCAGCTTTCACACAACAGTAAATAAGTTACCAATACTATAATATACAGGTATAAGCAATTTCAGCATAAATTAAATAGAACTTTATATAATGATATGGTGGATAAAGCATTCCACTTTACAAATGTTTTTTTTTACCATTATCAGCACTAAATGAGTAATAAATGTGGGCAGCAACATCAACATGTTGAGGATTCATCAAATGAGACATATTTACATGAACTTTTACCTTGTTCATACTGACACTCTTCCCTTTGCCCCTTTTTGTTCATTCTGCTATAGTTATACCTAAGGAACTGATCATAGTGTGAAAACACAGCCAAGGCTGGATATTCATGCAGCTTTTTTATGTACAACATTTAACAATTGAAGAAGAACACTAATTAGGCCCTCCAGCAATCACTCAAAGATGAGGACACTCAGCAGAAAGACTGGCAATTCAGGGAATATAATGTAGATTTGTTTTTCTGTACAAATATCTTGTTATCAATTAATATGATGGATTTGTAATATGACTTTGATTTGGTAACATAATAGATAATAGTTTCTTCCCTGTCTTTTTTACATTCTTTAATATCTTGAAACATTTCTTTTTATCAAGTAATGGTATTATTTTATTTTATCTATTTTCAGGCTGAAGTTTTTCCTGCAGAGGTTTCTCTCCTCAATTGGAGTCTGCTAGTCTGCTACCAGCTTGGTAAGACTGTAGGGTCTCCGCAACCGTACAGAGGCTTCTCTCTAGTGAACTCAAGTTTTTCAACCATTGAAGGCATTGTAAATGTGAGCATAAATATGTAATATTACAGCTTTACTTCAGCATTTTGTATGGAATGGCAGGTTTTGATACCTAACACAGTAAGAATGCTTTAACAACCCCCCCCCCCCCCCCCCCATAATAGCTTAAAGCAGGGGTCGGCAAACTCCGGCCAGATATGGCATAGCCGGTAGTTCATTCCCGCCTAACGGCCCCTGGCCGATCCAGCCTAATGCCGGCCGGCAACCTGCGGCTCCTGGGCCATGGGTTGCCAGTCGGATCTGCCAGGGGGCATTAGGAACTACCAAAGCCTCCAGAGCCGCCTCCTTGCTATTGCTCCCCGCCACGGTAAATAGGGCAAGCTCCCTGAAGGGAAATCCCTCTCCTCCGCAATGCATACGGAGGAGAGGGATTTCACTTCAGGGGGCATTCTCTGGTGGTGGGCGGAGCCATTAGGGTAGGACTCAGAGTCCGGCCTAATATACTCCCGCCCAGCCCTGAAATGGCCTAATGGCCATTAAAGTTTGCCTACCCCTGGCTTAAAGCATACATAAACTCAGACAGTTCACCTTACATAAACGGGTAGACAACCCTTTTATGTAAGGTAAAAATTCTGTTGTTTGTTTGTTTGTTTTTTTAACAAACAACACCCTTTTTTTCACCTAGGCCAGGGGTCAGCAACCTTTACTATCAAAAGAGCCATTTTGCCTCCTCTTCCACTAAAGAAAAATAGTCTGGAGCCGCAAAACATAACACAGTTTATAAACTTTTAAAAGTTTTAATATTTTTTTAATTTTACCTGTTACAACAAGTGTGCATGTGTAGGCCTACTTTGAAATACATTAAACACTGAACTATGCCCCTAGAAGCCTCCAGCTTCTAACGTATCATCCTGTTACATTAGAAGGTGGAGGCTTCTAACGTAACAGGGTAGATTTTTTTGATGGGCAGAGTTCTTTATGTTCTGACGATGCCTTAGCGATGAAATTTTAGGGGTGTTAGCCACAGGTGTCCCTCATTTGCAGCTTTAATTTTGTTCACCTGTACCCCCCAATCTTGAGTAATTGGGGTTCAGGTGCTAGAAGCCTCCAGCAATGTGTAACAGTGTAGAATATTTTGATGGGCAGAGTTATTTTCTGACGATGCCTTAGTGATTCAATTGTAGGTGGTGTTAGCCATAAGTGTCCCCCACTTGCACCTCTATTTTGGTCACCTGTACCGCCTCCCCCCCGTTCCAGAGAAATTGGGGTTCAGATGCTAGATGCTTCCAGCAATGTGTAACAGGGTCAATTTTTTGATAGGCAGAGTTTTTATGAATTTTTAGGAGGTGTTAGCCACAGGTGTCCTGTACTTGCACCTCAAATTTTTTTTCACCTGTACCCCCGTTTCCAGATAAATTGGGGTTTAGGTGCAAGAAGCTTCCAACAATGTGTAACAGGGTAGGGTTTTTTGATGGGTGGAGTTTTTAGGAGGTGTTAGCCACAGGTGTCCCCCACTTGCACCTCTAATTTTGTTCACCTGTACCCCCTTCCTGTTCCAGAGAAATTGGGGATCAGGTGCCTCCAGCAATGTGTAACGGTAGATTTTTTTGATGGGCAGAGTTCTTTATGTTCTGATGATAGCCTAAAAATTACATTTTAGGGGGTGTTAGTCACAGGTGTCCCCCACTTGCACCTACATTTTTGGTTTTGTACATCTCCCCATTCCAGAGGAATTGGGGTTCAAAGGAGGGGGATGTCATTGTACACACCCATTTGTACACGCCCCGTGGTAGATTTATTTCACTGGTAGATTTTTTTCATTAGAACACCGGATAGGGAATCCCCCTCCTCCGCAGTGTCTTGGGAGGAAGGGGATCCCCCATCAGAGACCTCCCCGCGGCAGCCAAAGGGAGCCACAACAAGGAGGCTGAAGAGCCGCATGCGGCTCTGGAGCCGCAGGTTGCAGACCCCTGACCTAGGCAATTGAGAATGAATGGGAGCACAAAGCCTCCCGGGATACCTACATCAGGCATCCCGGGAGGCTCTTGGGTGCTCCTTCTGCGCATGCTCAAGCATCTCAGACATGCGCATAAGGAGCCTTTTTGCACAAAGAGAATTTTTTTCATACAACATCACCCGATCTTGTGCCTAGGTTGGGTGACATAAGATGAAGAACTAGGAAGAAGAGGAGATGGGGGCGCTACGGGACGGATGCCGGACTGATGCAAGATTCACCTGGATGGATCAGACTGCCCTGCGGGATTGAAGGTAAGTGTATTTTTTTTTCTTTGGCAGTTTTCAGTTTAGTTCTTCTTTAATAGTTCCTCCTAAGATGTCAATAAAAAAATACTTTTAAAACATTTACATGAGCTTTAAATATACAGAACCAATGTGGTTTTACACATTTAAATAGGAAGTATATTCACTGGTGGGTGGTGGGCTTCTACCATAAACAGCAAGTATGCACAACAAACTTGCCGATTATGGCACAGACTTTCATGTGTGCAGCCTTTCCTGCAGTAATGACAGGACCAGGGTCTGTCATCACCATAGTAGAAGAAGCCATCTTCACCGCTTACTCCACAGCAGACTTCTCAGAGGACAGTGATACATTGGATGCCCACTGATTATGTAACTCATGCACGCTCAGGCGTTACATAGTCTCTGGTGGCTGGCACTGTGTGTAGCAGTGTGGATCTTGGCTTTTACATTACATGGCATATACAATGTACAGTATAGTGCTAGAAGAAAAAAGGAGCCAGGGGTTTATTTTTTTGACAAATTATACATTGCATCTGTTTTTTTATCATTTAGCTCTACCTCCTAGTATCTTTTTGTTTATTGAATTCAGGTCCGCTTTGAGTTACAATACTAAGGATATCTAAAGATTCCTATTTTAACGTCCCTAGCTGTAACCCCGAGTGTGACTCAGGGTAGAAAAAGCTTGCTAAAAGTAGTAACCCCGAGTCACACTCGGGGTAGGTAAAGCAGCGATAAATAAATGATAAATAAAGACTTACCTTATCTGCCGGCGTCCTCCTCCATTCTGCTTCAGTGATCGCATCTTCCTGCAGGCTCCTCTCTTCCTGTCTTCCCCCTGCAACAGCGTCTCTGTGTCTGTGTCTTGATGAGTCACCCGAGGAGTTTACTGGAGACGTCTGTGCAGGTGCCGGGGAGCGTGACCAGCGGGAAATTCAAATTTTTTGTTTTGGATTCAATACAAATAACTGTATTGAATCCAATACAAAGTAGCCAGTATCTTTCTGACAGTTGGAGTGAGAGATACACTGTTACAGTGCACTGCCTACCTGCCAATACATTTGATTACTGACCTCTGGCCGATCTTTTGACCATTTCTCTGCCTGCCGCCTGCCCTGACCTCTGCCTGGACTTTGACCACTTCTCTGCCTGCTACCTGCCCTGGCCTCTGCCTGGATTCTGACGTTTTTGCCTGCTGCCAGCCCTGACCTCTGCCATGGCATCCAAAAGGCGTCTCTCAAGTCAAGCTGCATATGAACAACTTTCAGACAGCGAAAGCGAAGTGGAGACAAGTGACAGTGATTACCCTGGAAACCTGTCATCGGACACAGAAAGTGACAGCGATTCGGACACTGAGGTTAATGACATCCGCATCTGATGCTCTGTTGATATCAGTCAGACTCAGCCGGTGCCCCCAAGATTCCCATTCACTGGGGAGCCTAGTCTGAAAGTAGAGGTGGTGCACAACCCCCTGGCGTACCAGGAGCTATTTCTGAATGACAAAGCCATACAAAAAATTGTTGAGGAAACCAACAGGTACCCTGAGCAACAGTTAGCTGCCACATACAGCTGGTTTTCCAGGACCATAAAATGGGAACCTGTCACTGAAAAGGACATTTGGCTGTTTCTGGGCCTAATTATTCTGCAGGGAGTCATGGGGAAGCCCCTGCAGAAGTGGTATTGGTCCACTAATAGGCTGATCACTACCCCTTTTTTGGAACAGTCATGTCTGAGTACCGTTATTGCCTAATAATGAAGTTTCTACATTTTTCAAATAATGAAACATTTAATGAGACCACACATCCTGCGCCCAAGCTGAAAAAAATCTGGGAGTTGTACCAGATATTGTTGGAGAACTTCAGAGACAGCTATGTCCCCCAAAGAGAAGTAAGCATAGACGAAAGTCTAATGGCCTACAAGGGGAGGCTCAGCTGGATCCAATATATTGCATCTAAGAGGGCCAGATTTGGAGTCAAGTCCTTCATGCTGTGTGAATCAGCAACAGGGTACATATGGAACACCCCCTCATTTACACTGGGAGAGGCACGAAATTTAGCGCCAGATTCAGCATTATGGAGTGGCGACATCATCTGTGCTGTCACTAATGGAGCCATTGCTGAATCAAGGATATTGTGTTACCACCGAAAATTTTTACAGCTCCCCTGAATTATTTGAGTTCCTGATAAAGCATAAAAACTGATGCCTATGGCACCATTAGGGCTAATCGTCGAGAAATGCCATCCATGTTTAGCAAACAAAAGCTGAAAACTGGAGAAAAAGTTTCCTAGCAAAAAGGAAAAATGAGGGCCCTGCGATGGCATGACAAAAAAGATGTGTGCCTTTTGAGGACTGTACACAATGCCGCTACTGCTATGGCTAGAACAAGAAGAGGGAAAGACATTGTGAAACCACAGGTTGTTCTAGACTACAACAGTACCATGGGGGGTGTTAATATAGCTGACCAGGCGATGAATTTTTATCCTGCTGTTAGAAAACAACAGAGAATTATTACATTATATATAGATATTATAAAAAAATGTTTAGGCATCTGGTGGAACAATGTCTTTGGAATGCTTTCATTCTTTTCAAAGCAAAGAATGACAGGCCTGTACTTCACCATGATTTTATCTGGCAAATTTGTGAGGCCATATGTCTAAAATATCAAAGAGAAGAAACGGATAGAGTTGGACGCCGTGCTACCACGGTGGTGAACCCAGAACGCCTGACTGGTCGCCACTTTGTGGACTACATACCACCAAGCGCAAGAAAAGCACCAACGAGGATGTGCGTGGTGTGTTGCGCTAAGTGTGATGACACCGGGAGAAAAATAAGAAAGGAAACCCGGTTCTACTGCCCGGATTGTGATGTTGGACGTGGTTGTGCTGTCCCTTGTTTCAAAATATATCACACCCGGGATGTTTATTAGTTGTTTATTAGTTTATGAGGAAAATCATAAAAACCTCAGATTTTTGTGTTTTTTATTTAAAGTTTATTAATAAATTTAATTATTATTATTATGACATGATTTTGTGTTTCAAACTTTATTTTACTCAGATTCTTGTTTAGATATATTCTGGTGAGTTATGCCTAAGAATTACAGGCCTACAATGAAAAAAAATTTTCATGAAAAAAATGTACCGCTTTTTGACATATAAATCCAAAAAGAAATGAACCGCTAGGGAGGTTAATAATGATCATTTTATTACTTTGTGTTAAAGCTAACTACAGAGTAAGCTGCACATGCCTTATTTTCCACTTGTATGACCTAATTTTTTGAGAATTCTTGGTTTGGTACAACCACAGGCCTTATGCCAACCTTCAGATACTGAGAGTGGACCTTTGTGCCAACTTCTGAATATTGCGCCTCACTCCATGTGGCTATCGGTGTCAGCTCTACTTCACTATACACTCCATCCATCATTGGTAATGGCTCTTGGCCATGGATGTTCATGGTGTTGGATTTTAAGTCTTGTCTACTGCTGACTGCATAGGGTGTACCTATAAAAACATAAACACATTCCATTACATTGAGTGGTGTCTGTAAAACTGACTAGATGTTATGTGCACTCACTGTCCACTATATATTGGGTAAGTTCCCTATAGGCTTTATGAGGTGATTTTTTTTTAGGATTTGAGTACCTATACCTAGCCTGTAAAATATATTAGTTCAAATCTAAGCAGGTACCCATTGAGAAATGGAGATTGTAGTGTATTATTTTTTGCAGCTTCAGTTTCTTTTGATGATGCTGTGGAATATATCCATCATTGGAGCAAAAACAATCTACAAATACAATGTCTTTTAATACTTACATTCATATTCTGTGGGAGTGATGTTAGAATGGCTAAAATATTAAAAAGAGAGAATTGTATTAAACCTTTTTACTATTGTTAAACTTTATACTTCATATTATTTTTCACAAATGCATCTAATGCAAAAGTTTATTCCAAAATGTCAAAACTCAGTTTCAAATTGCCTGCCCACAGTGGGGGGACCTCACTGTATAATTTTAAATATTGAGTTATATATATTGCAGCATGGTGGCTCAGTGGTTGGCACTCTGACCTTTGCAGTGCTGGGTCCCAGATTGGAATCTAGGCCAGGGGACTATCTGCATGGAGTTTGTTGGTTTTCCCCGTGTTTGTGTGGGTTTCCTTCGGGTACTCTGGTTTCCTCTCACATTCCAAAAACATGCAGTTAGGTTTATTGGCTTCCTCTCGTAATTGTCCTTAGACTGTATTAAAGACATATGACTATGATAGGGACATTAGATTATGGGCTCCTTTGAGAGACAGCTAGTGACATGACTATGGACTTTGTACAACTCTGTGTAATTTGTCAGCACAATATAAATACTGTGTAATAATAATATTGCGTTTTTCAATAGATTTATAAAGCAAGCTTTTTTATGTATCATAGGTTTATTGACCATGGTAGCTTTAAACTAATGAGTTACAGTTACTTATATTGTGGTTTTCAATAGATGTATAAAGCAAGCTTTTTATATAGCCCATGAAGTTTGCAGGTGCCACAATACGTAATTAATCTAAACAAGTATGCCTAAATCAAGGAGAGGTATCGGAAAAACAGTTTGCATATTTGCACCACCAGGGACCAGTGCTTTAGATGAAAGTTGAAGTTATACTAGGAATTAACCAAATATCAATGTACCACATTGGTGTGGGGGTTTTACTCACCAAAACAAGAGCCCTGCTACCCCCTGATAATATGCATATATTATCATATAAAACGGTACTTTTTTTAAGAATCCCCATAAAAAGTGAATGAAGGCCAACAAAAACATATGGACTAAAGCAAATGTAACAACATCCATATCATAATTGGCTGCCAACAGCAAATGACCAATGTAATCATCTTCCATATAGAACTTTCATTAATACCAATAGCAAATATATAGAGGTATATGTAGAAATAATTGTGAAGGGTTTTTCAAAAATGTCAAAATGGTTTTAGTGCCAAAAACACCAAAACAGGTTGTGGGTGATCTTAAGGGGGGGGGGGGAGCTCTTTCTGCAGCCTCTTTTAATTCTTTAATGACCAAGACAAGCTCTGCAGTTGTTGTTTTTTGAATATCAAAGCTCAGCTTACTCCAGAATGAATAAATGTCTAGGCTTCATAAAGCTTTTTTTGCTTTGTTTGTGATTAACTCACAGTGAGGATTTTATACAGTAACTGACACCACGCTGGCTAATAATATGTTGAAACAAACATCCGTCTTAATTACATTTGTTAAAATAATGTACCTGTTCTGACCAACATACAAATTCAACTTAAAAACAAACCTACAGTCCATATCTCATATGTAACCCAAGAAATACCTGTATATAAATATATATATATATATATATATATATATATATATATATATATATATATATATGTGTACCACTAGATAACACTAGATTGGTTAATTTAGAGATAACTAAAGTTTTGTATAATTGTATATCCTTATATGAATGGCAAATAACAGTAATTTACCTCTGATTTATTTTCTTCTGTTTCCCTGTTGAGTAAAAAAAGTACAATCAAAATTTGACTAAATTAGATATAATTAATTTTAATGACACTTCATATTATTACCTTTAAATTTTCTGCAAAATATCACCAAACATAGTATTACACCAACCGCACCTAGTCCTCCTATGATTCCAGAAACAATATAAGGAATATCACCTGAAACACCAAGATCAAAATGGAGAGTGTAAGAATAATTCTACTTTTTTTTGCTGATGAAACATGTAATGCATGTAAAACCAGAGAAATGCAAGATCTGTGAACACCAACTAACAAAAATCCACAAAAAAATACATTTTTTTGTATAAAAGAGTTTTTTTTTTAAAGCTGTACTTTTGGCTAAATCAAAAGATAATTGCTTTTAATCTTATATCTTGATATAAAGAAGCATTTGACACTTAAAATGTGAGTGAACACCACTTTTATGATATAAAAACTAGGTTAAAAAAATGGATAAATTATTGGGCAGTATGTTTACTGAGGATCGGCTAATATGCCACTTAATGTGGGTGTCAGATTGTACTCCAATGAGTCAAACTAGATTGTGTACATTAAATGTTTAAAGATATTTACTATAACAGTTAAAGAAAGACTAAATACTGAGAAAGACTTTTAATCCGTCACTAGTAAGCATGCAAAATACTCATCATGTAGCCATTTCACTGACACTGGATTAGCTTCACTACTTTCCCAGCAACTTTGAAAAATGTTTTAAATATTTGTTCAAGATTAGTGACTAAAAGCACTGAATCAAGAGGGTCAGTGTAACAACATGTATCTAAAGGCAAAGCTCCCTCAAGTTTTTATTTCTGGCTTTGTTTCTATTGTGGAAAATTCAGAATATTAGGGTTGCCATCGGAGCAAACAGTGGTTACAATAAATCATCCAATATGGGCAAATGTTATGGTGACAACTGTCTATGACATAAATCCTCTTCAATTTCAGATATTCTCTTTCATTTCATGTCTGGGGCAAAAATTAAAAGAAATTCCTTCCAATGGGACACATACAGCATAAAATAAGCAAACATGAGTTTTGGTCCTCTCCTACTTTATCCAGAACATAAAAGAATATTAGCCTAGTTTAACAGGGTTATAGCAGGGTTTGACTGGAAAACTCGGAGTGAGCACCGTCAGCAATAGTGGCATTGTTAGACTGGGCACCTTCTGCCCTAGGTCAGTAACATCTGAAGCCACAGCCCATAACTGGTGTTGGTTGAATTTTCCTCAATGTTTTTCCCCAGTTTCCCCTGACTTAATCCCAATGTTAGGTTTATTTGGTAGTCAATGAAAGTATACCCTCCTATTCCTAAATGTGCATTATCACTGTTTACTAAGCTATAGTAAGTGGAAACTATATTCACCTGCATTAAAAATGTAGATTGTTTAATTAATATTCATTATACTGCATTTTATTTTCAATTATTTATAAATAAATGTCAATATATAATGCAAAATTAGAAGTTAACATACCAGTAAGCTTACCGCCTCCATTGGTAACTTGAATTATTGTTTTGTTTATTGTTTTCCATACATAGTTATCTTTTTTATGGTAGAATACAATACAAAGATATTTCCCATATTGAGAGCTTGTAATATTGTAAATGTCCAGATAATGATGTGAAAGTGTTTGGTTAATTCTTTGACTAACTCCTTTAATAGGACAACACAACTTATTCTCTGAAAACGTGAAAAAATAGTTGTCTACTTCCATAGAAGATAAGCATTTAGTGGATCCATCATGATATTCAGCTATCCACAGCAAAGCATATGAAACAGTTAGGTTAACATGACAATCAAAAGTGAAATTTCCACTTTCCACATAATAATCTGAATCAGATTTCTTTTCATCTGTAATATCTGTAAGAAACAAAAGTTTCAAAGTGTTAACCTTTAAAGTGGATATAAATTCACATTTTCAACTTGAGTGATAAAAGCCCAAGTTACACTTTCCCACCCCTGGATTTTCCACCACCATGGCAGTGAGGAGGAGACTGCTGGGGCTTTTGGGAGATTGGCATCATTATTAGGAGTGGTTCTTTCCACTCCCACTGTCCTGATGGGTCAGCAAGCGTAGTGGGGGTTTTTCCCTGTCATATAATGATGTTCCTCACCCTGAAATAGGGGATGAGAGGCGTGTCTGCATAGCTCCAGAGCTCCTTAACACAGAAAATCCACAGCACAGGTTTCACACCTGAAAGTACATACGCTTTTGGGGGGGGGATTCTGATTTGGGGGTGATAGTTTGCTAGGATGTGTATGACACTAGCCTCTGATGATCGGAATTATACTGGGCTCCAAAGATGATAATAATTATAATGATACTGGTCTGTGAGGAGGAGGATGGTGATGATGATGATACTGAGTAGTGAGGAGGATGGATGATGATGATACTGAATAGTAAGGAGGATGGTGATGATGATACTGAGCAGTGAGGAGGATGGTGATGATGATACTGAGCAGTGAGGAGGATGGTGATGATGATACTGAGCAGTGAGGAGGATGGTGATGATGATACTGAGTAGTGAGGAGGATGGATGATGATGATACTGAATAGTGATGAGGATGATGATGATACTGAGTAGTGAGGAGGATGGATGATGATTATACTGAATAGTGAGGAGGATGATAGTGATGATGACACTGGGCTGGGATAATGCACAGGGATCTGTTTTGGTGGTCAGATGGTGAGCCTGATCTGTGGTTAACATCTATGACCTCAGTACAGACCAATCACAGAAGACACACTGGGACAAATATGCACTAGAGAGCCTGGACAGTGAGCATGAGAGGGAGAGGATGGCAAGCTCAACATTGCCACTCACAAGATGGCTGTAATAGATGACACAGCCAGCACCACTAGGAGGGACTAACATTCCAGAGCAAGTACAGTAAGTGAGAATAGATCTCTAATATTAAGTCTGACATTGGAATATAGGTCTGCATTAGGTGTTTTTTTTATTTTTTTAAATATTAAAGATAAAAAGTAGAAGTTTTTGTGGGTACGAAGACTGCTAAATATGTGTGCTGGGTATACAATGAGTAGGAGCAGGGTATTGACCTTCTGCTCCTATCATTGCCCCTCTTTCAGAGTTCTATCAATGCTGCCTTAGTGACTCAAATTGTTGAAACCATAGAGTCAGCATAATAGCCAGACAAACAGCATTTTCAAAAGGTCAGCAATGGTTTCCGACATACTGATTTGATGAGGTTTGCTTGAACTGATTTTTTCAAAAAGCCGCAAAGGTTTTGATCTCATGTAAAAAAGCTCCTGGGCATAGCTGTTTCTTTTTAAGAGTTTGGTAAACCACACAAAACAAGCCAAAAAATAATTATTGGCATTAGTTTCTTAAAAGTTCCTCTATAGGCAAGACTACCATATAACTCCAACTAAACATTAATGTGATACATACCATTTGTTGAAGAGATTATAATTGTTTTGTTAGAATTACAGAAATCCTCAGATGTCACAGAACATTTTTTTTTCTTTGCAGTACAGGTAAATATTCCAGTTTGGTTTGTGTCTTTATGATTCGTCTCTGATGTCCCACTTATGAAAAAAATGCCTAGTTCAGAATCATTTCTTCCATATGTATACCAGTAAATCGTCTTTCCTTGCTCTCCTTGCATTTGCTCTCTTCTGCATTGAATTGAATAGTTTTTTTTGTCTTGATATATAACCTCTGTCTGACCTGTAACATAAAGTAAATGTGACGTTGCAATCAATTATAGACCTAATATAGAAATATAGGGAAAAGTACACATGGTGATCCTGCGCACAATCTGTACTACACTATTCTTGCTGCAACTAAAGCCATTTTTGGGCTGGATATATATTTTTTTTCTTCCCTAGGCCAGAAACCTGTGCACACACACAAGAAAGATAAAAAACTAAAACTAAAGCTTTCATACATTGCCAGCCTGCCAAATATTGTCTGATCCAAAAAGCAGAAACTACATGTACGATACAGAGCATCCTGTCAGCTATAGGTAGCGCTAACCTTCTTTGAACCCACTTGACTTTGCAATGGATACTTCCAGAGAAATGCAATTCATGTCATAAATAGCAAAGGGGTTCTTACTACTACATCTCTAGGTCCCTACATCTCCCTGTTTCAGGCCATACCTGTTTGGGGGTACTGTATTTTTTGAACCATAAGACTAATGACTAATAACTAGAATAATATTTAGCGAGAGAGAGATTGCACATTGCACATTGCACAGACACACTGCACATTGCACAGACATATTGCACATTGCACAGACACATTGCACAGATATTGCACTACAAAACTATAGTGACAGGAAAGCTACAACTCACCTGTCATAGGAGAATGACTTGCTTCACAAGAAACCCAGCACTGCTCATTTAAGACTGCTCTCTCTGCCTCCCTTCTCACTCCCCACGGAGCCTTCCCACACTGAAACACATCCCCAGCATTCCTATAAACATGGCTGCTAAGAAACAGCAGGGAGGGGAAAGGCACTGCCAGATGATTTTAGGGCAAGTTCCCTTGAAGAGGGTGGAACAGCACTGCAGCCGTTCCCCTCCCTCTCCCTGAATGATCCCGAGATCAGTTACGAGGCTGCAGAACAGAGGGACCATGCTGCAGGGGGGATGCCAGCCGCCTGCCGGGCCCCCCTTGGAAGCGCGGGGGCGGGTTGTATTTGGACCATAAGACACACCCTCATTTTCCCCCCACTTTTGGGGGAAAAAAGTGCATCCTTTAGTCTGAAAAATACGGTAATTGTGGTTCAAAGAAGGTAAGTGGCCTATGTGTTGGCCAGTTATTGGGGTTCAAGTTTTTTTTCACACATTTTGATGGGCAGAATTTATATATTCTTATACTGCCACAGTAATGAAATTTTAGGGGGTGTTAGCCACCAGTGTACATTTTTGGTTTGCTACATCTCCTCGTTCCAGAGAAATGGTAATGTGAACAGGGTAGCATAGTATTACAGTCATAGTTTTGTGAGCTTGCAGTTATGAATTTTGGAGCCCTACCCCAATACTCCTGTCTATGCAAGAGGTCCCTGGGTTCCAGTTTGTATGTTCAGTTTCAGGTTCCTATACTTACTTACTTTTGAAAGAACATGCCCAGTGTTGTATTTTCACAACTTTTTAAACTTGTGACCTCATATCTTAAATTTCTGAAATTTTATGACTAATGACTAAATAACTAATAGCAACGAGGGTAACTTGTGTTCCCTGAACATTTTAATCTTTACAACCAACGGTTCAAGAGATATGAAGGTTGGAACACAGTGAGTTGTACGCTGCAGAATATGGCAAGCAGCCTTTACAGACACATCTATCACAGTGCTGCTAGTGACGCCATTGTAAACACACAGTTTGGAGTGGATCATAAGTAGTGACCCTAAAATTATATTCTCATCCTGCTTGGCAATACCCAATGTATTACCAATTTTAGTTTACATACACTTGTGTGTTTTAGTTTTTCATTTTGATTTATTTAATTTATTTTTACTTAATACACCTATTTTGCAACTTAATAAAGTTATTTCATTGGGGGACCTCCTCTGAGGGGATATGATGGACAGGTTAGAAAAACTTTTTTAAACTTTATCTTTTTCTTCTATCCTTTTTACAGTACAGTTGTTCTTTAACAGGCCAATTACAAAAAGTACTTGATATTGTTTTTGTAAAAATACTGCGTGCAGTCATATGAAAGCTGTGAACCTGGAAGCACTGAGAGCTGACCACTGATTCACTGCACTTTATTATTATTATTATTATTATTATTATTATTAAACAGGATTTATATAGCGCCAACATATTACGCAGCGCTGTACATTAAATAGGGACTGAGAAGATATCAGGTTTACGCCCATCCATATCACTAAACCCAGGAAAAAACAATAGCTACAAGCAATAGCTACAATGAAAATTCAGGCTTGAGAGTCTGATACCCAAACATGCACAAAACATCTTACCTCCGTGTGCCTGACAACAAGGCTCGCCAGCTGGAGCTGCTGTATCAAGCATTTTTTCACAAATGTCTTCATTTCCTAATTTCACCCTATTTCCTAATTTAAAAAAAACAGTTTAAATATCGATTAGGATTAGAGTAATACGAAAGCAGGCTGCCCTTAAAACATACAGAAAATGGCTACAGAACTATAAGGCCATTTCTTCTGGTGGATTCGTGTGGGTCAGACCAGGATTTTTTTGTATGCAGTACAAGTTAAAGTAACTTCATATATCAACTGGACAATTAAACTTTCAATGTCAGCTGACTTTGCTGCACAGTAACATTGTGAAAAATGAGTTATTGTTCTCAGGGTAATGCAAATATAGCCTTAAAACCAAGCTTCATCTCTTGTTCTATGGATCCTCACATTGATATAATTTAAGTATAGTCATAGACTGCTTTATAAGGGGCCTTTGGAAGCATCTGAGAAATGTTAAAAGATGGACCAGTATGAATGTAGAGACAGGGAAAATAAACCTGTCACCATCCTGCAATTTTAACTGAACACATGATGTAAAAATGCATTAAGGTTACCGATCATGAATAGAAAATGTCACACTTCCCAGTAAATTCAGATATACAGAATAATATATAATGTAAACCACAACTTTTCATGTAAAAGCTGGCTTTGATCCTTCAAGTCCTGAGCCTCTTAAGTGCCCTATTCCTAATATTTCTTAATGTATACCTAGAAGTTAGAGGTTGAAAAAAACAACCAAACCACTTGAATGTCCACATTAGGCAGCTTTGAATGCCGCAATGGGTGCAGGTTTGACTACAGATAGCATTAACTCCCCACATCCAGACATAAATAAAAGAACAGGCTGTACACCGTGATTCCACCGATGAATCTGTGAGAATCATTGTGAATTTGTGGCACACTGACATGTTTTGCCTCCAAGTGCAGCAAAGTTAAAGATAAGGGAGGTGGGGGGGCAGGGGGGGGATTGTGGATTATTTTATGATATTGCCCCAAAGTGGATCTTAATTGTAGTTTAAGCAAGAATAAACTGATATTTTGTTTTTGCTAGGGATCTAACCCAAAAGCATGAGGTTTGAAAATGGACAATATTTTTCAGGAGAGATAAAACTAAATTAGATTTTTTTTTATTACTAGTCTAATCACTACCCCCCCAAAATGAGCCCTGAATGGGGTACCAGTTTATGAGCTCTCAACTGATGTTATGGTAATCTTTTAAACCTCTGTTGTGTGTTCGCCATGTTTGAGTCGCCATGTTTGTTTCTTTCTATCAGATAAGAAGGTAAAGAGCAGAATTTCCCAACCTTTTGTTAACATTGGGTAACCCATTGACATAACTTTCAGGTCTCCAGGGAACCCTTACTGTAATTACTATATCCACAACTCACAGTACATTAATGTGATCATCATTTTTTCACCATTGGGAAGAATTTCACCCTTACAAATGGCCAAAATGATCATTGGTATCATCCTCCTTTTCCACTAAAGAAAAATAGTCTGGAGCCGCAAAACATAACACAGTTTATAAACTTTTAAAAGTTTTATTATTTTTTTAATTTTACCTGTTACAACAAGTGTGCATGTGTAGGCCTACTTTGAAATAAATTAAACACTGAACTATGCCCCTAGAAGCCTCCAGCTCCACCATCATCCTGTTACATTAGAAGCTGGAGGCTTCAGGGTAGATTTTTTGATGGGCAGAGTTCTTTATGTTCTGACGACGCCTTAGCGATTAAATTTTAAGGGGTGTTAGCCACAGGTGTCCCTCATTTGCAGCTTTAATTTTGTTCACCTGTACCCCCCAATCTTGAGTAATTGGGGTTCAGGTGCTAGAAGCCTCCAGCAATGTGTAACAGGGTAGATTTTTTTGATAGGCAGAGTTTTTATGAATTTTTAGGAGGTGTTAGCCACAGGTGTCCCGTACTTGCACCTCAAATTTTTTTCACCTGTACCCCCGTTTCCAGATAAGTTGGGGTTTAGGTGCTAGAAGCCTCCAACAATGTGTAACAGGGTAGGGTTTTTTTGATGGGTGGAGTTTTTAGGAGGTGTTAGCCACAGGTGTCCCCTACTTGCACCTCTAATTTTGTTCACCTGTACCCCCTTCCTGTTCCAGAGAAATTGGGGTTCAGGTGCCTCCAGCAATGTGTAACGGTAGATTTTTTTGATGGGCAGAGTTCTTTATGTTCTGATGATAGCCTAACAATTACATTTTAGGGGGTGTTAGTCACAGATGTCCCCCACTTGCACCTACATTTTTGGTTTTGTACATCTCCCCATTCCAGAGGAATTGGAGTTCAAAGGAGGGGATGTCATTGTACACACCCATTTGTACACGCCCCGTGGTAGATTTATTTCACTGGTAGATTTTTTTCGATAGAACACCGGATAGGGAATCCCCCTCCTCCGCAGTGTCTTGGGAGGAAGGGGATCCCCCATCAGAGATCTCCCCGCAGCAGCGACAACAAGGAGGCTGAAGAGCCGCATGGGGCTCCGGAGGCGCAGGTTGCAGACCCCTGACCTAAAGGAACACATTTCTCATTGATCAAGGAACCCCAGCAACCTCTGGAGGAAACTTAGAGTTCCACAGAGCCCTGTTTGAGAAGCACTGAGTTAGAACTTCTGTAAGAATAGTATCTGTTTTCATATCCAAACGAAAAAAAAATATGAAATAATACTAATAAGGAACAGACAGCATTGCAGGCATCGATGAAGTTTTACCTCTTTCACTTTTCACTCGTTTTTTTAACTGCTCATGTGCGCCAATAGATCTATGTTTAGGGGAGGAAATGAATGTGTGTGTTTCTAATTTAGTAAATGAGTATGCATAAATCACCTCCAGCAATGAGGGTGCTTTATGTTCATGCACACCCCATATTTCTATTATTATATTATTATACATATATAATTAGCAGACTAAAAATATGAAATAATGATTTACAGCTCTCCAAAACTCCCACTGACATTGTAATGAATTGCATTGAATGTTAGTTGTCCTTACCTTGTTTTCCCTCTGCGATAGTAAACAGTAGAAAAGTAATTTTTAGGATCTGTACAAAAGCCATCATAATGGAGTTGAAAATTTTCAAAATAGGTTACTGACTTGTAAATAGCAGAATGCATCTGCTTCCTCATATTAACCACTTCCTTCTGTATTTACATGAAAAAAAAAAAAAACTGCACACCAATACCAACTATACTTAGGACAGTCACACTGTGATTTTGGAAATATTACTTTTTCTGCATTCACCATTAAACCAAAGATCTTTTAAATTTCATTTACAAACCCTTTTTTAACTAAACCCCCTGAGGATATCAATCTCCACATCCTTGTCTCAGTATCAGAGTGACCCTGGATGAAATACTCTCCCCAACATTCACTCAAAAATGTTGTATTTCTCAAAATATCACAGAGGCCTACTGCATATATTACTGCTGACCTTTCTGCACAGAGGCTAGGGAAATATGATGATGCCCACTCCTTACTTAGCATGGCAATGTCCCTAGAAATATAATGCTTTGTTATCTGAGACTCAAGTTGAGTGTCCTTCACACGCTACTATGGGCCTTGACTAACTACTTGGGCAAACAGTTTTTCAATTTGGGGAAGGGGATTTAGCGTTCATATTAAATGCTCAGTAGGTCCATTGTAAAATCGTAAATATATTGCTTGCCTCCTCTGTTAGAGGAATTGAATTTTCTTCCCAGGGCCAATTTAACAAGTAAAAACCCGGCTGAATTTAGTAGCTATCTAAACCGACACAAAAGCACCAGACCCTGCAAATAGTTCTGATTTTTACTTCTTTAATTAGATGATACAGTGTGAGTTATTGGCCCTGATTTATTAAGCCTGTCCAAGGCTGGAGAGGATACACTTTCATCAGTGAAGCTGGGTAATCCAGCAAACCTGGAAAGGATTTCCTAAAAGTCATTTGCCACCAGATCTATTTCATGTTTGCTGGATCACATAGCTTTACTGATGAAAGTGTATCCTCTCCAGCCTTGGGGAGC
Source organism: Pyxicephalus adspersus (assembly GCF_032062135.1). Lineage (NCBI taxonomy): Eukaryota > Metazoa > Chordata > Amphibia > Anura > Pyxicephalidae > Pyxicephalus > Pyxicephalus adspersus. The sequence continues at coordinate 125,337,940 of NC_092859.1, forward strand.
TTTATTTAATCAGGTCCATTGTAGCATGACCTTTCCCACCCTCCCATCCTGCCCCAGGGTACCCTTAATGTATCCCCCCCTTCACTGTATTAGTATTCTGTTGATATTCTCGGTGAAAATGTGCTATTACTATTACCTATTTTGGTACCTTGTTCGTATACTATTCTAAAAATTTAAATAAAACATGTAAATTTAAATAAAAAAAAAACAAGTATAAACCTTGTTAGTTGATGATATTGTAGGAAGTGTGAGTTTGGAATACTAAAATGCTTCTGCAGATCAAAATATTTTTCCACATGACCCTATTTGTCCAATATATCCTGAATAGTGTACCACAGGAGGACCATAACTTATTGCTGACTCACTTCCCTTTTAGGGATTATAGTGTTTGGATTGATGCAGTTATTTATAAAGCTTATCAAAATATATAATAAAATATTGTTAGTTTGTCCCCAAGTATGTTTAGGTAGTTGTAATTTTGCAGAAGAAATTCAGGGTTTTCTGTTTTTCCAAATAATGTTGGTAAATGCCCCTTCTAATATCTTGATATGCTCATGTCATGTGGTAAACTAATCCCTTAATACAACACACTATCAGATTTTAATGAAAACCCATATTGAGTTGCCCACATAACCATATCCTGTTGAGGTATTCTACAAAAAATAAATTCACTTTTATTTTTATTTATTTTAAAGCACAAGAAGCACCCAAACTATCTAAGGTGTGACAGATCCCTGCATTTGTTTGCAAGGATTTGAAAGTAATAAAATATTATAATATGAGAAAACTGCTGTTTTGACAGAAAAGCCACTCACAATACCAATTAGTAACTTAAGTAAGAACCCAAAAGGAACCATTTCTTATTTAGGTTAATGGTTGTCAATCCTTATATGCAGGGGTGTAGTCATGAAAAAAGAAGAGGGGGCACGGTGATAGTGAAGGCTATCAGTGCAGAGCCTCAACGGGGGTGCCCACCCCACTACACCCCTGCTTAAATGTTGACAGGTATTGGTATGATGCATAGTGGTATAATATAAATCAATGAAGGAGGACATCACACCAATACCTGTCAAAAAAGTTTTACATCTATTTGTACTTCACTTTATTTTTGGAACATAACAAATATTTGTATGATATATGTTCTGTCCAGTCTCTACCCTCCCTTGAGGAAGCCATACAGTGAAACGCCTCAGAAACAGAGACAACCCTATGTTTTGAATCATTTCTGAGATGATTGTATCAGTTTTACATCCTTTATTTGTGTATTATACCATGTACATATGCCGACTACTAGCTCAGTTAGCTTAGAATGCTACTAACTTTCACCTAGTAAATCACTGAAGTTGTTTTCTATTCACATGTTACACCCACAATAATAACTTAGAATTAATCATTCTTTTCCAGGGAGCAAACCAGAGGTTCCAGAGATAAATCAAACAACAGCAGCGACATTGGGCAACCCTGGCAAGTTCCAATAAATAACTGAAATGGGGATAAGGAAGGGATTCTATTACAAAGAGGAACTTTATCAAGTTCACTTATCACCTCCAGTTAACATGGTCTAATAAGGAGAGAATTTGTATCCTTTTTTTGGGGATTAGTTTAAAATAGTAGTTAAAGTGAGATGTCAGAGATGGATGTAACTTATTAGCCAAAATTGTATTGAGATCAGTGGCAAAACAGTCTGGACCAGGTGTCCCAGATTTAAGAGAATGAGAAATTACCTGGAGGAACTCTTCAGAAGTGACTGCATTATTCAATAAAGTTCCGCCTCAAGTAACCTTGATAGGGTAATAGTATTTAGGAAATTGTCACCCTCCCCAAATCATGGACATGGTGGTAGGCCAAGGATGACACAGAGCTCCCACTGAAACATTTTCCCATCAGGTGCTGGAAATGGAAATACATATACTGTAAATTTGTTGAAAGGTCCATTTTAGTGTGCACCTATATCCAGAGGACAAGTAGTTCCTAGCAAATAGTAAGAGAGCTTTAAAACAAGCCACCCCTGACCTTTTTAAGAGGTTATTGGTATTGTGAAGTTATTCATCCTAAAAGATCACAAAAGTTCAACTATCCCCATACCCCTAGAGTTAAATGATCTGAGTTAGATCTGGAGGATGTAAAGGGACTTTCACTTACTATATTTCACTTCTCCAGTGGGCTCTTCCTGCGTGACTGCTTCCTGCAGATATTCTAGGGTACTGTAAGGTCACAGATATTTAAATCATCCCATTTAATACAACATTACTAGATAACTAAACTTATTAGTAAGCCTAATAAATGTGTACAGATAAACAGAGAGAGCACATCTGCTCCAAAGAGTTAATTTGAAACCCAGACATCCTTGTATTCTATCACAATAATTCTACTAATTATTTCATGTCCAGGGAGGACAGAAGAGGAGACATAATGCCTACCCATGCTTCCCACTGTACAGGAAAGGGATCTTAAACATTTACTATTTTTATCCAAGTGTGATCGGGGCTTCACTGAATGCCAAAGGCAAAGACTGAATGTTTAAAGTTGCAACAGCTTGGGCATATGAACAGAAGTTGGAATTTGAAGTATAAAGAGTCTTGAAATACTGACTTTTGTTGTTTGACCTGAATGTATAAGAGAAGTAATTATTCTTTGTGCTAATATTTTGCCACTTGAACATTGGTGTTTTTACATATGTATTTATTATAGAAATTGGTCTGTAGTGAAAATGTATGTGGTATGGGAAGTGATATAATAAATGATTGATCATTTTTTATTGTGCCATTGTAGAGTATAAACAAAAAAATAAAATCTTTACTTTTGGGGAAAGAAATGGCTAATTCCATGTACAGGGTAAAGTCTAAGAATCCATCGCTGCACAAAACAACCAGTCATTTCCCCTGTCCCCAAACAGATTTCCACAAATAATCCACTCCACACCTTTTTCGTTGGAAAATAACTGGCCACGGCAGCCCTTTTATTTTAAACCAATACTTTTTACATCATAAAATTTTTATATCAAACTCTCCATTTTAACGAAAATAATTTCAACCAAAACATCTTCTGTAAGTCCATGAAAATCCCCAAAGTTCCTGCTCCATTCTCCATTCGTCTCTGCTCCACCGCTAGGCCCCCAGGCGCTCGTACACCGCCTCAGGGACAGTTAGTGGTTCTCCCCTCTTCCGAAAAACATAGCCTCCACAACAACCGAGTGTTGTGCAAGGCAAAACCTCTTTCCCCCCCAAAACCCAAGCCTTTTTGGGTTCGAACTCCCCTACATTACCCATTACCCCGACTCTAATTTTCATGGACCCCGAAGAAAAAATGCCACATGCCGCAAACTTGAAACCTCAAGATTGCGCGCACCGCCACACCTTCACTGCCCGTTCCAAGCCTTCCCCTAAAGCCAGCAGCAACAAATCCAAGCCAATCTCATTCAAGTGCACGCCGTCTCTCCGCAAGATCAGCTCCGGCTCCGACTCCAACTCCTGGTGCCGTACCACCAACCCTCCAATCCGCCCAAAGAAACGGCCCACTTCCTTATTTACCTTATTGCGAGCCTTGTTGAGGCGTCCCACAGAGCGAGCATTTCTCCATGACAACCGCACCACCATCTCTGACCAAACCAGTACCATTCCAGGGAACGCCTCCCTAAGCCGCAAACAATCACATTTTATATCACGGATCAATTCCTGCATGGGGCGAGACCCTAAATCATTTCCTCCCACGTGTAATACCAACACATCCGGAGGCCTTTCCAGATAAGCAAACCTGTGCACCTCCGGAAGGACACGCTTCCACTGCATGCCAGGAATCCCGATCCACCGCACCTGTGCCAACGCCCGCCGGAGTCCCAGCTGCCGTCCATTCCTCCGCACGGCGGCTCTTCTAGGCCCCCCAGTACACAAACAAGTGGCCCAGGATCCAAATGAGGCATGCTGACTCCCCTGTAACAAAGAAAAACAACCACAAATAGAACAAGCCCACACGTAACCCCTCTCCTTTCCAACTTGTAAAACAAATCCCCAACCTGCCCCCGATCCTCAAAAAAGTTGGGGGCGCACATACAAACGGTACCGATGTGACTCCCACCGTCCAATCCGCTTGATCGCGTCTGGGTCAAGGCCCCATCTGGCCGCTTCTGTGGCTGCCCCAATCCGGAAAGAATGCGTAGAATACTCACCCGCATTTTTTCCTATCGCTTCCACACATTTTCGGAACTCCAATCCAAATTGAAACCGCGTCACAAACGACCCATCCTCGTGAAGGAAGAAAGGCCCCACCCCCCGCGATCTTATTGCCAGGTACTCACCCACTACCTTGACTGGGCAAAGCTCCGCCCCCCGTATGCCACTTAACCGCAAGCAGGCCCCTTTCCCCCTTTGATCAGTTTTTGACCTGCGAATCCAAACCAGGACCTTATCCCTAGCCACCTGAACGTCCTCAAACTGGAGCCCCCCCAACCTACCCTTGCTTGGGCACACAGCCTCCCCAATCCGCAAAGCCCCAAAAAACATAACCACATACAGCGCCTTGAAAAGCACCGCTTCGAAGGAACTGAAGCAAACTGACCCCAAACTATGACACAACTCCCCTAGCATCCCAAAGGAGACCGGTCTCCTCGCATCCTTCCGACCCAACCCCTTCCTATAACCCTTCAAAGCTTGGCGAACCAGGAAACTTTTTGTCCCATCCACCCACCCCATCAACTTAAATAAAAAAGACAGGTCTGACAATTTTTTACCCATAAGACCTCCGGATACACCCTTTTGTAAATTCCACACCAAAAACCACACGACAGCAAACTCCCCCCCCTTGGCATCCACAAAACCCCTTCGTTCCTCCACAAAACCAAACCATTCCTTCCACACGCCCACATAAGCCCGCCAAGTTCCCATACAAACCGAGTTCCGGATCAATTCCGCAATGGGCCCCAAACCACTTTCCACAACTCTCCCGGACAAGGACTCCCCATGTCTTCTGCCTCCGGAGCCGCCACTCGAAAACGATCCCACTGGAAACGAGAAAGGGAATCCGCTATTATATTGTCACAACCCGGAACATGGACTGCCCGTACATAGATGTTGAACTGCAAACACAATAAAACCAAGTGTTGCAAAAGACAAATAACATGCGGGGAAGAAGCAGAGTTATTATTGATCACCTCCACCACTCCCATATTGTCGCAATGGAAGCGCACTTTCCGGTTACACAGTAAGCGCCCCCATAATGCCAAAGCGACCACTATTGGGAAAAGCTCCAATAAAACTAGGTTCTTACATAAGCCCCCTTTTTTCCAGTCCTCTGGCCATTCTTCCGCACTCCATCGGCCTGCAAAATAGGCCCCATAACCTGAACCGCCCGCCGCATCCGTCCACAAATCCAAAGCACTATTCTCCACCTGCGGCTCCAACCACAATGATCTCCCGTTGTACAACTCCAGGAACCGCCGCCAAACAGACAAATCCCCTTTCAAGACCCTTGTCAACCGAATGAAATGCTCGGGCTTCCTCACCCCGGCTGTGGCCGCTGCCAACCTCCTGCTGAAAATTCTGCCCATAGGCATGATACGGCACGCAAAATTGAGCTTACCCAGAAGAGACTGCAACTCCCTTAACCGTACTTTTTTCATGCAGCCAACCTTCACCACCTCCTCTTTTAATGCCAATAGCTTGTCCTCCGGGAGCCTGCACTCCATGCGCTCAGAGTCCAAAACAATCCCTAAAAAGGACAACTCCGTGGTTGGACCCACTGTTTTTTCCCCTGCCAGTGGCACACCGAACTGCTCTGCTATGTGTTCCAATGTACCCAGAAGGTTGGCACAAACTAGCGATCCCTTGGGGCCTACACACAGAAAATCATCTAAATAATGGATAATGGAACGGATCCCCAAAACCTCCCTTACTACCCACTCCAAAAAAGAACTGAACAACTCGAACAAAGAACAAGAGATGGAGCAACCCATAGGCAAGCACTTGTCCACATAGAAAGCACCTTGCCAAAAACAACCCAGCAACCAAAAACTATCCGGATGAACTGGTAACAGCCGAAAGGCCGCCTCAATATCAGCCTTGGCCATTAAACAACCCTTGCCAGCCCGCCGAAGCAAATCCACTGCAACATCAAATGAGGTATATGATACCCTACAACATTCCGGCGCAATGCCGTCATTAACCGACTCCCCTTTTGGATGAGACAAATGGTGAATCATCCGAAACTGATTTTTTTCCCGCTTGGGAACCACCCCTAACGGTGAAACCACCAAATGTTGTAGCGGCATTACCTGAAAAGGCCCCGCCATCCGACCCAACGCAACCTCCTTTTCCAATTTCGCAGACACCACCCCTGGTTTGGCCAAAGCAGACTTCAAATTTTTGCCCACCCCACGTGTACTTACCCCGGAGCACGGGATTCGGAAGCCCTCTTTAAACCCCAACTCCAGAACCCTCGCCGCCTCTTGATCCGGGTACTTACCGAGAAAAGAGGCCATGTTTTCCACCCTCACCGGCGTCATCCCTTTTACCTGAAGACTCAACGGGACGCCCTCTACCTTTTGCCAGACAGCGTGCTCCCGAATGTGGTCCCCAACACAACCTGAGCATTCGTGCCTGAACCGACAGGTAGCCCCAAACTTGCAAGTTCCCTCGTTCAACAACCAGCAAAGGCCTTTTCGCTTACCCGCCAAGGATCCAGAGGCTCCCGGACCCCCGGCGCTCCCCAGAAACGGCTGCGGGGCCACCCTCGCCGAAGTCATCAGTCGCATCCACAAACTGATGTCCTTATGATCCCACCGCATATCGGGCCTCATCGCTTTCCGCTGCCTAAATTGCTCATCATAACGCAACCATGCTGCTCCTCCATAAATCCGGTATGCCTCACCGATTGCATCTAAATAACAGAAAAGCGCCAAACAATTTTCCAGCGCCCTCTCGCCGATAATGCTAGCAAGGATGGCAAAAGCCTGCAGCCAGTTCTGAAACGTCCGTGGAATCGCCCGCCACAGGCCCTTGTCATCCCCCATCCGCTTACTGTCACCTGGCTTCACTTCCCGTCCCCCAAACCGTTCCACCGGCAAAAGCGAGAAAATCTCGACATACTCACCCCTCCAAATCTTCTCCCTCTGTTCCAGCAGGAGGTGAGCGCTTAAGGGGCCCTCAAAACACACATAAACTTCTCCTTTTGCCCCATCCGCTATTCCTAAAGTGCTTGGATCCTCCCCCCTGTCCTTCCGACCTTCCCCATCCACAGCCGACAAACCAGGGGCCCCACACTCCCGCACACCCGCCGACACGGGGGTGTTAACCCTGCTGTTACCTCTGGATCCCTGCCCCTCTGCCACCGAGGTGAGCTCCCCGCCTGTTCCCACCATTGCCACTAAACTGTCCCCCCCCCTTGTCCCCAGGGGTCCCAACCCCAAATTGCAACAACAGTTCCCTCAGCCCCTGCAGCAATGCATTCCCCCGATTCTCTCCCCCAGGGACCCCCCCAACCGGCTTCGTGGTGTCAGTTACTGTATAAAATCCTCACTGTGAGTTAATCACAAAGCAAAAAAAATGTTGATTAGACTGAAAGAAAGATGTCTGGAAGATTTATTTGTACTTTTGCTGTTAATAATAATATTATGTGTTTTATAGTACTGACATAATACACAGTTCATACAAGCCATATTCTTGTCACTAACTGTTCCTCAAAAGAATTTGCAATCTAATGTACCTAAAATAGTGCAAGGCCATCCTAGGGAAAAGCCAATTACCTACCAGTATTTTTGGGACATGAGTAAAAAGCTACACAAAAGTTGAAGGTTCGGGCACAGATTCAAACCTGGGGGTAGTGTTGCACTGAAAATGCACTTTTGTTTGCTTCAAAGCAACACAAAAATTTTAATTTCAACGTAGGCTCCTCAATGCCCTAGCGCTAGTGTAGGAGCAAGCATCTTTACTGCAGGCAGTCTGGTAGGCATCCTAAAGAATATTTGTATCACTTGATATATGCCTGCACCCCACTTTTCTTGCTCTTTAGATTTGGAACCTGTGTTTGATCTGTCATTGTCTGTTATAACTTGGTCAGTTGTAATGTTCACAAGTTTTAAATTGTTTTAACTTAGCAAATTTAGCCTGCATCATTTTGCATGTCCCAATTTGTACAATTTTTTTCCTGATTTGGAGGAAGTGTTGCAACAAGCAACTTCTGTCATCAGTTTAAACTCAGAAAGAAGAAAAAAAATTGAGTATATTTTAAGTGTGTCTTTTGTATAGTAAGAAGTTTGTACAGTTATACACAAGGCATTTGATCCATGTGATGTCAAAAAAAGAAACTCCTGTTGTGTTCCTGAACTCCCCCAAAAATGTAAATTTCCTACTGTGTGATCTTATAGAAGTAAAAAAGTTTGTACATGGGTTGTTATAAATATGTGATATGTTGAAGATATTTCTGTCTCTGGTCAGTTTTGATCCTTCTCCCCAGAAAAAAACTTTGTATATTGTAATTTTAGCAGTATAAGGGTTTGTACAGTCACACACAGGGAGTTTTAAAGTGAAGATACTCTACTTGATTTTTCTCAAAGAAAAAAAAAAACAATCTACTTAAAATTTATCATTTGTAGGTTTAGAAAACAAAAGTTTTTTTCCCCTTAAAATTCATATACTGTCACTTGGCTATAGTAAGTGCCTACACCATGGACAAATGGTAGAGCTCAGAGTTCAGTATTCAGTGCACAGGCCAACGTTCCCACCCATCTAATGGCAGACTGCAGCATTGGCATGTCAGTCTCCATCTTTTACAGATGACTGTGGCCAATATCATGAATGAGGTCAGTACAGCCCTTTATAATATATTGGGAGAACGTATTTTAAGGAAAATGCCTGGGAACATTGTGATTGTGCAGGTGAAATCACGGTTAATTTCTAGTTATAGACAGACAATTTTTTCCATTGTTGGGAAAAAAATTCAGCTGTTTTCTCATATTGTGACTGTTAACTAAATGAAACCACCACAGTTATATCTATTATAAACAAACATTTTAGACATTATTGTTTTCTTAGCACAATTAGAGGTGATTATAACTCAAAAAATGTATCCAGACTGCCCCCATGCTGTACAAAGTTTTCTAATATTGGCTAAGGAAACCATTTCTCATGATTGTTTTTTTCCAAAAACAATAATGTTAAAGTAAGAAAAATCTAAATCCAGTCATACCAGTTTCTAGACCTGTTTCACTCACTATTTACCTAGGATTCATAAGAACCCAACTGGACCACCAGGGCAGGGGCGTCAAAATCAAATACACAGGGGGGCAAAATGAAACATTTGGACAAAGTCGTAGGCCAACCTAGATATTTATTGAAAAAATATCTACAATTGAGGAATGACGCTAATGAATGTCAACAGAGGTAGTGGCGCTTGTGGGTCCTGATTGACACGCCAGCAGAGCACTCTGGGATTTGTAGTATTAGCAGTGCATGCACTGTCTGCCAGCGGGCCAGCTCTAGTAGACATTTAGTATTTTCTCGCGGGCCAAATATAATTACGGTGTGGGCCAGATTTGGCCCGGGGGCCAGGGTTTGACACCCCTGCACCAGGGTAACCAATTTTAGTTATTAATTCTGTTTTTTAATCTGTTTCTGTATTTTTGCACCCAAATCTACAATCTAAATCCACTGATATTGTGCATGGCCTCTTAGTTACAGGACACACTAGAGGCATGGCCGAAGAAGATATTGTCTGATTTCTATCTCTTTGTTTTCACTAAATTGCTAAGTGTTTGTACTTGATGTAACAATTTAACAAGCAGTTCTGAGTACAAACCTAATTTGAAAGCCACCTGTGAGGAATAATCACCTGTCTGCACAGAGCTTCTTCCCTGGCCCCTCTCAAAATCAGTTCATTTAGGCTCAACCTATTATCAGCACAAATGTCTCAGGCCTTTCTAACAAAGGGCTACTTGCAAAAGCTATTGGGAAAAACATCACAGAAAGTCAAGGCCTGTGGCTGATGGTGGCGGTATTCCTTAAATTAAATCCCTAAAGATAGTACAAGGAGTGATCAGTCCCTTAGTGATAAACTGAGAGTTACTGAGGTAATTGCCGAGCCAGGTAAGTATGAATCAAAAGAAGAGATAGAGAACGTAATGGCTTTTTGGCACTCTTATTGTTATAAAAATCTAATAAAATTATGCAAATAGTACAAACTTAGAAAATACACACACTTATAAAAACATGAATTCTGACAGTTTTAGGCAGACTTATCTAACAATAGTTTTCTAGTATATGTTCTCACATATAGTTTGATCTCATGTGTAATGGGTCAAAATATATCCTATATAGTTACAGTCTCTCCAGACGCGTTTCGCCCCAGTGGGCTTCCTCAGGGGATAATGACACCCTAAAAACCAAAAGAGCAGTACCAAAACGGATCTATGAACATGTGTACTCTATTATGTGGGAACAAACCACAGTTCTGATATTCCTGTTATTCCCTTTTTGGTATTGGGTAACTTCACCCCTAATTCTAGGGGTGGTTCTCTAGACCAACTTTTACTGAACCACCATTCCACCAGGTTTGAAAAGACATCATGTCCTTCAAACCTTTTCTTTAAATCTATTATCATTATTTGCATTCAAAATTTCATCTTACATACTTTTGTATCCACAATAATTCAATTGATATGGTTACATTATGTCTTTATGTAACCTATTTAGGCATTCTATCAAATAAAATTCTTGCTATAATATTTTTATGTTAATTCATGATTCATCATCTATCCTATTTCACATCGTCTGTACCTAAACTAACTTGTTTTGTATGGTTACATCATGTTTTAAGGGAACTCACAGGGAATTCAAATTACAGGCAGCTTTATTTAAAAAGGAAAAAACAGGCACGCAGGGGCACTGTTTCCTAATTATTAACATTATGTTTATCTATTTAGGAACTAGCTGGAGGCAGCATCAGTCCTTCTTTGGACATCCGCAACCAGCTCCCTCCTACTGCTCTTCATTTTACATCATCGCTTTTTTTCTATATCATCCTCAAGTGAGTAAAGGACTGGTAGCCAGCAACTATCAGACGTTATTTTAAACTCTACATTTATATTTCCCTTTTTTTCTTTGGCATAAATTCCAGTGCCTTTTATTTACATTGGAAAGTTGTTTTAAACTATCTACATTGCCATATCATTAGTTCATATCATCAAGGTTTGTTCACTAATTAAAAATATATATATATTCTTTCTTTTTTAAATCGTATGAGCAGACTCATAGTTTACTGCAAACCCTTTTTATTTGTTTACAGATTTATTAAAATTAATATTATTCGTACTTTCCAGTAACATCTATATATGGTTCCCCTTAAAACCTTTATCCCAGGTACGCCATCTTGTGGGTTTTTGATAAATTACATTTAGCTTATTAGTTTTTGTTTCTTTGGTATTTTAGCTTCATTTCTCCCCCCTCCCCCCTTGTCTTTTAGAATATTCCAACTTAATATCTGCAAATCAACTGTGGTACTGTTAAAGATTTTACTATGATCAACAAACAAGTGTAAATACCAACAACAGTCATTAAAATACAGTCCAAGTAAAACTAACCAACCGTTATCTCTAATCTTTACTTTCAACTAATTGGTATCTCCTAATAAACTCTGTTATCTCTAACTGCTTGATCACAGAGCCTATACAATCTGCCATTCTCCATCATCATTGAATCGGCATATGATGTGAATCCAATTTTTTGAACTTCTATTCCAATTACCTTTGGGTCAATATACCAAGTTATTGCTTTATAATTGGCTTGGTTGTTATGTATTTCATTTTCGCTGTATATAATTGTATAATTATACATATTTATATGACTTTTAGGGTCTCATTATCCCCTGAGGTAGCTCACTGGGGTGAAACGTGTCGGGAGAGACTGTAACTATATAGGATAAATTTTGACCCATTAAGCATGAGATCAAACTATATGTTAGAACATATACTAGAACACTATTGTTAGATAATTCTGCCTAAAACTGTCAGAATTACATGTTTTTATAAGTGTGTGTATTTTCTACGTTTGTACTATTTGTATAATTTTATTAGGCCCAATAAAAGACTTTATTAGATTTTTATACTAATAAGGTTGCTGTAAAGAGCCACTACGTTCTTTATCTCTTCTTTTGATTCATAAATCTCTAAAGACATACAAACTTTGTTACTGTGGTATTAAAATTCTCTTTCATGCATTCTAGGACTGTCAATTCTATTTTACACAAGCACTGGACCATTCTATCCAGAGATGATTGTATAACCGAGACCTTCCAGAATCCTCCTTTATTGGCATACAAACACTAAAGGATCCTACAGAGTCACCTTGTTCATGTTAATTTTATATCCCAAAAATCTAATTTAGCCAGGCCATACACAAAAAACATGTCTACATTAGCAAACAGAATAGCATCACATGTTACTAGGGATAAATATATCTATTGGCTTTTTGTGTCTATAGCAGGATTTTTCAGAGTTTGTTCAAAAGTTTCTAGGGGTCTTTGAAAAGGAACAAGTAACTGCTCAGATAAATAACCACTGGGACAAATTAGCCGTAGAGAGTCATTCTACCCACTGAGCACCATAATAAGAGGCCACTACACTGACCATCACTGAAGTACATTTTTCTGACTTTATAGGGAAGTTATTATTTCAGAGAACTCTTGCTAACACCACTTATTGCATCCTAAACATATTATCAATAAAATTCCACTAGAAGAGTTTGTTAGATTGAGGTGTAGGCCCTATATGGACAAAGAAACGAATTACTGCAAGAAATTGGAAAGAAAATGTATAAGGGTTCTGTGAAGTTAAGTCTTCAAGTTTTTTATTGCCATTTCCCTAAAAATATAGAACAACTTCTCATTCTTTTGGGGGATTGTGATGAGATTTTACTCAAAATGTTAAGGCGATGACTATAAAGCTCCAGTTTTGGGTAGGCATGTGTCCCCCAGTTTGGTTAAGGAAAAGAGCAAAGCAAGAACAAGGGAGGTACACGTGGGACTCTCAAAGTGTGATTATTGTGTTGTAGCCATGTGTTGGTGCTGCAAGATTTTTTATTGTTTCAAACGTATAATATTTCATTTGCAACACAAAAAAATGCTATCTGATCATTTTTGAAAAGTGTAATGTACTGTATCTAAGGAGAACTTCAAATTGTTTAAAATAATAAAATTGGAGATAACCTAGGAGATTTTGCAATTAATAAAACAAATGTGCTAAACATTTTATTTAACATAACATTTAACATTATGAGTGTCATAATGCCAGCATTGGTCCACTGAAAATAATGGAATAAAATGGGTATTGTAATTTATCAGGGGAAAAGATTGGGGCTTGTAAAGTTGTGCAAAACTAAATATTTTGGATCTTCAAATTAAATACTGGATACCCACAAATTTATGGGTTCCAATTTTGTTTTATGAAAACCCATACATTTATGGGTTCAAATTTTGTTTTATGAATAATATTCCTTTGGATAAAGGGGATAATTTGTTATGTTTAGTTCCTTTACTCAACTATATGACAATAGTTACTGTGGGTCACTGCAACACAGAACAAGTTGTATGATATGGCTCAGTAAATGTGGTCACAAATAGAAAGCTGAAGACCACTAGGTGGCAATAGTGGGCCATATGTGTAAATGAAATCTCTGCTCTATTGCAATGGACCTGATTTATTATAAATTCTCCAAAGCTGGAGAGGATACACTTTCATCAATGAAGCTGGGTGATCCAGCAAACCTGGAACTGATTTCTTAAAATGAATTTGCTATTTGTTAGCAAATGTTTTCAATCTATTCCAGGTTTGCTGGATCACCCAGTTTTACTGATTATAGTGCATCCTCTCCAGCCTTGGAGAACTTTAATAAATCAGGCCCAATGTGTCTGGTATTAGTAGTAGCTTGTTATTAGAGACATTTTCATGCATGAACCAGATACACTTTTATGTATACGAAGTAATATTATACATTATTGCAATATGATTGTAATGAAGATGTTTTGCATATTGTTTTTAAGCATTCTGTTTGTCTGCTCTGATAGCTGTTTTATGGAAATGGATGCAGACCAGTGATTAGACCGGTTGTTATTAATTGAATGATGTTAGTAAATTGGCTGCAACAATGTATGATGTGTGTGTGTTTTGTAATGCGTCAGTCCTGTGATTAAGCATTATAGCAGCTAAGGCATTTGACAATGTTTAACCCTGTATAAAAGCCTACATGTGCTTTCATTGCATATTTAATTTTAACTGATTACTTTCCAGTGGCTTATAATGTGGCATTGTTTTGACAGTGAATATAGATGGGCATTTCTCAATTGACCATTAATGTTAGGATGCACTTATGCACTGACTACCAATGTAAGGGGCTTTTGTTCACTGGCTATTAATGTAAGGGGCTTTTTTTCACTGACTACCAATGTAAGGGGCTTTTATTCACTGGCTATTAATGTAAGGGGCTTTTATTCACTGACCACCAATGTAAGGGGCTTTTATTCACTGACCACCAATGCCAAGGGGATTTCTCAATTGACTACTTATGTAGGAAAGGCCCTTATTCACTGACTACTAATGTGGTAAAGAAACATTTCTCAAGTCACCACCATTGTAAGGGGAAATTTCTCCACTGATCACCAATTTAAAGGAGGGTTTTCCCAATGACTACAAATGTAAGAGGCTTTTCTCCACTGACCACTATTTTAAGCGAGCTGCCAAAAATAGGAAAACTTCTGAGTTTCTGGTATGGTTATTTTAATTACTAAAAATACTTTTATTGATCTATAAAGAAGCCATGGTTGTCACATGTGGTAAGTGTGCTACATTCTTTATTGAATTTCTTTTTCATAATTCAACGTACATCTCAGGCTAATGTACTATACAGATATAGTATTTATTAGCAGGGGTTTCCTGAGACCTGCAACTTATTTGTAAAGGGCCCCACCATTGCAAAGGTTAAAAAATACTAATTTAGAGTCACATGGGAGTGAGTGTCACCTTGGGCAGCTGTCACTACAACAGGTGTCACCTTTTGAAGATTTTACCCCCACCCCTTCTGTCCTGGGAACAAAATGAAAAATGTAGGACTTCCAATATCTTTCTATGCTGTTAACAATGACAACCAGGACAAATTGTGAGAATTTCCACAGTGTGGAAAATGCACAATAGGCCAAAACATTTGGCTACATAAAGAGTACATAATAATATTATATGGTCTTCATCATTGTGATACAGTACGCAGTTGATACCTTGCAGCAATCCATGATAATAAATCCTGATCCTGATCTGCCTTCTTGCTTCACTTTTAATGTCACAACAGGGTTTATGTTAGCACATTCCCTGCATTGTAGAACATGCTAAATAAATGCCTCATCATTTGTTCTGGGTGTATCTGTCTGGGTGGAATTACAAAAAATTCAGATAGACAAAGCACTGAAGCTGCTTGTCTGCATACTTTTAAAGTTATTGTCAAACATAACCAGCAGACAAATGTCATAGTATGTTTCCTTAATGAGGCTTTTTTAATGTAACGTGCCCTGCAAAGCACTACATTCGGACATTGAATAAAGTAAAACAGCAAACAGCAAACGATCAGAAAACTAGAATTAATTTTACCACTACAATAAACTGAAACTGGACTTGTAGGCTCCTGGAAGTACTTGTTATTGCACACCTCTGGTTGTTTATTATGACTTGAAATATTTAACATGCAACTGTTTTATTTACACTACCAATCCTATTCACAATGAGAGTAATTTACTAAAGGAGATAATGTGCAGGTGTGATGCTTTGGTGTACATTTGTACCATTTAAAATAAATGGCATCTCAGCTCGCTAATACATGCTATGTAGTAGTGTGATCCTGGCCTCAAAAACAGCATGCACTCATCAGCCAGTCTATTAGGTATACCTGTTCAACTGCTTGTCAATGCAAATATCTAACTAGTCAATCACATGGCAGCAACTCATTTAGGTATGTACAATACACATTGTGAAAATGACCTATTGAAGCTCAAAGCACCAGCATGGAGAGGAATGGTAATGTACGTGACTTTAAATGTGGAAGGTATGTTGGCTCAGATTTTTACACACAACCAGCTATTGGGTTTACAGAAAAAGGGAAAATATCCAGTGAGCAGCATTTCTATGAACAAAAATGTGTTGTTGGCAGAGGTCTGAGAAGACTGATTCAAGCTGCAGCAACAATAACCCCCCCCCCCCCACCCCCCAATAAAAAAAAAGACTCTATTTAAAGAAAGAGGAAGTAAGTTAAATAAGGTTCAAAACAAAAAAATACACTTATCTTCAATCCATTCCCCCCCCCCCCCCAACCCCCAATAAAAAAAATGACTCAATACAATTAAAGAGGAAGTAAAGTTAAACGTGGCTAAAACAAAAAAATACACTTATCTTCAATCCATTCTCTTTTCACCCAAAAACCTCCCGGGATGCATGGCGCTCCCAATTATTCTCAACCACCTAGGCAATCTAGAATTCGGGTGCTGCACCCTTTTTCTTTTAAAAAAAACTGTCTTGCATTAAAAAAAAACCTAAAC
Organism: Pyxicephalus adspersus; assembly: GCF_032062135.1. Classification (NCBI taxonomy): domain Eukaryota; kingdom Metazoa; phylum Chordata; class Amphibia; order Anura; family Pyxicephalidae; genus Pyxicephalus; species Pyxicephalus adspersus. The sequence goes on from NC_092859.1 coordinate 125,354,497, forward strand.
AAACAGAATTTTTATTTACATAAAAGGGTTGTCTACCCTTTTATGTAAAGTGAAATTTCTGAGCTTAGGTACGCTTTAAGGTATGCAGAAGAGCATCTCGAAATGCGCAACACAACCTTGAACCAGCTACAGATTTTATCCTCTCTGGTAATAGGTTAGGATAACTTTGCACCCCTGCACTGTTCCCCAGGGTAAGGTGGTGGATATCCGAGGGCCCCTTTTTAAAGGATGTTTCCAGATTCGAAATGGTTCCCCACCTGCGGACTCCCACAACACTAGGATTACTTGTGGAGATAAGGCCCCCTCTCTGACCTTTGCCACTGTTGGGGCAGGTGGGGATCTGTTGGGATCTAGTGTTGCCAAAAGAAAGGGGACTAAGCAGTTTTTGGCCACTTTTTCTTTTGGCAAGTCAGGTTCCAGATGACTCCTTGAGGAGAGAAGGGGTAGGCTCACACACTTGCGGCCCTCCTTTTACTTTTTAGGAAGGCCTATAAAAACCAATAATAAGGGTCTGGTTTTAATATTGGGTGGGTTCTTTAATAATTATATTTTACAAATAAAAATAAACACCACATTAATAAGTCTGCCAACGCTGATAATATAAATGTTCCATCATTTACATAGTTTTCTTCAAAACTACATTTGTCTCCTCAGCCCATTGTAATACAAAATGTTTTCCTGATGTAGAATTTGAGAATGCGTGATATGTTTCTGATTGACCAAACATAAAAACTGATAATAAGTGGATTTCTTTTGCTAAGTAACTCATATTTGCTATACAGACCTGTTTGGTCCCCTATACCACAAAACAAATTTCACTTGGGAAATACACTGATGAGTAAAGAATTATCATGTAAAGAATTATAATGTGGTTGAACTTGATGGACTTATGTCTTTTTTTCAGCCTAACCAACTATATAATGTGTTTTTGGTATTTTGCATAATTTAAACTGGAAAAAATCTGAAGCTCAATTTGTTTAGAGCAGATAATAAGGCTAAGTAATCTAAGTTTTTGCAATTAACTTGTTAAACAAAAACAGTACTTTGAACTGATCCTGAATAGCACTATCACTTTTCCTTATAGCTGTGATTAGCAACTATATCTATTTTTTAAGTCATAAGGAAATAGAAATGGCAGAATTTGCCATTTTAATAATGGAAGACTGTTATTTTTTATTGATTTGTGATTTGATAAGAAATGATCAGGGAGGTTTTCTCATTGTGGTTATTGTGAGTATTGTATTCTCACAAATGTGTACTGCACTCCAAATATGTAACTTCAGGATCATCCTGATTAAGGTCTGAGAAAGAATTATAAACTATGATTGATCCAGGTGCAATCCCCTTGTGTTTTCTCTTGGCACTAACAAGTAATAAAGTTTTAAAGTAAATGTTTGTACCCTAACGACATTAAAGGTTCCTGCTTTGCGTTTTGCTCATCTATATTTAAACCATTGTTCCAGATAGATCAAGGATACTGACACCTGTCTTCTGTGAAGCAGGGTACTACTGCACGAGCCCAGAAAATATCAGAATATAGCCACTCTACTTTGGGACAGGCAAACTATGTGTGTGACACCATCTGAAGCCTATGACTATTTCAGCTATCAAAGTGTTACTACATACCAAGAAACATACAATAGATATCAGGGCAGCACGGTGGCTCAGTGGTTACTCTGGCCTTTGCATTGCTGGGTCCCAGATTCGAATTTCAGCCAGGACACTAACTGCATGGAGTTTGCAGGTTCTCCCTGTGTTTGTGTGGGTTTCCCCCCCGGGTAGGTTTCCTCCCACATTCCAAATAATGCAGTTAGGTTAATTGGCTTCCCCCCAATTGACCTTGGATTGTATTACAATAAGACACATGACTATGGTAGGGACATTAAATTGTGAGCCCCTTTGAGGGACAGCTGGTGACATGGATAAGGACTTTTTACAGTGCTGTGTAATATGTTGGCGCTATATAAATACTGTGTAATATTATTAACCTAGGTTTCTCACTACTTGTCATAATAAGGGGTACACATCATTTATAAACAGTAAATAAGTCCAAATAATCTCTGCAGCTGAGTCTTCCAAGTGCATGTGTTTTGCATTTCATTTATTTTTCCCCTGCGGTGGCACTGAATTTTTGGTAAATGCCATATTCAATACTTTATGAATATGTGATAAGTGATATCAGTAACTCATTAGTCACATTTTTTGTAAAGTTAGACCATGGAAAAATAATAATTCCTAATGACTTATAAAGTAAAATTCTTACCTTAAGATCTAACGTTAATATCCCAAACACAAAAGAACAATAATAAATTTTACTTCCCGATGTCCACATATGTGTTTCAAAGTGATCTATTATTGCTGCAACTTGCTATTAAAATAAAGTACGAGCACAAAACTGTACATTGTGTTTACTGGTAATTTTCATCCTCTGTGCAATTCTCAGTCCATTTTTAGCTGTGGCCTACAAGAAGAAATAAATGCCTTTGTTCTATTCAAATTAAAGCTTTACTTTCTGAAATGACCATACAGGGAAACAGGAGACTTTTGCCTTTAGAAACATTGTTGGATGGTGGCCAGCTAAGACAATCGTATTTATCATAGGCTGGCTTGAATGTTAAGCCATGGAGTTGCTAATTAAATACCTGTTTGATGTGATGTGGTGCCAAGTGTAACAGAACTCTGGATGGGTGCCAGAAATTGACCAAGAACAGGTCTTAACCCGAACTGACTAATACATCTACAGGATCAGAATCCAGGAAATTGCCATGTAAGGTCAACATTAGTCATGACATTTGTGGGAAGCAATGGAAACAGTAATAGGAAATGCTTCAGCTCTAACTGTTAACACCAAAACAAAGCTACTATACACTGTAAGTGTACTGCCTTTGTGTCATTAATATAAAGAATAAATAATAAAAGATAAAATAATAAAGATAATAAAGCTTTCTTTTACAAAATATCTCATATCAGCAGCAATTTTATTTATGGTGCATACATATTTCCAGTGTCTTAAATGTTCAAAAGTAGCTTCATGTGCTTGAAGCCCATAGAAGAGCTAGAGTCCCTGAAATGTTTTATTGCTGTCAGTGTCCCCAAAGATGCAGATATTCCCACTTATCACCTTTGTCTTTGCTGTCTATCAGGAACAAAGACAAAAAACAGACTTTAAGTTTGAAGAAAGTAAGTAAATCTCTCCAGTGGGGTGACAGACTGATGCAAAAACCTGATGATGACCATCTTGTAAGTAATTATTACTTTATTATTATAATTTAAGGCAGCTTTCAAATGTACAAAGGGCCTTAAAGTTTGTATAGAGAAAGTACTAAGACAGTGTTAGCAGTCAAGACACAGTTTATTCTTTACAGAAATTATTTAAAGACATCTATTGTATTTCAGGGTTTTCAAGAGCCTCTTCATGAGCAGAGCTTGACAATGCTGGACTAAAAATAAAAATCTCGTAAGATTGTTTGGGAAGTTATATTTAGAATACAGTTAAAACTCCCTAAAGTCTGGATATTTGTCCCATACAATCCTAATGGGTTTTGTTCTGCCTAAGCAGTTTGTTGATTTATGTCTCGGTATGATCCTTTTCCCCCTTCTTGTTATGCCGTACTTAGATCAGCCCTTTGGCCACTTCCTGTTCTGCCCAATGCTTTGTTTAGTTTTTATTGCTGCCCTCATGGAGTAAGTTAGGCTCCCTCCAAGAGTTAGAAGGATATTGTTGGGATATGCTTTTTTCACCTTCAGGAAAGCTCAACACATCTTTGTAACCTGCAACCCTGAAATAAACTACATTGATTTACTCCAGAGTCTTCCTGGTGCGTTGAACTGTCTGTGGATTGATGCCAGGTTCAGCAAGTTGCCATACTGTCCATGCAGACCGGGTATAAGGAAGTATGTTTGATTGCATAAATCGGTGTTTTGAAACAGAACAGGTTTCTTAACTCTGGATAGTCCAGTTCTTCTAAAGAGGCATCAGAATCAAACCACCCAGGAATAAGCTTTTTACCCAAACAGGAGCTCCCTCAGCTATGGGACTTTTTGTCTGTCCTTTTTTTGATCCTTTGAGTCCTTTGCTCTGTAGCAGCCCACACTCAAAGCCCTTTTCCTGTTGGCAATGTATTTAGCATTAACTCAAAGATTAGAGTGCTGAAGTCTAAGGAACATACACCAGTTTCTTCTCAAACAAAAGCACCCTTCATCCAATGTTTTCCAAAGTGATCTACAACAATCAGTTAATAAAAATCCCCTTAGTAGACCCGGATCAATCCCGGAATTCCCCAGACACCAATCCCCCAATCTATGTCGCAGCCTACGCCTAAGACTGAGTTGGGGTCACAAACAGAGGTTGGTCCAGGCAGAGTTCAATAGATAGTCAGAAACAGGCGCAGGTCAGTAACAGGGAAAACTCACAAAAACGCTCCAACACAGGTAAGCCCAGCAGACACTATAACAGGCACCTCTGACTGGGAGCAGAGAGGCTATAAAGCCCCAGCTGCCAACGACGGCCCTGGATAAGCAGGAACTACTCAGCTAATCTGCTGCACACAACTCAATTCCCTTCCGTAGTGCAGAGGATGCTGAGGGAACCTCAGCCACAGGGATGCTGCAACCTACAGAGTACTGAACCTGCAACCCCAGTGCTACCGTGAGCGCAGCCGGCGGAGGGAATAGACTGTGCGCACCCTCCTGCGGTGAGGTATCGCCTGGGATCTTATGCCCAGAGAGCGCCTCCTAACACCCCTTTAATGCTTAACATCTCTTTATTCACTGTATGTTGGTAAATGCCTTAAAGAAAACCTACTTTGGGAGATACAAGGAGCCAGTCACTGTTGGCCTCTCATTTTAAATCATGAGAATCATGCCATTTACTGGGTAATATTTCCTGTTCTTCAGAAATATCAGGCCATTACTGATAATCTTACAGAAATATTGCACATGGCTTCAGGCAATTGAATAAATTATCAAAGTACATGTTTAAAGAAGAGGAACTATCTGTGGACATTTCATATAGTGGTATACACTGAACTTCCTTGTTTCCAGTCCTCCCCAGGAGTATGTGCTCATTGTATAGTTGTTACTATTATAGGTGTTTATGGCAGCTATTTTATGTTCTAGCAGTCATTAATGAAACACCACCCTCAGTTTTGCAAATACATTTGAATATAGAAAAATTTAGCAATACTTCATTTTGTAAAAAAAATAAATGCTGCACAAAAGGAGTGATGTCTTAGTCTACGTACACATGTAAGATGATTCTCGGCTGGTAGGATCTGCCGGGCTCATCTCAGACGAGAATCTGACATGTGTACAGAGACTTTCGGACGTCGTTCATGGATCTGTCCTGGCTGATCCAAGAACGACAGAAGATGAATAATGAACTGTAAAGGAAGTGAAGGGTGAAGAACACAACAAGGTGCTGCTCTCTTCTTCTCCCCTCTCCATTGAACAGTGCTCGTTCAATCATCTTTCAGTGATTTGTGGCTGGAAACAATTGTGAAAGACTGTTTCCAACAACAATAAATCGAACGTGTGTACATAGCCTTACCAAAACCTGTGCTATCAGCTAGATACTGCTTATTTTAAACATTTTAGTTCCATTGGGTATATGGTTCAAGTTTTGATATGGGGAAGGGATTCTACAAATCAACCATTCTTTATTATTATTATTATTATTATTAATATTAATAATAATAATATTAAACAGGATTTATATAGCACCAACAAATTACACAGCACCGTGCCCTTCTAGAATACCAACCAAAAAGCCAGTAGCTGGCTACATGCTATTTATATTACCTTTCTATTCAAATAGCTTTAACTCACATTAGTTGCTAAATGTTGGAGGGAAGAGGAAAGCACTAGCTGCAAGGGAATTAATTCATAAAAACTGCCTTTGAAAGAGTTCTTCATCCAGTTAAGATATTGTATTGTATTATCGGTGGGATGTAGATTAATAGGTCTTATTATGATATGAGACATTTTATTTTGTTTGTTCAAATGAAAATTAATAAAGAAATTGAAAAGAAAGATGATCTTCATCCACCTAGATTGGCCAGGCCAGGATCATGTAACTCCAGTGCAGGCACACAGGAGTAAATTCATTCCCAGCATGTGCAGGGGAAGCCAAGATTGCTGGTTATCCTGTCAACCAAAGTTGAAGTTGACGCTGCACAGCTCAGCTTTTTGACAGATACACAAAATGATCAGGCAGGTAAAATGAATAATTGCAGAAAGCACATTGCCTGTCCCTTTCTGCAATAACAACCTGCCTGATTGTAAATTAATAATCCTTGCAGAGAATGGTACCTTTAAATTTCCCTTGGAGTTCATCTATGATAGGACATAGTTAAATACTACCTATGACTTTACATGGGCAAAATGAGAAGTCCTTAAAGATGTTTACATGTTTTGCATAGCAAATTACTTTTACAGGAGTAGAAAACAGTCTAGTACATACAGCACACTTTGCATTGCTTCACATAAATTGTGATATTGCTTGCAAACATTGACTGGTTGTTCCAACTCGAAAAGCTTCCTAAATGCTTCCATCAAAGTCAACCGAATTGCACTAAAAATGCATTTAAATGCTCTAAAGTTGTTTGCCAAGAATTTGCAGAGTAAACAGGAATAAAGACATGGGAGCTTAGAGAGCTTTAAAAAGTGTTTTCCAATACAAACACAACACATCCAGAGTGCATTCTGGCATTGTAATTTTAACACCCATGTGAACTCAATGTATACAATGAACACATATTGCATAGTTGTTTAACCTCAAAATAAGCCCTAATTTCTGTGCCATAAACTTAAAGCTTTTTGCTTTTCTGCATTTACAATACAGATTATAAATTAGCAATTTATTTTAGTTTTTCATTCATTTATTTGGGGACTGTTTAACAACCAGCAACTGTTGAGACAATTACTATTGAGACAATGGACACCTTAGTTAGAAATACTGTTTATAACATTTAGTGAACCAAGTGGTGCAGAAGGGATTACATATAGAACAGCACATCTAACAGAGTGTATTTTTCCAATGTATTGGAGTTGAGACATTTTCTGAAATTTTTAATTTTTAACCAAAAATTTGAAGGAAATTCAAACATAATAATCCCTAGTAGGTATTACAAGGGGGTGCTGAGAAGTTCCTGGCTTTGCCCTCTTCCAGATGAGATAGAATAGGCATATGACAGCCTAATATCTTAGTATGTAACTGTGCAAATATCAGATCTTTGCGATTCTTAAAACTGTTTTTTCAATTAGTGAGAAGCTGTGATGGCAGAGGCACAAGCAAGTTTCATGTTGTTGGAGTTACAGGCCGCCATGAAGTTCTTGTTTCTCCAGGGAAAGTCAGCAAAGGACATTCAGATGAGATGAGACACTGAGATGTCACAAACACTGGGGGAGAAGTGTCCTTCCTACAGCACTGTCAAAATCTGGATATCTTGTTTCAAGACTGGGCATTTCATTGTTGAAGATAAGCCCGCAGTGGGCGCCCCCCAACCTCAACTGACCCGGCAACCTGTGATGCTGTTCATGAGCTGATTATTGAGAACCGACGAATATCCACAAAAAAGCCCAGAATCTGACATCTCACGGGAGAGTGTTGGGTTTATCACCACTATCCTAGACATGCGCAAGCTTTCAGCAAAGTGGGTGCCAAAATGTTTGAACAGTGATCAGAAGAAGGAACGAGCTGAAGCATCCAAAGCCGTTTTGGTCCATTTTGAAGCTGCACAAGACTTTTAGGCTAGGTTAGTGACTGAGGATGAAACCTGGCTCCAAATCTATGATCCTGAAACCAAGGAACAGTCAAAGGAATGGCACCACGGGTCCTTGAGGCCAAAGAAGTTGCGAACCCAGAAATCGGTCAAAAAAGTCATGACGTCTGTTTTAAGGGACAAAGACGGTATTCTGTTGGTGGACTACCTACCTCAGGGCTCTAGTATCTCCTGCGCACACATACAACGTTGTGGCTGCCAAATTGAACCCCTTGGGTTTCCAATTGGTCCACCATCCCCCCTACTCACCTGACCTGGCCCCTTTAGACAGTAATCTGTTCCCGAATTTGAAGAAACACAGTTTTGAAAACATTTGTGACAAAGATGCTGCTGAGGGCTGGTTTGTGTCCCAACCAAAGGACTTTTATTTGAACAGATTAGAAAAGCTGTAACTACGCTGTAGTGCATCAGTCTCAGGGGGGAATATGTTGAATAAATGTGTTATTTATTAACTCTGGCTCTCTTCTTTCTGGGCAAAGCTAGGAACTTCTCATCACCCCCTTGTATGTAATGTACAAAACAATGTACAAAATGCTGTGGTCTGAAGTATGTAACTTTGGTCAGTGTAATGTTCCTTATATTGGTGATAAGTGGTTGGATGCCAATCAGTGGTGCCCCCACTTTTTAGTTTTCATTTATGAAGTTCCCCCTTTATGTGATGGTGATTGGTGAATTGCCCCCTCATTGGCTCTATCCTGTTTAATGATAATAATAATATTAATACATGAACATGTCCTCACTGGTACCACTGAACTTTGGAATTGATGTTTGAGATTGGGGTCACATGGTCCACATAAGTATCAGCCCAGCGTATCGGTCTATTTAGTAGCGCTTCTCAAGGTTGTATAGCTTGATTACCTCTGCCAGTATTTTGCATTGGCTTCTCTCTTTGTTGCAGTAGTCTTTTTACAGTCTAGGAGACCCCCTCTCCAATTTTCTATGCCCTCCAGGCTATTTTGCTATTCCAGGGTAGTCAGGGGCTGCTATGGTAGAGAAATAGGGTGGTGCTAGTATGAAGAAAGTGCCATAAGATGATTAATGTCAGTTTTAGCTAGCTCCTGCAGCAGCAGTAAGTGCTCTCCTCATCTTCTAACACAGAGGACCAGTTCTTGGAAGCTTCTGGGTCAGCCTTGCTACCTGGCCGGTCTATTAACCTTGAACGGTATGGGAAGATGCCAAGGGATTGCCAGAAACCCTGAGTGCCAGGAAAGTGATGAATGCAGCAGAAGTGGGGCCCACTATAAGAAAGTGTATTTCCCTTTGCTATACAGCAATGCTCAGCAAGACATGGCCACCTGCATGGTTGGACATTGTGATGCTGATCTATTGATTACACTGAAAGGGACAGAACACAAAACACAGAATTGTGTGCAGCATTTGTGTTCAGACATTGCTCTCCATGCAAAGTCTGCCCTTACATATTCCATACCGTGTGAAGTAAACTGCACTACACTGCTCATAGGGCCTAGGGAAGATACACTTTTATCTGTGAACCTGGGTGATCCAGCAAACCTGAAATGGATCTGGTCCTGAATTCTAAACACGTGCTAGCAAATACCAAATTACCTTTCCAGGTTTGCTGGATCACCCAGGTTCACTGAATAAAGTGTTTCCTCTCCAGCCTTGGAAACCTTTAGAAGAATTACTTCTATTCTATCATCCTGTAGAAGAAAAAATTGGAAAAGGCAATCATTGGAAATATCCTAGTCCTGTATAAGGTTAAGTGATTGGGGTCACCTATCTGTATATATAAAAATAAAAGGACTCCGCTGCCTCTAAGGTGAACCTGTCTGAAGTATCACTCACCATATATCATTATACAATTTCACAAATGTGATTTTACTTCATTGTCTTACAAAGTAATAACAGCTATTCAGAGAATGTTAATAACACTCCTGACTGCAGCTTTGTTCTGGCAGCCACATTCATTTTACATTACTAGACTCAACTCCTCCACAGTAATATTTGTGCTGCCTGTACTGCAGGAGCCAGAACTAAACTACAAATCCCGACAGCCTTTGCGCCATCCTCCCTCTCCTGCGCTCCAGTAATATTTCCCAGGGGAACCCTGACGTTCCCGCAGCCGCCCAGCGATTGGCTGAAAGAAAGTCTTGTTTGCCATATATGGACAGGGACAGCCCGGCTGGTGTTCATTGTAAATCGCATGACTGAGCGGAGTAAAAAAAAAAAAAAAAAAAAAAAAAAAGAAGTGGCCGTAGCTGAGCGAGTTCAGCATCCCATTGGGAATAGAGAAGGCAGAGCAGACAGATCCTCTTCCAGGAACTCACTCCACGTCTTCCAGTCACACCGCCAGCCTGCACTCTACCTGGATGGGGACAGTCCCAGCTGTACTGCATCTTCTATAGGATCTCTTCATGCTAACCTCACACAGCACACACAGCAGGAGCACAGCCCGGTAATCTTGTAGCTGACACTTCTACCATGGTAAGTCAGGAGGAATCTGCAAATCAATGCTTCCAGTGCTGGGACATAGGATTGTATTTAGTTCTTCAGTCTCAGCCTGCTATGGCTATTGCTGGGTGCTATCCAACCTTGCTGGGGTAATATTACTCTGATCCTTGCTGGGGATTATATTACTCTGATCCTTGCTGGGGTATTATTACTCTGATCCTTGCTGGGGTATTATTGCTCCCACCCTTGCTGGGGTATTATTGCTCCCACCCTTGCTGGGGTATTGATGCTTTGGATCCCCCCGCGAGGTATTGATACTACAGAGAGATTATTGCAGTAATTTAATAATGATTGTGTAAATGGAAGCCTTGAACATTTCTCCGTTACCCTTCTATTCCTTGGCTAGCTATGTACCAGGTAAATGGTCTCTAAGATATTGATCCTTTATCTGGTTGCCATCATTCACTTATCAACCGTTCCTGATCAATACCATCCCTCTTGCACTGTCCTCCAATAGCAGTGGTACTCTGTTACATTATTGGTGGTCAGAATGGGAGGACCGACATTGATCAGGTAAAGAACAGGGCTGGTCCATAGGTGAACAGATTGATACCTGAGAGGTATTAGTCATTCACCTGGCAGGGCACCTATTAACCAATGTGGGTAGAATAGTGGACGGGGGCTACATTTACACATCACCATACTGCATTAGGCTGACATTTGGATGTAGCACTGATACATTGATTAAACATTGATCAAGAATTCCCTATTTGTTAACAATTTTGCTTTAGGTTTGACTTTTATTTCTAATTTACTGTTGACTGTTTTAAAAGTATCGACGGCTGTATGGCCAGGATTACAAAGTATAGCTTTAAAGTTATTTCCGATCGATATACCAAAGTAACATTCACTTATTCCATAATTGATCTGAATTATGTTCCATTTTAATATGATATCTAATGGGATTATTGATCATACCACAAAACTATTTTGATTTTATTATATTTAAACAGTTGACAAAGAAAAATAAAAAACATCTTCCAATCAGTTTCTGATCAACAAATATTGATCACAAATGGAACTGATTTGATATTTCTTGACATTCTTGCATGGAGTAAATGTTGCTCAACACTGTAATGAAAAAACAAAGTATGTATATGAAAAATGTAAGCTGTTTGCTGGCATTACAATAAACTAAACTTTGCTTCTGGCAAATCTAACAGGTCTGTGTTGCTAGACATTGATCGGAGAATGTGGTAGAGGTTGAAGGATTTGTATGTAGATCTGGTGACTTGCCATGTGAATGGATTTGTATTTGTACAGGAACCTGATGCAAAAACAACACAATGGAGTGGGAAAGGTGAGATGGCAGATATCACCTGCAGGACGCACGTATTGTCCCTGAGCTCCTAGAGAGCAGATCTGTGTTCAGTCACTGGAGTAACCGGGACCATAGGGACTGCCTGTGTCATGGGAGCTGCTAGGAGGATATTATGAGAGAGAACAATGGGAAAATCTGCTTACTAGAATTCCCAGTCTTCCCGTTGAAATGGTCCCTTGTAGTCATTTTATAGGTTGGCATGAACACATCATGATATACAGAAATTGGATCATTTTTATAAAAAGATCAACTTTGAATCATGAATACCAGCAATTTGCAGCAATTTATAGCTTGTGATTTATTCTCCCCATCAGTGATTTGTAACTAATCCCATACAGGTATAATAAATGTGTAACTAGCCATTTATTATTTGCACCAGTGATTTGTAACTAATGCCATACAGGTATATTACCTGTGCAGCTAACTATTATCTCCATCAGTGATTTGTAGCTAAGCTAATAAAGGTGAATGAAGAGCGGTTTTTTCTTTGGGTCATCCGACATTGAAAGAACAAAGGTGGAACCAGGGAGCTGATTTGTGAAATAGAAAGGCATTTACATGACTGTTTCTTTCTGCACTAGCATTTCAGTTCAGAGTACATTTGGACCATAGTTGCTTTTGTCCATCTTGATCCGTGTTTCCCAACTAGGGTTCCTCCAGATTGCTTCTTTGAGCAATTTGTGCCTCTCGGGTCAGTTTAAGTGCCCCCAAACATCTATCTGTAAGGGTGACTTTTTCCCCACTGGCCGGCAATGTAAGACCACCACACTAATGTACTGTGAGTTGTGGATGTAGTAATTGTACAAGGGGGTTCCCTAAATACCTGCAAGGTATTTCAAGGGTTCCCCCATGTTAAAAAGGTGAAGAAACACTGATCTAGAGAGTAAAACTTATGTTGGTTTGCCAGGGGAAGGACTGTGATCTCTGATGGGTAAAAAGTGCTCAGTGGTACAATTACACATGACTTGGCATGCATGCACCTAACTTGGCATCAGGTTTATGTTTTGGTATGGTCTAGTGGAAGCTCATACCTCCTGCTGCAATTTAAGTATTCATACATTATTCAATATTTACACACTATTTACCATATTATTATAGGGGGAGGATTAGACAACACTGTTTGGGCCAAAACAGGTGGATGGAACCTCAGGACCCGTTTGGTTACAAATACTGTTACATTTTTGTGGGTTTGGCTGTTTAGAAAATATATCTAAATTCAATGTCCGTTTTCATTGACTTGCTGCTTAACAAGCACCTTTCAAAGTGGAAATGGGGTTTTACTACTTCTAGCTGTTTGTTGAGGGTGCGTGTTACTGATCTACTGACCCAGAATAGGGTGCAGCAAAAGTTGTTGGAACATCCAATATTCATGAACTTATTCTATTTCTGGAAGGATAGGGATGACTACCCTGGAGCATACACCTTCAAAAACAAATTGGCAGTGGTAGCTCCTTGATAGTTTTTGTTTTTTCTAAAATGAATGTTCAGGTGGAACTGAACCATGGTGGGGTAGCCATCATTTCCTTAACGTGCCAGTATGCAGAATATACTCCTCTCCGATGATATGTGGTCCAAGGTCCCTGCCTTTGCCATGTTACCTTCCTCTTCTTTTTTGCTTCAGTATCTACTTGCTTCTCCTAGCAAGAAGATACTAGGTCAGCAATAATGATGTAAGTCCTGCATGCAAGCACTCAAACTAGGCTTTTATCAGCCCTTTGCAGTCTCTACATTGCTAACTAGGATCATAATGAGGAGAGGGCGATACAAAGATGTGTTCTGCTTCTCCTGGCGGAGGGACAAGACCTGTAAGTGTTATTTTTCCTGTAAGCAAAGCAAAATTAGTTCTTTAGCACTACCAGATAAGTGTTTTTCATGTCAGCCCTGCCTTTATTTCAGAACAGGATTGACAGAAATAAATATCCTTTAGCAAAAAAAAAAAAACCTACCCCAAATATGTATTTTTCTGGTATTTCGCAGATTGCCTGGAGTACAGATTTACATTTGGGACAGTAGTGCAAACTAACATTTCCTGGGTCATAAAACTATTTTCTGCAGTACTCGGGTCATAAAGATACTGAAAGTCTGAAAATTACTTAAAAAGGCTGCTTTGGGACTTTTGGGAATGTACAGCAGCAGTGGTAAAAACTTCCAATAAAAATGGGGGAGTGACAACACAGACACATGGGAGCCTTAATCTTCAATGTAGCGGATGCTAGTTTTTGCAAGCCGTTGGCACTTGGGAGTCATTTCCCCTTTAGTCTGTGCTGTAAATCATTCTTACAGTCAGTGGATGTTGGACTCACAGATAATTTCATGCTGTTCCTTCTTCCCTGTCATGTTGGTGGATTATATATTTCCATATTATATATGTTGGATGTAGAAGGTAAAGTAGCTGCTGTCTAGTTTATAGCTTACTATACAATGAAAACCCATTGGCTGTCTTTGGTAAGTGGTTGACTTGTGCAAAAAAGATCGTTGAAAACCAGAATCTGTCAAATTCATAACCACAAGAGAATGGACCACTATGCAATACAAAACAAATAAAAACTTTTTTATTGTGGCATATAACATTTTTTGCATATATATATATATATATATATATATATATCTTATTTTTTTTGGTTGGTCTGGCATTTCTTAACTGACCAAACACTTGGGGCGACTATTGTGTGTATCTAATATGGATTAGCTGTGCTTTAATTTCCAATTTGCTGTCACAGCACAAAGTTTTTTTATAATACAGAATATATTAAGTAATCAGTCAATCAATTGCTAAACCTTTTCTATTCTGTTTTTATTTATCTATGGTAAATTCAGCATCTACTGCTTGATTATCACTGGTGACACTTAAGATGAGTTTCAATAATAAAAATTGGGTAGTGTTGGGCGGAACCATAAAACCACTGATACACAAAGGTAGATCTTCAGATTCAGAAGTTTTTTCTTTGTTATGCTGCATAGATTGGTCCATGTTTTGTAACAATTTCTGGATCAGGTTTTGCCACTATTAAATGATTGTTAGTGCTTTTTCTTTAGTGCATATACTACCTAATTGAGTGACTCTTCACATTAATATTCTATTTCGGTGTGCTATCTTGTGCTACTTTGTATGTTAATATATGTGTAGTTGAGGCATTCCATTCAATGTGAATAGGCTTTCAATGCAAAACACTGTATTATACAGTGTGCAATGCACTCTAATATACAGTGTGTTGGGGTGCCATTCACAGTAAATGCACACAGAACAGATGCATTGCCCTGTTATAATGCACATGTTTTTTTGGGAACACACAAGTGCCAATGGCCCCCATAAGTATACCTGCACAGTATTCTTCCCAGAAATTGTAGGCAGGGTGAGAAGAATCTGTAGGTGGGTAGCGGCACCTATATTGTGATTAATCTTTTCAGTAACCACCCAAAAACAGCCAGAGTAAAAGTGCCGGGTGATGCACCCGGCTAAAAGGGTCCGGGGAGCACACTGCTTCAGTTGTGGTGAAAAGAAAAAGAAACTCAGTTTATATTGCTATTCACTTTTGAAAATGTATTGCAAATCCATTACTTGCTTAGTTCTGACAAAATTCATGATTGGTTCACCAAGTCCTTTCCCACACTGGATTCTAAATAGGAGGGACTGTTAATACCCCCTGAGCAATATCTGTGTCCTAACAATAAAAGTTGATCGGGCCCCATTTATTTAGGTGAAAATCCTGCTACATGGGTGCCTATAAGTTGACTTGTCTCACCTCCTTATATTTAGCATTATATGAGATTGGTCTGGATTATTTCTGGATCCTGACTCAATTCAGTGTCTTCTTTTCTTTTTCATTAAGTTCATAAAGGATGCTTGTTCCCCTCTGTATATAAGTTGGAAAATTATTTGGTCCCCTGTACAAAAAAATTGATACTTTTAAAAGTTATTAGACGACAGCACAAATTAGCATCAAAGTCCTATCTGCTCATATGTAGTAGAGGACACTGGCAGTGATAGGGTTACACGTCCTCCTTTTGGAGGGAAAGTTGGAGTCAGGCATATCTGTGTAAAGTAAAGCCATCTTTGTATTTGCACGCCCTCCATACTGTACGTGTTTACACTGAGTGGACTACAAGGTGAATGGATGTAGTGTTTCTACAGAACACAGAGCTGGGTGTAAGCTGCTGCAGTGGCTCCGTTTTTGCCTTTTGCTTGTTTCCTGACTAGCTTGAGGCTGCTTCTTGGGAGAGGGCTAGCTGGGCAGTCTTCTTAAAGAGAACCAGTCTATTCTGTTCCTATCTGAATACACAAAGCCTAGTGTGCTGTGTACTCACGTATCTGCAAAAGTAGATCTTCAAATAAAATATCCCTAAATATCTAAATATGTTCATAATTTTTAGATTGTATTTTGAGCATTTACGAAAATTGAAATCATCATCATCAAGTTAACTGATTGGTATAGGTGATAGTACCATGCTGAGCCTAAATTTAAAGCAGTATCAGTCCAAATGTAATTTAAAAAAGAAAATATCAACACGTTTCCCAGATCTAATGATCTGCTTCATCAGGAGATATGAATTTGTATATGAATTTTTTAATGTTTATCTCAGTCTCCCTTACAGAAATAAAAGATTGGAATGATAAGGACTTGAATTCTGCTGTATTATATGTAATATTATGGTGGTCTTCAGAAGCAATGTTAGGAGTTGTTCATATGCATTGAGGCCGATGGATATATCCCACTGCTTTTAATTCCTAACTTTTTCATATTTTGAATATTATGAATGTTTATGTGTTGATATAAATCAATAATTAAAAGTCCCATTTGCTGTTTTTAGTTGTGTATTCTGCTATGGGAATGTGTTTTCAGACTTTGTCTTGGTATATACTAAAAATAATGGCATTTCTATAGCGATCTGATGAGTCTTCTCTCCATACCAGTTCCATAGGTAAACCCTGAGTGACTAAATTGGGAGTCCAGAAATGTGTAAATAAAATGTTGTTGTGCTTGTATTTGCTGTCATTGTCTCTTTGTTTCTGACCCAGCAAAGCTTGTAAAGTAATTAGGATTAAAGTGACAATTCAGCAGGAGAACATTGGTTTGGTCAGACATGGAGGTCACTGTGAGTCATTGTTTTGAGTTAGACATCATGAGGAGTGTCGCTCATAATGACATGCCAAAGTCATGCTGTTGTCCTGTTGAAACTGTTGCGTGCGTTTACACCCAGCAGTGTTTGCAGGTACTTCTGTTTTCAGTCATTGAATTGCTTTATGGTTTGTCACACAACAGTGCAGCAGGTAAGAAAAATGTTGAAGATCTTGTAGGTACAACAGGAAGTAGGGGACATATCTCTAAACGGTATCTTCTCTTAGACAGCTGACACTGAAAAAGTGTCCCTGGAATACTTCTCTTGTTCTGGTAACTAAAATTTAGTTTTTACCCTAAGTCTCCCTAGCAGGACCGCAGATTGCAATGAAAATGCATACTGATCAGCACAGACCATGAACATGTGAAATAAAGAACTTTGATTATATTGTTCAGTGGACAGTATTTGGTTTATTAATGTGTTGGAAGCAGGGAAAATATTCAATTGTAAGCATCTGAGTGACTCTGACATGGGCCAAACTTTGATCGCTAAATTACCTGTGTTTTTTATTTGTGGTGTTCCCATATGCCATGTTGGTACGTACCAAAAGTTGTCCAGTAAAAGACAACTGGTTAAATAGGAGAGGCTCATTGATGAGGATGGGTGGGGGCTAGTAATGGCCTATCTGGTCCAATCCCAGACAAAACTATTGTAGTACAAATTGGTGAAAAAATGTGTGGCCATGAGGGACCTACACAATATAAGGCAAGTGGTCTTAATATTTTGGCTAATCTTCTAGAAGCGCTCCAGTAAAGCACAGTAAAAAGGTGGCATATGGTGGCAGGTTGTGCAAACAAGCCGTAAGCACACCTTTACCATACTGTATACAGCTACTCTATTCTTCCTATATATTTGTGTTGTTTAAATACAATGGTGTCCCATGGGCGTTGGGTTACTTTTTGGTTGGGTATTTGGTGATGACACAGACCGCGGTGACATGCATGTTGTGTTGTGGTCCCCTGACTAAATAAGTGTCCATATTCAGGCAATGTATTTACACACACACAATGGTTGTAATCACAACTCGGCTCTTTCAATTGTACCTACGAGGAAGGAAAGCTAATCTCCTGTTTTGAAAAGATTCCTAAATGTTCTTATTTATATTACCACATGAATCACATTCATAGATCCGGCTGACCATTTCTAGCCAGTTCTTTGTTACATCTGTCCCAGCCATCATTTTTTTTTTTTTTTATAGGGCAGAAAATACATACTGTTAAATGTGCAAATATATCAATTTGCATATTAACGCTGCCTGCCTGCATCTAGGAGTGTTTGTTTGATGTTTTGGTGATGTCTGCCTGTGGTCTTTCCTATACTATATGTTTGATGTATACAGGATCCTGTGCACCTCTCTGGCCCTCAAAATAAAAAAAAAAAAGTTGTTGAACAATATTGGCTTGCACATCCTAAATGCAATTACTCCTTTCTAATTTATTTTGCAGCCATTGGCCAGTTGTTTTTTATTAAGGCCTGCAGAGGTCATGAATTTATGGCGAGCATTAAGTTGGCCATAAACATGCTAACGTAAAAATGAGGGAAAAAATGGTAAATGAAACTTAGTACACATAGCTACAGTTTTAGTACCCAAAGCACAAGTAGCAAAGCACAAAAAATACAGCATTATCTGACGACCTTGTTCCCTTGGCCACACTCTGGTTACCATTGATCTCTATAAAGGAAATAATAAATGGGTTTAATTTTTGGTACACAATACTCACAGGTACCCCTGTACTTCCACATTTGTATTTAGGCAGTATTTTAAAAATGAATGCAAAGATAAAATACATATATGGGACTTATTTGACCTGCCAAAGGATTTGTATTACAGTCCATTCATATTTACACAGACTTAGACAGCCCAGCCACCATGGAGACCTAATTTCTTTTTACCACAGCTATATAATACATCTAGGTCTGGTTCTTGCCAGTAAGCAAGAAGAGACGGCTCACCAGTGCAAAGAGTTATGTGTTGTGGTTTGTGCTTTGCTGTGTTGTCCCTAGCAATGCGTAGTAAAGAACTTCATCTGGCTACGTACGCACGTCAGATGATTCTCGTCTGATAATCGTCTCGGGGCTGATATTGGATGAGAATTTGGCATGTGTACAGCGCTCGACATTCATGGATCTGTCCCGGCGGATCTAATAACGATGAACGAATAATGATTGTAATGAAAGTGAAAGGGAGAGAGCGCAGTGGGGTGCTGCTCGGTGGTTCAAAGATGCTGGACATCTCAAAAGTAGCATATACAATCTTTACAGAGCAATTGCTTTGGTTTACCTTATGGTCCCAGGCTGGACTCCAACAAACAGAAAGGAGCACTCCTTTCTATATCAGATAGAGGTCATCTCTTTGTCACTTGTGCCATTTGGCTGTATGCTGCTATGTTCCCACAATTGGAGCTCTACATTTAAGTGCCTGGGTCAACCTCGGCACATCTTTTAAAACCTTTTTGAAACCAAAACACAATAGAATTATATAGAGTATATTAGATATAGAGTAATTTGTTTCTATTTTGGCCAAAATATTTATTCTGTTCCAAGGGACCCAAACCTGGTGTGTTCTGTCTCTATTTTCTTAGCAGGGATATAATCTGTATTTTCTGAGCATTCCAATAAGCTCTTCTGAATTGCTTGTTTTCACTGTATAATGTAGTCCAGTATGGCAATATAAACAACACAAAGGACACTCTTAACAAACACCGGATCATGCATGGCCAAGTTTATGCAGTGTCAAATTCCAGTTGCTAGGATGTGTTATTATAGCGCTATGAAATATGAGAACTTTATGACACTTGTTCAGTAACAATAATGATGAATTTGTAAGGTTATGCCTCTGACCTCAACATTCTGGTTTTGTCAGACTGGGTTTTTCAGGACAAACTGAATATAAGCCCTGTTGTGTGTCGTTTGACCTGTTGCACCGGTTAAACACATAGTTTACAAACATGATAAAGAAAACAATAAATCTTCAGCTGTATCTCTGTGTCTGGTTGTGGCTCAGTGTTTGCAACAAGTTAATTTTTAACAGGAATTCGAAATCTTGCATCTGAGCGAGAGCAGCTGGTAGTACAAACAGTTTTTTCTACTTTATTGGAAAATGCAAAAAGACACTGGTCAATTTAAAAATCAATAAAGCAAATCTAGTGTTTGTGTTGTAGCAGGAATGAAAACTCATTCGTGTTATACCTAGTGTACTGGTTGTAGTTGGGTTATCTGTAAACCAGGAATGCACCCAGGCCAGATAAAGTAATGGCTACTATTGAGTTCTGCATGTATCCTGGTCTACCTAAAATCCAGCACTGCTAAAGAGATACTGCTACAGTGTCCATGAAGTGAATGAAATCAATAAAAGGTCATAGAAATGTATTTTTGTTATAGTTTCGGTTTTTTTTTATAAGTTATGTGTTGAGTGAGTTCAGTTGCACACAGATTGCTACTACAATTAGTATTACATTTACTTTGCATATCTAGAATGAGATAGTAAGTACAACCCTAAAGTAAAACAACATATATCTAAAGGTTCTTTATTTTTGGCACATGACCACATGCTTAGCAGTCTCCCGCTTCCCTTGATCTAATGAAAAGACTTTTAGCATCTCTGGTCTGCAGAGAGCAGCCTGGCTTAATAATGGTCATGGTGAATTAATTGACACTTTTGTGTTCACATTTTAGAAGCTTTGTGTTGTCTGACCTCTGCAGCAATAGTGTCTGTGCAGAGATGTTCTCTGAAAGCCATATGACCATTCACAAGCTGTGGCAACAATTTGGAGGATTCATTATAAATTGCATTTACAGAAAGATTCATGCTGCACCTGCTCTGACATCTGAACTGCACATGTGCTGAATAGGTTTCCATCTCTACATTATGTACAACTAGCAGCTGGACCTGCAGCCAGTGGCTACAAGATAAAGACTGAATGCCTAATCATCTGCATATCAACATATGCATGAAAATAACACTTTATCTTTATTTGAAGTTTGGTGCTTTTTGTCATTTATATTTAAATCTATAATTCAAGCAGGCTGAAGGGGGCTCAGATGTTCCAACGGCCTTGCCAGCTGCTTTGCAGGGCCAGCTTCTGCGGAATGTAACTAAGATAGGCATCAGAATGGTAATGTGCTGCATGGATAATATGTGCCTGTTACCTAGTCTGATTAGGAACATGTTTGGCTTTTAAAGCCTTTAAAACCGTCACAGTACATTATGAAAACATCCCAATATTTGTATATTTGCCCCTTTGTAATCCTTGTATCCACGGGTTCCCTGGGTAAATGTGCTCCAGGTGCTAGAAAAGGCCAGGATCCTTTCTGGAGCTCAGATTCGCCTTCAATGGTTCATTAGGCAGCCAATTAATACAAATAAATTATTTGTCCTATGTACGGCATGCACAGATTTAATCACCTTTTTTGTAAGCATATAAATGTAAAAGATGGACTTTGGTATATCTTCATGAGTAAGTTGCCCACAAGAAGAGCTAGTTTTGTTTGTATAAATGATTGCATCCTTTCACTACATATTTGCAAAGTAAATCCTGATTCAAATTTTTTTATCTATTAACATCCAACCAAAACGGTTTCCTTTTAGTTTTGGTTAGAGTGTGGAAGTTCTAGTGACCAAGTTGAGATATTCCTTTGTGGTCTGAAGGGGAGGTAAAATCTCCCCAGCCCGTTTGTGAACAGCAATGAAAACTTGACCTGAGTACTTAGGCAGTGTAGACACGTGAAAGATCCTTTCCAACAACAAACAACTGCATGATGCATGAACAAGTGCTATACATACAGCACCCTTCTGCTCTATGGAGAGGGGAGGGGAAGAACGACGGAGCCGCACCCCACTGTGCTCACTCCTCATCACTTGCATTACTATCGTTCATCGTCCATGGATCCACCAGGACGGCTGTTCGGACAATGGACGAGGTGTACACACACAAGATTCTTGTCTGATATCAGCCCTGAGCCTATCGGACGGGAACCATTGCACATGTGTACTACTTGCTCACAAACCAAATGGTATGAAAAGGGCATTTTCAAGCAAAGAGTTCACCCCAAAAATGGAGGAAAGCTTACCTCGACCCAGGACTCTTCCAGGAGGTACAGATGTCGTCCTTACGGCAAGATCTGGGAGCCTGAAATACAAAAAGAATGCTCTTTTTCGTATTGTAAGGGAACGTTCTTGTGGGATTTGGAGCTCCAAGGTCTGCTTACAAAAAGAAAAAAGAAACATGAAGACTAATTCTAGTTGAATCCAGTTATCCATTAGCCTTTTTTTTTTTGTTCTTTTGATTAATATAGTACAATGTATTTTGCACTTTACCATTCCTATTACCAATTCTCCTACCCAGAAGAATACATAAAAATATTGGCAGTTTATTTACATCATTATGATGATCATGTATAGTAAGTGTTAATTGAAGTCAATGTAATATTGTCATATCTATGTAATTAAACTGCTTTTATATATGGTAATGATCAATTTTAATGGATACCTATACAGAGTAAGGAGTATAACATTTGTCTTGACAAGCGATCACTTCCTCACGTGTTTTAATGTGGATTATAATTTTGGGCTAGGTCGGCACTGATTATCTTACTATTTAACATAAATTCTAGATGACACAAAACAATTTAAGATTTAACTACACGTGTATAGCCAAATTGGTTGAACACTTGCATAGACAAAATACAGAAATATTTACCCTTTGTAGGGTTAATTGGTAATTATGGTAAGTCCTTTTTTTACATTTACGCTATGCATCTATGGCTTATGGTTGATATTTTTGTTGATGTTTGTAATCTTCAGTTGCAGTGATTCTAGCCATGTGTTATTGTTTACCTACGTCAGCAAAGGAAGAAAAATGGTTGTTGAATCACAAATAACTCTTTTCAGGCATTTTTGGATGGCTCCCATTGACCTAAATTACAGCATATTGTCCAAAAAAAACCCTGATGCCTATTTAGATGTCAGTGTTCTAAATTCTGGGTTAGCAGCCTCCATATAGACGTCCTTCTGACCAAGGCCTGACATCCAGTGTTGCAGATTATTTTCACATTTTAACAAATGGTATTCTTAGCAGGAAATTGTTTTTGTTCTAAGGCCAGGGTTTGCAATCAGTAGCTTTCACCTATTGTCACAAATGAAATTTCAACTTAGGAACATGCCTAGCAAGTAGATAGCTGAAGGCTGGTATGAATATTGGCAGACAATTAAAGTAACATTTTTAGCAACGGGGTTTATTTTTTTTCATTATATAACTATTAAAAGAACTTAGAAAGTGGATCTAAACAAAACGTACCTGAATTCTTCATACATGTCTAGATTGCTGTCTTGGCACGTTTCCTATTTCTGTGGTTTAAATTCCATGTACCAGTTATAAAATACATGGAATGTTCCTGTGAAAGTACCGGTAATTTGTTTTTTTTATTCTTTCCACATTTGCAAAATATGTACAATTTAAAGCTATATCTATATAGCCATTTACCTGCTTTTTATTTTTGGATGTTCAGGTTCTCAAAAAAAGCCTGAATCGGAATAAAGACTGTCTTTCTGAAAATTTGGCTTCAGTGGGTTCCATCCAATCAACCAAGTACTGTATTATACCCAGTGCTGTTAGATCCATCAATAGATGGTTCTTCTCATATAGGAAGCCTTTATACCAGTTGAGAACAAAGTAGTAACTCTTAGATCAGGTTTACATAATATACTGAGCATGATAGTCATATCATTGAAAATTCAGTGTAGTAAATATATATATTTTTTTTTCTTGCTAGTATCTTGCCACACAATTGGACTCCCCCACATTCTCCTGTTTCTTCTGGGTATGTGAAGATACTCTGGAACAAACTTTTGCTCACTCTTCTCCCACCTACATACATGCTCAGTGCTCCCCCCAGCATCAGACACTCTGAACTGTGTCTTTTTGTGGTGACGTGATGTATTTCCATTAAAATGCATCAATATGCCAAATTTCTAGGACAAGCAAGTGTATAAGGTGAGATAAGTTCAGGGTCAAAATAGGAGGCTGAAAATGGAAGGCACAGTAACTACATTGTGCAGAGTCTGTGCTGCAATAGAGCAGCAGACTACACAGGGAAAAGGTAGCTGAAAAAAGTTACTTTTTTTATTGTAGTACTATTTGTAATAAGACAAAAAAGTCAGCATAAATATTGGATATTGTATTTCAATTTACCAGATACATTTACCATTATGTGACAACTTTGATTTTTTTGTAATTGTTTTTCCAGCATACCAGAAGCACCATCTGCTATAGTATGTCTGTTTGGTACTGTAATATGTAAGAATTTTAAACCACCTCTATATTTGTGTGATTATTACAAGCTTTCAGCCATGGGTGTTCCAGAGCTTTTTCTATTTTATGATTGTTGTTTAAGTTGTCCAGTTGTTTCTGCTGATGGAGCTGAGAAATTTTTAAGATGCAAAAAAAGTGCAATAAATTGCCAATGTTTCTAAATGCTGTAGCACTTTTATGATCTTGCTTTTGTTTGGCTTGTCTGTTTATTCCTGACTTCCATGCAAACCAGCAGCTGCCAACCAATGGTCAGTGGAACACTGGTGGTCCACAGAAAATTTTGGACATTTATTTGCAATTTTTAGGTTTTATTAACAATAAAACATAAATAATATTCCAATAAATTCTTATATTCTGAATGAAAATGTTTGCCTTTTTATTGCACTAAATGCACAAAGTGTACTAGAGACAGAAAAACAAGGGAGGCGCAGCGTGACATCAGTACTGTTACTGGAGTCCTAAATTGTATGAGGCAACGGTTGCCGAGCCGTACGCTTCAATATTGTTTCCACCATTACAACAGTCACCCCGCTCCGCAAATACCGATTCTCATCCGATTGTTTTATTTTATTTGTTTATTTCTCAGATGCTATGTTAGGTAAGTATGACCTTTAACTGTGTATTGTACTTTACCTGTTATATTTATTTCATTTCTTGTTTGGTCTTAGATTCGAATGAAATAAACCCATAATAAGTGAGAAAAAGCAAACAAATATTTTGCATTTCTTTACCAAAGAGAATGCAACTAATGATAATAGTAACAAAAGTAATACTTAACTCACTTAACCGTGAGCTGATCAATGAATTGGAGCCTCCTTGGGCACAATTAGGTAGATCAATATTTTACAAATGCATTTATCATTTAAAAAAAAATCATAATATTGGTCCATGGGATTTAAATTTATGTGTGTGAAATTCCCCCACCTACTAGATTGTAAGCTATTTGGGGCAGGGTCCTCTCCTCCTATATCACTGTCTGTATTAGTCTGTCATTTGCAACCCCTATTTAATGTACAGTGCTGCGTAATATGTTGCACTATATAAATCCTGTTTATTGTTAATAATAATAATAATAATAATGAATTTAGTGGTCTGTCAGGTCCTAAAGGTTGGTGACCTCTGATGTAAACAATGTATATAATGATGCTGAAACACACTTGGGAACTAATGCGGCAGAATTTAGGGAAATAAAAAAAAAAGCAAACAGGCCTATATAGCTGTATTTGCCCAGATCAAGACTTACTATATTGCCATAGTAAGAAAGTTTTAAGAGGGCTTTAGGATGCACTAATGTGGGAGCGTGCCCTCCTTCTATTTTTTGTGGCATGTTCTTAATTTCCAACCATTCCTGTAGTATGCCTGCAATCTACCTGGGATTTAAGTTTCCGTCCATCTCCTGTAGCTGGGGTTCAAGTCTCTGTCCATTAACTGTTACTATAAAATAGGGAAAGTGAAGGGAAATACCAACTTGATTATGTAAACTTAAAGGCCTAAATTGGGTTTTAAATCAAATCACGTTGAGTAATAGAATTGTTCACATTCAGGCATCAAGATCCGTCCGAGATTCCACAGCACTTCATTTCTACGTTCCCATATGGCACTAACCAACATCTAAACATTTAGGATTCATATGGTGAAATCTAAGACTTTGTGCAAACACAATGAAATACAAGTGAAAAGCTGAAAAGCCAAAAAGGTAAATAAAAGTAAGGCTTATGATTCAGCAACCTAAGAATGTTTGCAACTGGAATAGCAATCCAAAAAAATAAACTATTTGTGTATGTGAAGACAACACAGAATTATTAATGTGAAACTTTTTTTTGTAGACCAGTTTTCAAAATTTCTACATCTGTTCTTAATTGTTACCTGAATATATGCTACTAAAATAACACATACAACATGTATTTTGCATTCAAATTTTATTTCTCTCTTGGGTAACCATGACCTAGTTGAGCAGGTTTAATGGCTTGTACATATGGCTGTAACTAAGCATCCAGTGGTAATTTTGTGCTTTTTTTTTTTTTTACTTTAAAAACGATACACCTATTTTATGGACTTATATGCCATACAACATTTTATACATTCCATGTCACCATCTGGCCATCTGCAGCAATCAAGGATTATCTTGGTGGAGCTAAACTGCAGAACACATCTGGGAGTCATGGAGCTTACCAAATGGACTTGATAATATTCAAACCTCCCCATGCCTCTCTCTCTGCTCCTCCAATGACCTACTTATGACTTCCTCACTCATAACCTCATCACATGCACGGCTCCAAGACTTCTCTAGAGCTGCCCCAACTCTCTGGAATGGTCTTCCTCGTCCTATTCGGCTTGCTCCTACTTTCTGCTCATTTAAAAGAGCGCTCAAAACCCATTTTTTAAAACTTACCTACCCGTCTTCTTCTGTCTTTTGAAACCATCACTACTTCCCACCACCACATATCTCCCATCCTATTGTGTGTGTGTGAAATTCCCCCACCTACTAGATTGTAAGCTCTTCGGGGCAGGGTCCTCTCCTCCTATATCACTGTCTGTATTAGTCTGTCATTTCCAATCCCTATTTAATGTACAGCGCTGCGTAATATGTTGGCGCTATATAAATTCTGTTTAATAATAGTTTATGGTTGGCACAGGCTATTTGGAAAGCAAACCGTAGATGTCATGGCTCCGATCATGCACTACCACTACTTGTGACTATAAGGGGCCTTGTCGACAGGCTTTGGGCTTGTGTCGGTGGGCAAACTCTGCTTTATTTTAGTTCGTTTGACCTTTTACTGACCTGCATTTGACCTCCTTTGGGCTGCATCAACCTGCTTCTGCAATCCCATTTCTTTTTATGCTAACAAAAGTCTATGGTCGTCATTTATGGTGCAGCCACTGTTTTTCTATTCTTATTTCACTTATTCTAAGTAAAAGAACAGTAAAAATCACTCATGAACACATTGTATGCCTTTCCAGGAAATCTGCAAGTGCCCCCACCCTTAGATTAGTTTGTTGCATTGATTTGCTTGATAAGTATAGCCAAAAATAACTTTATAAGTAATATTCAGACTGTGTTCTTTATGCAGTGTTCATCAGACAGTAGCATCTGCCATAGCTCCGACCTCCGCCAGAATCAAGAATACTTGGGTAGCACAGGCCACATGGTTCACATTAGTTAAGCCATTTTTTTTCTCATGATGCTGTGTTGGCCAAGGTAAATACATGGAAAATATGTTAGCTACGTGGTTACAGCATGAGAAGCCCAAAAAAAAATCGCCTGCAAACTTGTTTTTTAAGGCACCATTCTTAGCCATTTCAGCAGTTCAAAGTGATTTGACGCACTTGAAAATACAGTTTGTACATTTTAGAAAGCCACTGTGGAAAACTGCTGCTGTACGTACTACGTTATATTATTATTTAAGTTTAAAAACAATTCTTACAACAAATTGACAGTACTTAAATGTAGTTGCTGTACAATAAATTCTAATTATCATCCCTTGTACAGCAATGCCCAACATACGTGGAATACCAGACACAACAGGAATGTAAATAATCATGTCAAGGACCAACTATTAGTTTTGGAATGATCACAGTTCCAGCCTTTAGTACCATTATAAGCACACAATGTTACAGTTTGCTTAGTATTTTTTCACATGTATTTAGAATGTACACATGTTTAACATCAGTGGGTTTGTCAGATTCTCTGTTTGACTTCAAAATTAACAAATGCTAACTTTGTCAGATTTCATTCACTGGAAACAATCTTTTGTGATCGTTTCCAGTGACAGGAGAATTAATGAGCACTGTACACACAGCACTGTTCTGTTTATTGGAGGGGGGAGGGATAGAGAACAAGTGAATGGCAACTTTTTGTGCTCTTCCCTAGGAAAGTACATCAGTTGTCCCTGCCTATTCATTCATTGATCCGCCAGGATGGACTGATGAACAATGTTTGGATAATGCTGTACTCAAGCTAGGGTTTTGCCCAGGAAGATTATGATCATTGTCTCAGGCAAGATTAATCTTGTGTATGTAGCTGAACCCTATCCTCTTACTGGCCAATTCTTTCTTTTCTCTTTCTCAGTATTTGTCTATCACTTTCTTACACACGTTCTCCACTTTACACCTTACCAAGGGAGGTTTATCTCCCCCTGCGCTCTCTTCTTTATCTCCGTTACAGTATATTTTACAAGCTCGCTCTCTCTTGGTTGTTCTTTACTCTCTGTTGAGCTCTATCTCTCTTGTGCATGTTTTCTCTTTCTTGCCCTTTCTCTTGCACTCTCAGACTTGGCTTCAGTGGCCAGGTCAAATGGGGCTGGGGATAATAATTCGTTTTTGGTGTTGGTTCTTGTCTTTAAATTTATTTACAAATAAATTTGCAGAGGTTGTATGATTTGTTTGGTTGGAGTGCACTCTAGGTAGGGGGTAAAAGAAGCAGTATTCAAGCTGCATGCAGTTTGATATGTCCAAGCCCAAAGCAAAAAGATTGTTTGAATGTTGCCCTGGTAGATTAGGTCCAGTTTTATTATTCATATATATGGTTTTTGTTTCATATACCCTAGATAGGGGTATAGTGAGAACCTAGTCAAGTAGGTATAGATCTATTTATCCTAAAGAAAATGGGGAGGGAGGACAGGAATAAAGGTATCCTATCTTATACAGCCAAGAGGGCTGCTATTGTGCTAAGACTTGTAGTTGGTCCATACGACCAGGAAGAGGGTATGTAGTAATTCATGCAGCAGAGTGGGGCTGGGGATAGGTGATTTGGGAGTCCATGATTTCTCATGACCCTTTCGGTTTGTTACATGGTGTCATGCTTCTGTTTTATGTGGGGTTTTCTCTTTTCTTCTATAGAAGTGAAGTCTAGCATGAGAGTGAGAAGTCTTTTAAAAGTAAGACTGCGTACACACATGCAATAATTATCATTGGAAACGAATAACTAAAGACCGTTCGTCCAATATTCCTTAATAAAAAAAGTGCACAACGACCCCGATGAACGAGGATTGTCGCTGGAAACGAACAACCATCCCAGCGGATCTGATTAGGCAATCTATTGTGTGTACAGTCGTTCAGTGATCGTGGATTGTTCTGCGGTACACTTTCTCCTTTACATGTCACTTCCCGCATTGTTCAAACGATCGTATCTAGTGTGTGTACCCTAATGGTGGATTATATTTGAAAGATCGTACCGTTACAGCATGTACAGAATCGTCCAAAACATGATCATTCAAAATAATCGTGCATAATCGTTGATCTGTCCTTCGTTTTCTAACAACAATTATTGCACGTTTGTACCTAGCTTTAGTGTTCACCACTTGGTGCACTGTAGCAGGAAGTGGTACAACCCCCCGGCCTGTATGTGCCACCCTAATTCAATTTCCAGGCTATGTGTGGCAAGTTTGTACGTGCTCAGGATCTGTTTTTGGGCTCGGGCCATCTCTCTTGTGCTGTGTCTTTTTATTTTGCTGTCTTTCAATATTGTGTTCTTTCTATATCTCCCCTGTACATGCAGTGAGATATGTGTTTGCAGACAATTTTTTTTTTCTTTTAACCAAAAACTTTTTTTAGTATTTCTTTTTACATCTCTGGTACTTAGGACTGAAACATATACTTTGGTATTTATGTTCAACCCCCTTCCTATATAGTAAAGCTGATCAGACATCAGCTTGGCAGTCACGCACTGTTCTTTCATTGCACAGACCATTGCGTTGGCTTTTTACAGCCCATGCTGGTGGGTTTAGTCTGACTGCTGCTTTTCCTGTTTGGGAATTGGAGAAGGTACAAGTGGCTGGGAATGTACTGTATTTATTTCAAAGAAACCTGGGTGGAGCTATTTAGACAGCAACTATTAACAGTTTACAGTGTGTAAGCCGTTTTCTGACAGACCCCGGGGATTCCTCTGACCAGACATGATCTCTATACTTTATCTTCCACGTTTGGATGTGCCAATGTATCTGGTTTGTGAGTCCGACAAATCACAGATCCAAAAACTAAGATTGCTCAGTGATTTGTGAAGAGTATGGTTGCTAGATTCCATACCTGTCAGATAGCATGGCACCATGAATAACAGGAAATTCGCTCACAGTATATAAAAGGAAATTGGTGTTTCTTGACGTCATGATGATTGAAGATGTTTATTTCTTTTGAACATCAAATAGTTTTGTGTTCTTTTATATTCACCAGGCTGTTGAACAATGCAGCATTAATATTGGGTTATTTACTGAAAGTGCAAAGGGGAAAGATGAACTGCACTCCCTGCCTACCAGAGAGAACTCAGATTCAATGAAAGGAGTATAGGGCATACTTAGGATTTACTTTTAAAAGGTCACTTAATTGGCATTGATTTTTTTTTTTGTTTTTCAAAAGATTAGAAATTTAGTAAAACATTTGAATGTAAAAATAGGGCATTCCTTTGATCGAACATCAGTCAAAACTGATTATTTTTAAACAAGTGCCCTCCAGTCCACAACACCCCTTCTCTCCACTTTTACTCCAACAGGCTAATGGGGAGCACCCCAATTTGCTTATAGTTGTTAGGAGCACTCCCCGTTTATTTACATTAACCTGTTGGAGAAAGGGATAGAGTGAAACCGTGCTTGATTGGGTTGGTTGATGGGTGCATGGCAGTTATTCCAGGTAAACTATTGATATTAGAAAATAAATATTATTATTAAACAGGATTTATATAGTGCCAACATTACGCAGCGCTGTACATTAAATAGGGGTTGCAAATGACAGACAAATACAGACTGTGATACAGGAGGAGAGGACCCTGCCCTGAAGAGCTTACAATCTAGGAGATGGGGGAAGTTACCACACAATAGGAATGAGGATATAGGGGGGTGCGAAGTAGTGACGGTTTCAAAAGACAGAAAAAGATTGGTAGGCAAGTATGAAAAAATGGGTCAGACAATAGGAGCAAGCTGAATAGAACGGGGAAGACCATTCTAGAGAGAGGCCAGAAATGTAAGTGGGACAAGAACTGTGGAGGGATTTGAAGGTAAAGCACAGGATCTTGAATTTAATTCTAAGGTGAAATGGAAGCCAATGAAGAGAACTAAAAAGAGATGCAGCTGAAGAAGAGTGGTGGGAAGGATGGATGAGTCTGGCTGCAGCATTCATAATAGATTCTAAAGGAGAGTCAATGATTACTTGGTCAATCACCAACAACCAGTGTGTGGCCAACTTGCATAAATTATTTTTTCCTGCAGTGGCCACTGAACAAGCCTTAAAACCAAAGAATGTTCTTAAACAAGTTTATCCACACGCATGTTTGGCATAAAGAGGATTGTCTATGCTATAGAAAGTGCATACCCAAAACATTTCAGCCGGGTTCAGGATTGTTTACAGCAGATCGTGGAATGATACAACACTAAGTGCTTGTATAGGCAAATTTGCTTTATTTGTGATATAAATTGCATTCAAAAGGGTTAGAACTTCCTAGCCAAAATCTCCCCGTTGTATCGGAATATTGTCTATAGTAGATGGCACCATTTCCAGTGTTATGTCTCTGCGCCCTCCCTCTGCCATTCACAAAGCACAACAAAGTGATGAGGATTTAGCTGTGCTTTGTGAATTGCACTACGGAGGGAGAGGGCAGAAGCAAAGCACCCAAACTGATATTATTAATGGGTCAGCATCTGGCAGAGCTGTTATCCCCATCCTAGCATCACTACACGATGAATCGCTGACCTGGAACAATCGTTCACCCAGGGAACATTAACACTCTTATCTTAATCTTATTTTTGATGCAAACCAGCTCCCCATAGAGTGTTGGAAGGAAGAGTGCAGGAAGGATCTGTCATCACTATCTTCTCACACACTGGGGCAGTTTCTTGACCAAGCTGTATTACTTACATTGAGAAATAGTGGGATTGGAAACCTTTCTATAGGGGTGGAAAAACTTTAGGAGAGGCAAGAAAAATGACAAATTCCTCAGCAAGTAAGACCATTTACAAACATGCACTTCACCTGCTGAGCTGAATTATTTCAATTTTCAAAAACTGGTAGTTTTTCATTTAATTAGTGCTTGTATGTATGTGCAATTAGGAGCATATATCTGCTGATACTGATTAAATTAATTCAAGTAGGTGAAGGCTTGCCATGGCCAGGAAGCCTTTTTGAGACCTGTCCAATACCTATGGTGACTTTATTGGTTCCTTTTACTAGAATTAAATTGAGTGCTTACACGGTGCACATAAGACATTAAATGGCTTTGGTCTGTATTTTTTTTTTTTAATGTTTCGGAAATGCCATTTACAATATTGCCATATACAATATTATATTGTAACATCAGATACTGTGTGCTTTTAGATGTCTTCCTGAGACATAATGGTAATGTAACGTTGTCTAATGTAACTTACTCTACAATGAATAGGCCATATATATTTAAATATGCATGATGCGGTTACATTATTAACGCCAGAATTTTATTAGTGCTGGACTGAGTGGTGTTTCGTCTGTGTAAATAATAAATGGATCCCTACAAGGGCAGTTACCTTGAATGTCTCTAGCAGCAATGTCAAATTTAACCTTAGAAAACCTCCAGTGAACAAAGGTGCTTACTCCGTAGCAAAACCGAGATGAACTGTAGTCTTACTGTGGATTCTAACGTCTCAGACTAAAACTTTATGCAGGTCACAAAAACATAACTGTCTCGGCATAATTTGCAGAAGCTTCGTAGCATTTTATAGCAATAGCATTCACGCCCATTAATCTAAAAACTGCTGGCAATGATTTTTCTTTCTTTAAAATTTCAGCGCAATATTTATTTTCTTTGGCATGAAGGAAATGCTGGCATTATACTTTTTCCATATCTTCTCACTTTCAAAGGATCTTTTTGTGTGGTTCCAATATTGCTTTTATTTTGATACCAAATGTTTGTGATTGCTATAAACTACCAGGCCTGAGATTTGGAAATTTAGGGACACAGAAGTTTTGGAATGTAATCAGTGCATAGTCAATTTTCAAGAAGATATACAGTACAATGCCAGATAGAACTGAAATGCACAGGAACATGGATTGATAAATTAATTTGACTGACGTGGTATCCCGAATGGAAATGAACCCAGGACACCAGAGCTACAAAACACAAGAGTCTACTACATAGTGTGGGTAGTTTCATACAGCTGAAGGCTTGGGAAAGGGCCTGATGTGTCAGTAAAGTGAGTCAAACACTGAATAAACAGCAAAGTATTTTTGGTCAGTCCCATAGCTTTTCTAGATTTGACATACAAAGACTCTTTATGTTATGTTTACAGCATTTGCATCAATAAACAATGCAAGGATTCATATAGAAGAGGCCTGTAGTGATTACTAAACTGGTCTTGTAGTTTGAGCATGGCTCCTAAAGTAGATTAGGCAGGCTGACATTAGTCCAATGTGTATTATGTTTATTAAGTGGATATTGACTGTGCAAGCTTTGTAGCTCCTCATCCTCCTCAAGACAGCCTTTTTTTTTTGCATGACCGACCATATATCCACTCAGTAATATTGGAACCTGTGGTTTATAATTTCTAATATTTGGATGCCTTCAGTATACCCTGCCTGTTGTACAATCTTTGCAACTGTTGTGTATTGCATACATGTTAACAAGAACATTAATTTTCATAATGATCAACTAAAAATTGTCGGATATAAAATGCTGAAAAAAGCTAGTGATTTCCAGATATTTATTTATTATTCTCTAATTTTTATTAGATCTGTTTTTCCTTTTTTTTTTTTTTTTTTTTTTTTTGAAATATAAGGAATATTTGTACAGTCACAGACATTATACAATTATCATGTCTGCTTTGCCTCCTTGAATAAATGTTACCCACCCTACTTTGTCCTAAATATATACCTACCAGAATCCAGCCTCTTCACATCTTATGGCTGGAATCATATTGTTTGCTGGTCACACCTGTTTGCCTAGATTTCTATGGAGTCATCTCATAATACAGGAGATATATGAGAGCTGGCCCCAGAGTTATATACAGTGTATGGAAAATAGTTTATATATCAGTAGAGAGAAGCACGAGATTTAGGAGAAAAAGTACATACCCTTTCATGTGATAATAATTGGGTGGCCTGACCCCTCACTTATGCATATAAGTTAAAAGGAAAAGAACAAAAGACAGGGAGCAGGGTTTTTTTTGTCCAGT
Organism: Pyxicephalus adspersus; assembly: GCF_032062135.1. NCBI lineage: Eukaryota > Metazoa > Chordata > Amphibia > Anura > Pyxicephalidae > Pyxicephalus > Pyxicephalus adspersus. Next base: position 125,388,626 of record NC_092859.1, read on the forward strand.
GTTGTCAAATATAATATTTAAAACAAATGTGATAGCAATCTATATACTTACATTTGGCAATATACACAAAATAAATAATTATATTTAGTGGTGCCTTGTCCAATTATATGTAATGGGAGTTAAATCCCTAGACAGATAATTCCCTGACTTATTTAACCCGTGTATATGCTTTACTTCCTACCCATGTATGGTATGGGGGGAGTTGAAGTACGTATATTTTCGGTTTCTAACCCAATGCGTTTCACCCTTAGGACTTCTTCAGGGGTATTAACACAAGCATAAATATCTAATGAAAAGTTAGGTATGAAGAGGAATATTGTTAGATTAGTCTGTATGCATAGCTTTTTATTTAATTTATTATATATATATGAAAGAATGTTAGTTTAAACTTACTTATACTCTAAGCAAGTGATGAAAAAAAGTGAACAAAAATTAATTTTTGTGAATTAAATTTGATGATTCCCACAGATAATTGGTAGTCTGTTTAATAAAGAAATAAATTGTTAAAGAAAAGGTTAAAATCTTAAATATTATAGGGGGGTTGGAGGGTCTGTTAATAATAATATTGTCAGATACAATAATAGCAATACGTATGAATATATATATATATATATATATATATATATATATATATATATATATATATTCATAATTCACAGTGTTTTTGTCATTCCTATTTCCATACTTTATAGATAACCATGTAGACTTTTTTTGTTTGTTTCATGTTAGTATTTTTTTTTTTTTTTTTTTATTTTTTTTATTTTATATTTATATTTTTTATATTTATATAATATGTTTTATTATTCATATACACACAAATATACAAAAATTCATATATATTCAAAGGCCATTATTCTTCCTTTTTCGTCTATCGTCTATCTTCAGCCTTTGATGGATGGCTGATCATTTTGTCTCAAGATTTCAGTTTAGACCATGAAATACCAATTGAATATACTGAGCATTTGGAATAATGAGGCCTTATCCCTTTTATTGTTGAGTTCCCTATGTGATGCATAGGAGAACTGCCAACAGACTATAAAAATGCCAACTCTCCAGTGCATTTGGCTACCACTGTGGATATTGTCATTCGTTTTAGGCTGTGGTCATTTTGTTTCTGGCTATGATCCAAAAATGCAGACAATGTGAAATGATTGTAGGTCTGCCTACAAAGGCATTTACTGTATTGGAACCACCCAATGGTGCTTTTTACAATAAGGTCTAATAGGGTTTCTAGGGTTGTTTCCAGGGTTTGGTTTTCTATAGGTCGTACCCATTGGGCAGGCCCAAATCCTCCCAGTGTTACCATGTTCATGTTCAAACTGGTGCATTGTAGTATAAAAAACAGGCTGGCTTAGACCCCAAATGAATAATAAAAAGCTAAAAATGCATCAGACTGGAGAGGCAGAACCCACCAGGAGACATCCAAGCAGGCTAGTAGGGAGGATCATAGCATTGTTTATGGGTTATGTAAGACCTGAAAAAAATCTAAGAATCGACCTGGTCTTCACCAGAACTTCTGGAGGTACGGGTATTACACTGCACGCTAAAACCAGGCTGAAGAGCCTTGACAACACACATAATTGCATAAAGCTGAACAGAAAGGTACCACATCGGCAGGCAGTTTCAGAGTTTGTGACAGATGGAAAGGTCTGGACGGGCACTAAACAAATTTTGTGAAGATCCTGCCTTAGGATATTTCTCACTCTTTAACTTTCATATCTAAGACAGGAAGGGAAGCAAAATTTCAGTGGGTGGTTCACAAATATGGGCAAAAAAAAATAACCTACCAGGGGGTTAATCCTTACTGAATCTACCCAAATCCTAAAGTGAAATTAAACTCAAAACAAAAAAACCTCACTTACAGGAGGTTTTTTT
>NC_092859.1:125390626-125393002 GCF_032062135.1 Pyxicephalus adspersus
AAGGACAAGCAAGCTGCTGATCCCTGCCCTAACCGAGTCTTTTACCCGGCCGTAGAAGCCAAAAAAAAGTGAGTCTGTGATCAGAAGGGGACAATCAATGGCACATGAGTGATTGGAAGGGGGACAATTAATGGCACATGAGTGATCAGAAGGGGACGATGAATGGCACATGAGAGATCAGAAGGGGACGATGAATGGCACATGAGAGATCAGAAGGGGACGATGAATGGCACATGAGAGATCAGAAGGGGACGATGAATGGCACAGAGTGACCAGAAGGGGACAATGATTGGCACATGAGTGATCAGAAGGGGACAATGATTGGCACATGAGTGATCAGAAGAGGACAATGAATGGCATAGAGTGATCAGAAGGGGACAATGAATGGCACAGAGTGATCAGAAGGGGACAATGAATGGCATAGAGTGATCAGAAGGGGACAATGAATGGCACAGAGTGATCAGAAGGGGATAATCAATGGTACATGAGTGATCATGAGTGATTTTCAACAATAAATGTGTACTGTAGTCTTCTTCATGGAAAAATAAGACATCCCCCTAAAATTAAGTCCTAGGGCATATTTTGGCATTTCAAAAAATATAAGACAGTGCCTTATCATAGGGGAAACAGGGTAGGTAGCTGCCATCTTCTTTTCTTCTCTCTTCTTCCAGGTTCTTCCTCCTGCGTCACCTGATCTCACACTGCTCAGGTGCGAGATCGGGTGATGTAGATTGAGAAAAAAATTACAGATCTCACTTCGCATGCGTGAGATCGGCATTTTTTTTTCTATTGTTGAAAGGGCTTCAATCTGCGGGCATGCCCAAATCGAGCAGCCAAGAGCCTCCCAGGGTGTGTGACATTTTTTTTAGAGTTTAGGTACGCTTTAAATAAAAAATGGCTGTCCACATGCTTTTACCTTTTGTTACTTGTTTTTGTGTCAGTTGTTTACAAGTGTATGTTGTATCTGCTTTCTATTTTAAAGGAAACCTTTCCTAAAACGGTGTCAGTTATTGCTGGCTTCAAAAATATGACAACATACTAACAATTAACCTAACTACATGTTTCCAAAAACTTGCAGTTATGTTAATTGTTAGTATGTTGTCATATTTTCATTTATGTAAAATACATCAGGGCGGCACAGTGGCTCAGAGGTTAGCGCTAGATCCCAGGGTTGATCCTCGGCCAGGACACTGTCTGCAAGGAGTTTGCAGGTTCTCCCCGTGAGTTTCCCCTGGGTACTCCCGTTTCCTCCCACATTTCAAAAATATATAGTTGGGTTAAATTGCTTTGCACAGACTATATTGAAGACCTATGACTATCGTATAAACAAGTTTTAGTGACATTACTATAGACTTTGGAAAATGCTGCGTAATATGTTGGCACTATATAAATACTATATAAATATTACTATACTAATAATAATAATAATACCTTTAAATCATGTATCCTTCCAACATTAAACCTTTCTATTCACCCATTTCTTATTAAGAGAAATAAACTAAATAAATATTTGACTTAAGTTGTAACTCTGCCCTAAATAGCCATAAATTGGTTGGTTATGGCAATACAGAGTCTTGTATACCCAACAATCATACTTTTCAGAGATGGCAAGAGAACAACAAGGTGGTGATTGAGTATGAGATTGCTGTTAACAGGCTCCTATGTTGGGTGATTAAAGCATCTGCTGGCTGGCTTCTAACTGGCAGCAGTTCAGTTAATGTGAAAGTTGAGGACATAGCAATTTAGAGTACTTCACTCAGGGTGTAACCATGTCAGACTTGTATGGGACTTTTAATACTCAGGAACAATTAGGTCATCCTTGCCGGGTTCCACAGCCAAAACTGTAATGACTAACTTCCTTCATTTGCTGATCTAAGGGGCAAACATTTAATGAACAAATCAAGAAGTGTTTTGTGATTGTATTCGTGTTTTTCTATTACGTGAAGAGATTTTCATTAATCTATCTGAGCATACAATCCTTCTAGACTACCACTACATTGAGTCATGCAGGAGTTCACGAGAATGCAGCCATTCAATGGTTCTTGTTTAAGCATCCGAAGCAGCACCATAATCTTTATTGCCTTGTGCAGCAAAATTAAAATCTTTTTTTAGTTACAATTGAGCTTTATTGCTGATATATATGACAACTGTTGAAACATTATGGTAAGTTATATTTCCATTTCCATTCCCTTGTGGTGCCATGTGGAATGAATTGCACTATAGTGCACCAGTGTTTTTTTTAAGGGTTGCTCAGTGTTTAGGTTGTTCACTGCATTTAATTGTACAGAACTGTATTGCACTGTGAACCAGGCAGCAGACAATGTTACAGTTTTGAATGTTTTGTTTTTTTTGTTTAGTAATGGGCATTTTAAAATC
>NC_092859.1:125393812-125397662 GCF_032062135.1 Pyxicephalus adspersus
GTCCAAGGGTCTAATTGTAATGATGAAACAACGAGGTCGGAGCATCTCCAAAATGGCAAGTCTTGTGGAGTGTTCTTGGTATGCAGTGGTTTGCACTTAACAAAAGTTCTTAAAAAAAAAAAAAAAACTGGTAAACTGGATACAGAGTAATAAATGCCCAAGGCCCATTGATGCATATGAAGGGTGGAGGCTACACATCTGGTCTAATTCCCACAGAGGAGTTACTATAGCAAAGTAACTAAAAAACCTAATTCTGGCCATAGGAGAAAGGTGTCAACACCTAGTGTATTGCAGTTTGCAGTATATGGTCTGAATGTGCTTTTATCTTCCTGTTCTTGGTACTTTGTGACTAAAATTAGTTGTTTTGAATGGTGATGGTTGTAAATAGCTAGAAGGATTGCCTATTATACGCCCCATGTAAAGCTTGAGCTCATTTTTATGTAAGCATTTTACTTTGCTTCGGTCCTCAAGTTTTAGTAATGGTGCTCACCCATCTGATGTTGACTGCTGCAAAAATGACTGCTAAATCATTTACTTAGGGCTCTATTTATAAAACCGGAAATCTGACATTCCCTCATGGGAATCTTCCAGGTTCATCTGTTTCAATAGCAGTAACTAAAGCAGTTTCCTTTCAAGGAATGTTGGAGGGAATGTCAGAATCCCTGTTTTAAAAATAGAGTTTTTAGACACCCCTTCTCTCATATTTATATACTTATTAGACAAAGAATGAGCATTAACAAAAGAGCACATTACCACGTTATCCTGGTAATTCAGATCTGCAATATATTACCTTGGGCTTTGTTTTTCCATGCATCCTGCAGGGTCTTGTCTTTAGTATTTGGATGAACAGTGATTCTTGAAAATGATGGGAATATGTGGTATATGCTTACATTTTACAATGGCTTTGCACATGGTTATCACAGACAAGGTCAATGGGTAAATCTGTTAGTTGGAGGCAGGGATCAGTTAAGTCTTGTAAATATTATTCCTCTTTTACTATAAACTAGCATTCACCATGTTGTTGCTACCTGTTTTGCATACAGAAGGTTTGGATGTTTGGTAAAATCTAGGTCTGATTTATGATTTTCTATTGGTGTAGATTACTGAAATTCTGAGTATTAATGCTAAAATAGCTTTACATAGAAAAATCTAAAACGACTCGACACAAAGATAAATGGTAAAGGTTTTGCATTTGGTATTGCCCCATTTGAACCACTGAACCAGAATTTTGGCCTCTTCTGACACAACCTTCTATTTTCTAGTCTGTTCAATCCTCTTAAAGTTCAAAATATTATGACATGAAGGTTTCAGTAAGAACAATCCAATATCATACTGTGGGCAGAGGCTTTGCAGATTTGAAAGCTCTGCTTGGTGCTAAAAATTCCACAAATTCTTTAGTTGCAGAAAAGCAGGAAACTGTTGTTTAAAATAGGAAATGTATTGAAGAGCTGAATTACCATAGCAGTTTTCTTCCTTTTTTTGGTAACATTTTCTAGGCTTTCAAAGCTTCAATGGGCCACATCACCATTCTATAGCACTGCGTACCACAATGCTGACATCTGCCCTGCATCTGTGCGCTAACAATAAATTGCTTTTTTTAATAAATTCCATGCCCATAACTGGAGGTAGAATATAAACTGGTCTCCCCACTCTGCATCACTACAGATCAACTCGTTATTTTAGCTGTGGTTCAAAGATTTTGATTCCATTACTCTGCAACAAGTCACAACGACTATCATTGATAGTATGCTGCTGCAAGGTTGTATGGTAATAATCAAAACTGAGACTACAGATGAGTCCTCTGGGACCTAGAAAAGCTGAGCTGAGAGTTTTTTAAATAGCTTGGAAATTTGAAATGAGCATCAGTAGTGGGAAAGAAGACCAGTGCTTGATATGAGGATAGTAAGATGGCATTAAAATGGCAAAACCATGCACATTGAGGAAACTGATCCCTGTTTTCTGTCCTATACATGCCAATTAATCAATGAGCACAGTTGACAAAATAGTTTTAATGAGGTTACAAGAAAAAGTAGGGTTTAATCATGACCACCATCCAAAGTCAAGAGGGTCAAGATTGGACAAGACCTCTAGCGAAGTCCAATACCAGGAACACACAGCTGGTGCTTGGTAATTTGTACCTATGTTCAATAGTCTGCTTTAACATTTACAGTTGCTTGGGCTGGAGAGGGCAAGGCTATATGCAAGAAATTACATGGGAAAGGGATACATGACTGTGGAAATGACCAATAAATGAATGGATGTTTGCAGAGGAGGAATATTTAAAAGAATATTTGGGATGTATGAGCTCGGTGGCACAGAGGTTGGCACTCAGCAGTGCTAGTTCCCAGGTTTGAATCTCGGCCAGGACACTATCTGCATGGAGTTTGCAGGTTCTCCTCATGTCTGGGTGGGTTTCCTCCGGGTATTCCGGTTTTCTGCCTTATTTCAAAAACATTAGGTTAGGTTAATTGGGTTAATTGGCTTCCCTCCAAAATTGACCATAGATTGTAATAAAGACATATGACTATGGTAGGGACGTTAGATTGTGAGCCTTCTGAGAGACAGCTAGTGACATGACTATGGACTTTGTAAAGTGCTGTGTAATATTTTGATGCTGTATAAATACTGTGTAATAATAAAATGAGGGTGTGATGTTTAAAGCCCAGCTACCACCAAAATCATGCGTGGTACATGTGCATAAATACCTTTGGAATCAATACAAAGGTTATTGGCTATTTGAAGCTTTTCTATTTCAAAAATGAAAAAGAAAAGAGGTTTACGGCTCACAACCTGGTTAAATATGTATTTCAGCACACTTAGTGAAACAATTGTACATGCGAGTAAACACCCAATACCTGTTTAACATTTCACAGGATATGGGTCTTCAAGTATTATAAATACGTGCTCCTAACAACAAAACAAATTAAGCGAAGAAATGAGGGGGACTGTGGTTATGTCTTAATCCAACGCGTTTCGCCACAATAGGCTTCTTCAGGGATATGATAACTGTCATTGCTTCTGCATAACAAGTAGGAACATATTTTTATTTAACAAAATTATGTAAATTCAGCTTTAAAAAATTCCCCTTCTGGGCCTGGTATCCTCTTCTACTCTTTTGTTCCAGATTCTGCAAAGAATGTGTGACCGTCTGCAGTGCCAGACTAATGGAAGTCCCGCATGCAATCTGCACACTTTCAAACCTATAGTGATTTGCTTTAGTGGCAAGAGATTCAGTTAAGACCTGCAACAAACTTAATTTTGTCTAAGATGTTTGTTTAGAAGTTGGGTTTGCCAAGTTCTACCAGCTGTTATCAGCAGGACCACAAAAGCTGGTGCATCTTATCAAGAATCATTAGCTGTATTTGGCACATCCAAGGGAAAGCTGTTTGTTGCTTGAAATCCAGCAGTTCCCTGTGCATTAGTAGTCTCAGAAGACAGCTTTTATCAATTTGCTGATTTTGAATAAATCAAATCAAAATATCAATGGGCCCCCAGCCCTTCTAACATAAAATGTGTAAGTAAAGGCAAAGTTATAATGGGTCTAAAACTCCATTCTATTGGAAGTTCTGTTACATGCAAACTTGTTCTCTTTTTGTTATAAATATTAGTAGAAGACAAAACTAATTTAGGTCATCTGTTAACATCTTTCAATGGTGCAAACCTCCCCCTTTCCAGTAAATGTTTAATGTGACCTTTCCCCTCCCAAAAAAGCATTTCCTATATAACCTTTGGTAATGACTTTACATTGTAGTGTTAGAAAACCACTTAATGATTTTGAACTTAATATTGGAATTGTGCAAGGCCACCATCTCTTGTCAATCTATAATCTGTCATGGAGGAGAAGGAGAAC
>NC_092859.1:125398643-125402188 GCF_032062135.1 Pyxicephalus adspersus
GCCAGTGTGTGGAAAGCTAAACCACTTCCAGATGTAATAATGAATTAAAACTAGTTCACAGTTGTGCTATAACAGAAGTTTGAAGTGTGACAGTTCTACAGCTTAGATTTCTAAATAAAAAAAAATAAAAAAAACTTTTGATGCATCAGAAGCTCTCGGAGTACCCTGGTAATTGCTATTCTGGAACACTAAGGATATGATAGCTCATCCTGGAGAAGTTCACTGGAAGGGGAATTGCAATTTTTTTTTATCTATGAAATCATTTGAAGGGAAAATTAAATCTATTTATAGCTGTTACTGCATTATAATTGTCCCGTGCTGTAGGACCATAGTAGTCTGTACTGTGATTTTCTTTTTTAAATAACTTCAGATATTATAGCATAACAATAATTGGCATAAATGTTATTACTCTGATATCATGATTGTAATAATTTACCGTCATTACATTTTTTCTATCTTTCTTTTGCAGGGAAGTAAAGGACATTATAAGTACCACTGGCAGAGTCACAATGTCAAACACAGTGGGGTGGATGATATGGTTCTTCTTTCCAAGATCACAGAAGACTCAATTGTGGAGAACCTTAAAAAACGTTACATGGATGATTTCATCTTTGTATCCTTTATATCTTCCATTGACAGTGTACTGCACTGATGTGAAATAAACTTCATAATACTGTCTTTCTGTTACCTGCCACCTAAAGGGGGTTTCACATGGAACACCTAGTGCTAAATGTATAGTGATTACAGATAATCTAATGAATCTAAAACCTAGGACATACAATAAGATATGCTGCTAGTTTTGTATTAGACTAACTGATTCACTTTCTGATCAATATTCGAAACCTGGCACACACATGCACAATATCCTGCTTTTTAATTGTTGCATACACCTACAAGAAAAATGGGAGCTCTTATTTGGATTTGCTTATGGTTTGTACACATAAAGCAGCACCTTAATGACAAAGCAACTATTGAATTGTCGACTGTTGAATTCAATACAAATGTATTATTTTATTGTGTTGTAAATGGATGTAAAAACTGACTTGTATGTACTAGGCCAAGTGAGTATAGATGTCTCTTAAAGGCTCCTGCTGGGGTCCTATAAGGGATGCCCAAATAGTATAAGAGCCGGGCCAATTTAGAACCTACCACAAGAATAAAATTCACTGAATAATAGAAATTACACTTCAAATGTGGGGGACAGAACCGGATGTTTTAGGTCTATAATATTGGTGTAGCCTGTATGTATTTATAGTGTGTATTAGTTCCATTCTTAGGAATTCTTTGGCCCCATATCAGCCATTCAAAATTAAACCTGCATTACAAATTGAACATTATAATTCGATAAACTTTATTTTAGTTTTTATATTGTAACCATCTGTTTTTAAAATAATTGATCATCTGATGTTGCTATCAAGGCTTCAACGTTGAATATAATTAAATAGATTATCTTACCCTCTCTGCAAAATAAAATGTATTTTTTTAATTTAAGGAAGTCTGGGTTGAATCTGTCACATAATCACATTAGTATATATATTTAGTAATAATTGGTAATACATAGGTTGATTATGTAATATATATAATTTTAAGTTAACATAAAAGCAAACAAAAAGCTTTTATTACAAATCAAAGATTGTGGAGTGTAATGGCCTGCACACCACTCAGCAAAATCTAATATTGGAACTGTGTTTCCTTTCCCATCAAAGCCATCCTTTCATTTTGTCCCTACTAGGTTTGAAAAGAATAGCTTAGTGTAGATTTTTATGAATGGGAATACTTTTCCTATTCCTGCATCCTGTGGTTGATGTGCACACAGTGAAATCAGCCATTAGTTAGCATTTTGCAATCAGTTATTGCCTTTGATCTGAGCGTGAGATGAAGTCTTGCTCTTAAATATTGTTTAGCTTTTCTCTACAGCAGAACCTCATTTTATGACTGTGGTTGACCATATTACATTTTTTTTTTTTTTACCAAAAGTTTGTACTGCAGACATCTTGGTGTTGCATTATCAGGCTGTTTTCTTACACTCAATTTTCAGAAACACAAAGATCATTGTCATGAAAAGGGGAAATCCTAACACACTAGAAAATACTACTATAGTCAGTTAGACTTATGAATTCTCTTATGTACACAGTGTTTCTGCATCTGCTTGGAAAACATGAACCAACAGTGTTGGCAGTCTGCATCCTCTAAATTTACAATCAAGTGTGATATTCTCCATATGGTTGGCATTGCAGGAAACAACTGTAGCACACAATTGCATTATGTGTGCCAACAACTTGTTTTATTCGTGGTCCAGATTGTTGTACAGGCCAATTGGCTCCATGACCAAGTTATCCACATAGCCCTGCTACCATACCTAATTGTTTTGATCAACCAACTGAATAATATATTAAAAAAATAAGGACTGGGGCATTAGACTTTTTCTTTGCATATATACATGAAGTATCTGGGTAAATTCTTTAAAATTCAGTACATTTTTGTAAAATTTTACTAAGCAGTTGGAGATTCAGAACCAGCCAGCTGTATTTGAGAAGGCCCTTGTATTTGTTAAAAGCCCCTTTTAGCATAGAGGAATGAATATTACCCCAAATCAATGTTTCTTTTCCCATCTATATCTTATTCCAGAGATTTACAGAAAGTAATAAAACATCTTTCCAATGTAAGGTAGATTCCCATCTTGGACACCAAAACAAGTTACCATCATAACATGTGTCCCCATTAGATGGTTGCCCCTATTACGCTATGTTCACAGCAGACGCTTTTGATAACATACATGTTATGTGCATTGATGTGCCGTGGTGCAATAAACTTGCAATGTAGCGCACCACAACACATGGTAGTGATTCTTGATCCAAGCATCAGGCAGCTTGTAACCCAACAAATGCCTGTTATAGACGCCATAATGAACTTGAGTGAACAAGCCTTTGCTGTATTAGTGACAACTCAAAACACTCCCCACCTGTCACAAAGCCATTTGAAAAGATAATAAAACATGGTCTTGGGAACAAAAAAACATAATTCTGTCATATGTGGAAACTATTGTTGCATTCTCTCTGGTTTATGTAAATTGATCTTACTATTTCTTTTGGTTGTTTCTTATAGTGGGAAAACTGTTATATAACAATTCTATATCTGAATGAAATCAGACTTATTTATTTTAAGTTACTCTATTAAAATGAATACATTTAAGTGCAGAAAACCCAAAACAAATACTCTCTGGTATTCTTCTTCTCAAGTCTCAGACCATGAATGAACTGATTGTTTATATGTGATCAGTCATGAATGAGTGTTAATCTGTGCCACTTTAAGCCAGAATTGTTTGACAGGCATTTAAACGTCCTGTTAGTTATCTACAAACACTTCTGTCTATGAAAGATGTTATAGTAAAAAAAGGTTGTGAGGCCAAAGAACTCTGAACTTGTGCCAAAAGCACACAAGATTGATATATTTAGCGTGACTGAGGGGCTGGAAGGGCTTCTTGTATATATGACATTGGTTTTATCTTTTGTATATTAAATATTTCATATCAGTCCTACAAATAT
>NC_092859.1:125404772-125468238 GCF_032062135.1 Pyxicephalus adspersus
TAGCTGGACACTTCCTCATGCTCAAAATAGAAAAGTTAAGCCACACTTTGGTTTAAAGTTGGTGGTCATATGAGCATTATCGAGTCATTTCCAATCCAGGTCATTTGTTTATCACACAAAGATATGTATCACTAAGCACGAGAACTAGAGAGAAAGAGAGATAGGTTGCATTGTTTTATTAGATTAACATACAGAAGTCTATTAAAGGGGAACTCACAAAAAAGTAAACACTAAAAAAAGTAAATGTATTTCAATATTTCTATATTAGGAAATATTTAAATACTTTTATATTAAGTCCAATTGTTGATTTTTTTTAAATGTAAAAAATGCTGTCTAAATGTATTATATTGTATTTTTATTTAATATTTCCTACACAGAATATAAAATTCCCATTTCAAGGTAGATGGTCTAGAATGCTGATTTCCTTCTGATAATACAATTTGCCTTACTTTTATTCTGAACCAATATAACTTAGTCACAGAGAGGGAAAAGATATTGAGACCATAAAAAGTTGAAGTCCTTCATATCTGTTCCATGTCAGAGTCTCAAGGTACTGAACCATAACGGTTAGTGTGACACCCAATCTTCTACTATTTTCAGAAGGAATAGAGAAAAAGGAAGAAAACATACTAATAATTACATTTTAAGTAAAGGACCACAATCCATATTTTTGCAGCAGTCTAGCTGCAGAAGGTTTGGTCATATATTATTGATGACACTGGGGTTCAGTGGTTAGCAGTCTTGCCTTTGCAGCATTAGGGTTGAATTGTATAAAACTGAATTTGTATGTTTTCCCAGTGTTTGCATGGGCTTCCTTTGGGCACTCTGGTTTCCTCCAAAAAAAAAAAAAATGCACTTCTCAATTGTCCCAATTTATAGTAGACAAAAAAGTAAATCTACGTGACCGTTGGGGTTATGAATATGTTTGCTCTGTGTAAATACAACAGGATATGTTTGCTGAAATTTAATGCATTAATAATAACAACAACAGTAACTCATAATAATTGGCTAATTAGAACTCAGGTTAACTTCTACACATTTAAAAGCTGGTAAATAATGAATATTTTTGGCATCTATCCATAAGGGTAACTCACGGTTTCTTTACTAATAAAATGATAATAAACAACAGTTGCTTTATTATGTGTGTATTTATAATTAATGTCACGATTCGAAGATTGAAAAATGATTGGAGTTTATTACAAGCAGAGATATGTGAGATAATAGAATGATTGTGAGAAGGGATATTTTAGGAGACGCAGTAGACTTCCTGCCTGGTCAGCTTAGAGGAATGCCAGCAGTTTTTATCGTTTCATTTACTGAACCTCCCTTATCTTGAGATGCCTGTTACCTCCACCATTGCGAGGAATGTAATACTTAAAAGTAAAGGAATGATATAATTTTTAGGTATCTTTCATTTTTTTTTCTTTTAAAGTTGAACTTTTTATGTTCTTTGTAATAGGCTACAATAAAAAGTTCTCACTAAGTTTAGGGGATCCGTTATTGTGGTTACCTGATTGTCTATGGCCAGCCAAGAATAGACATGAATAAAAACATGACAGGTGTTCTAAAACCACCCCCATACTCCCACCCCCAGTTCTAACATTTAATACATGTTTGCATTGCTATTTTTGCTCTCTGAGATGTTTTTATTCATCAATGGTCCTTCACAGAAAATATCAGAGAATCTCCCAAAGCACTTGTATTGCAGCATCATAATCAACCAATAGAAGAAATAGATACAAGGTTAAAACCCATATACATATACAAAAACGTATACCCATAGTTGATCCTGAGGTCAAAAAAAGTAAAAAAAAAGTCATAAAGCATGGTTCCAGTTTGCTCCAATGGGAAAGATTGATTTTTAAGGCAATCATATATACCCAAACCAACTGTCTTTGGTGTTATTACTTATGTTATCTGCTAGATATATTCTGCATGTTTAGGAATGCTTTTTTTAAACTACCTTGCCTGGCTAAAGCTGCGTACACACGTCCAATTTTTATCGTTGGAAATGAACGACGAACGAACGACGAACAACCAATTGGCCAAAAATCATTTGTAAAAAAAGTAACCAACGACGCCGACAAACGAGGATAGTCGTTGGGAATGAACGACCGGACCGGCGCATCGGATTGGACGACGATCGTTGACCATCTATCATGTGTACGGTTGTTCAGTGATCGTGCATGTTCTGAGCATGCGCGATGAACGAACATTTGATCGATACAGGCTGTATTGTGTATGTGAGTGTATGTTCATATGCAGTTATATACAGCCTGCATTTAAAAGTATAAAGGGGCATTCTTGCCTTCCCTAGAGTTCCCAGTGAGACCAAGGGCTCTTTTTATAAAATGGGGAATCAGACAATCCTTGGAACATTTATTTTGTGACAATCTTCCAGATCCATGTGTTTCAATGGAAGTAACTGATTTCCACCAGGGAATGTTTGAGGGAATATGGGATTACCTGATTTATAGATGGAGCCTCAAGTTTAAACAATAATTACTACTACTGCTTGTTTGTTTAGAAAACCTACAAGGCTCTGGGAGGCCTGTGTCAGGTATGCACCTTGTAATAAATGTTATTCAGTGTTCTCCATGGCCCCCTTTAGCTGGGCGCACCACCCGGCAATTTTGAATAACCACCTGGCTGTTTTGGGGGGATTACAGAAGAGTTGTCACAATTTCATCCAATCCACTTAAAAAAATACCTCGGTTTAACACTGTTATTTATACATTAAATATTGTTTGTGAGTTATAGTACATAAAATGCACAGAAAAACATTGATTTAAAATTGATTTACCTATAAGGAACATTTTTTTTTTAATAAAAGTATTACATTGTTACCTGCTTGATACTTGGGTGCATTTGCTTTTGTAGGAAGCCTGCATTGCTGCAGTCCTCCTCGGTCCAGTGAATTGAGTTTTCGGATTGCTGGTTAGCATCCAGTTCTGCAACATTACTGACCACACATCACTTCCTTTCTCATTCATTGTGGTTTATACAAAGCTTTGTAGTTCCAAAGACTACAAAGGTGATGTAATTACGTTAAATGATTTGCTGGTGGCTCTGAATATTTTTAGTTTGAAAGTAACAGGGTTGGTATATGGGTGTGACTTGCTGCATACTATGTTATATTGCAGCATTCATGTTCTGTGTCCATAATGTTCCTTACTGGTTGACCGCATGTTTGGCTTTATACTGCTTTTGCTGTTAATAAGTCAATGGAAATGTGTTGATGTGGGCAGTCAGCATACAACATAGTCACGTTACGTTAGTCTTATATCACAATATATATGGGTATTGTGGTATTAGGATCTGACGTGGGATGTGGACCAGAATTCCCAGCCATTCTGAAGATAGGTATAATATTGAAATGAAGGTGATGTCCTAAGTGGGGGACAGAAACTTTATGGCTATAGAGCAAAGATTTTGAAAAGGTAAAAGAGAAGGCTTTCAGTGCTTTGTTTTTTTCTAGAATTGTCTTTTAATCCAGACTTTTATGGATGCAAACATTGTTCTGTAAGTATCTCTCACTATTACCCTGCAGTTTCTGAGCATTCTAAAAGACAGCTGACACAGTTCCAGTTACATATCATTCTGTACCCAGTAAGGATATTTTTTAGAGGATAAAATATTGTGGTATAATGGTGCTGTTTTACTTTTTCATGTTGAATAGGGAAAATACTTTGAGATTCAGTTCAGCCCTGGGGGAGAACCAGATGGAGGAAAAATCTCCAACTTTTTGCTGGAAAAATCTCGGGTGGTGATGAGAAATCCAGGAGAGAGAAGCTTTCACATTTTCTATCAGGTATTGCTATTATCATCTTTTCTTTATAAGGTTCCACTGTACTCCACAGCATTGGGTAAAGCCACAAATGATTTAAGTGTTAGGCTTACAATTCTGACAAACATTTTACAATATGCATGTGCCAAAACTCCCGGCACCCTGCCAGACAATGTTTCATCTGAATTTGCCCCTGTTGGAAATATAACATCTATTTGTTCCAAGAGATTATTGACTTTGAGGCCTCTGCTTTGGTCAGTAGGAATGTTTGGGTGTTAATGTGATCTAAACATTATTAAATGTTTTCAGCACACTCCCAGGTCAGCAGATGTTACTGTTGTTCCAGTTTTTCAGCAGCTGGTGCTTGGCAAAATGTACAATGAAGCACTGCAAACTAATTATTATACAACAACTTCTACAGATGACAAGTTTGTCTTGTCTGTCTAATCGTCTTGTTTGCTTGAGAAAATAACATCTTAAGTGCCAGATATTAAAATATAGACATTAATTCATCATGCAGTTTATCCAAACAGAATATGAATCCCTTCGTAAGACTTTATAGAAAAGAATATGGTATATAGAAAAATGAATAGTTGAACTCAATAATAAATAACTCTTAATTAAAAATCTAACTTGTAATAAAAGGTAGAAATAATTTTTATGTCCACATAATTATTCTACTATCATGTACTGCTCATAATATAAATTAACTACAGCAGATCTCCTAACACTAAAAAGATTTAGTGTTAGGAATTCCTTTTAAGATGTTCTCAAATTGGCCGTATGATTCATATTGGTGCCCTTCATTGACATAAGCTGCCATACAGGATTCATCCTTAATTGGATCAATTCACAACTTCATTCAACCTATTCAATGTAAATCCTAACCATCTACTAAAAATCTGTTGATCTTACTACAACATACTGCAGTAGATTCATGGTTGATTTTTTGCAAACGATCACAATGGAAATCTACTAATATATTTTCTTAATCTCTTAATTAATTGAGATAAGTGTATGTTTGCATGCTTTCAAATTTGATTAAACAGAACCCAGTCGGGTACTTTACTATCAATGTACATTTTCCAACCTGACCTAAATTCAACTTTTTCATTCGTTTCTCATAAAAAGTTATATTTAGCAGCAAAGATTTCACCTAGGTTAGGATTTATTTTTTTCATTATGAAATAGCAATTTGACTTTTGAAAGCCATTGTTTGCTGTTTTTTTCTTAAGCTATTTTGGTTAATTCTCTTTATGGCTGGCATCCCTGAAAAGGCTAAAGATACATAGCGTAGAATGTTGTGATCATTACTTAACCCATTACATGTTACCTTAGTACATTTTTTTTTTACATTTGTATTTTTTTATATAACTGGGGTGTTCCACATTGCTTTACATAGTTACTAACTGTATATCAAAGGAGCTCACAATCTAATGTCCCTACCACAATCCTATGTTCCCTACACGGGGGAAAGTGAAAATTACAAATGCAAATTAGTGATTGCTTCCATGCCACATTTCCCTCTTTGTCATCCTTTAGACCTAGGAATAGAGAAATTCATCCACATTGGATAACATTGCTATTAGGCAGCACTGGAACGGTCTGTGGTAGCTCCTGTTCCTGTCTGAGTACAGATACAAACAACAATCAAACTCTGTTCCAAGTTGGGCTACATCAGCTTAAGCATGTCTATTCACAGCACAAGCACTATTCACAGCACTTACCTATTTCAAATTCCCAAATTCAGCAGTACAAAACATGCACTCTTATCCTATTGCCACAATCTAAATACAGAATTATAGCAGCCTTCAGTTAGCGTTGTCATCGTTTTAGATCTGATGTTAAGCAGGCGTGCTCTGCTGCTCCAAACACATTACGGTACTTGTGAAAGAAAAGAAAAAACTCCTTGGCCGATGGATTATTTCTGCACATGTGACTGCCGCCTGAAGACCTGTGCCTGGTCTGCTTCCATACTAAATGCAGTTATAATGATACTTAGGTTTTTTTGTTTAGATAAATACATTTTTCCATGCATATTTCAAAATCGTGCTAATGATTTTTACTAGGTCCTTTTATGATAAAAAGTTCTAGATTTTTTTTTTATCCTTAAGCCTAATATTCAGCCACACTGTTTTTTCCCCCTTTGTATTCCCTCTGTTCAATTAATAGCACATGTTTTATAAGCCTTCATGTATGGGTTATTAACTAAAAAAATAATACATACAGCATGCAAAAGAGATTTCATCTGAAAATTAGGACCATCATTTTATTTATAGTAAATCAGGAAGCACCCTTATTTTATATAAAATGACTTTTTTGTGTATGCCAAGATGATGTCGGATCTTCCTATAACCGCCTTGATGTCCATATGTGTAGCAGAAATCCTGGCTGTGTCCAATAAATCTTATCTGAAATTTCAAAGATCCGGATAGATTAAGATATTATGTATTGTACTCTAATGTTCATATATCTACTTCCCCTTTTAAAAGGTCATGAAATCAAAAGCAGAAGTTCTCTATGTACAGCATTTAAAATAATGTGGAAGAACATGGAAGTGTCGTACATTTTTCTGATCCTCTGATTATTCCATACTTATAGCAGAAATAAATGGGCCTTTAAAACAGGAAGTTTGCCCCCCACAAATACCAATTTATAAAATTTATTCTAAATTGCCCCTAAATCTGTTCAGGATATAAGTGGAAGGGATCATCATCATCATCACAAAATTGTTATAAGGTCTCATGGCTTTCTAACTTTCATAGTAGAAGTAAGCAACATACATAGAGCAAGGCCATTCTAAATCTCTTCCTTCCAAGACAGCACAAAGTTTTAAAAGAAATATTAGGAGGGACCTAGATAGTAGATGCAGAGCAATTACATAACGATTATCATCCTAATTGTTTATTATCACAGAGCCTGTACTAAAGTGCCCCCCTAGCATTTTAAAATATGGATGTGATATATACTGTATATAGTAACAGGTTTTATTGTGTTCATATCTAAGCATCAAAGACAGGATCTCAAAGTAATCTGTATGTTTCTTTTATGCTTTCTTGTAAATAAAAGTTTATTTTATTGTAGAGGTAGTTAAAAAGATTATACAAATGTTATTTATCTTGTAGTTATCATTCAGCCATTGCAATTAGTGATCAGGGATATCAAGTTCATGTACTGATTTACAGGAAGTGTATGTGAGTTGTATCTACTGGATGGCTCATTATGCAGGAGTCCCGTTCCTAGCTCTACATTATCCTCAACCCATTATTAATGAATTGAAAGCAGATGCAGTCTTTAAAGCCTGATGTACCACCTATAATAACGGCAAGACAAGAGAAGGGTTAAATGTCCATTTGCTAATAGTAAAGTCGTATCTCAACCTTCTGTAACAGAAATTGCCTCACATGATCATTGCATCCAATTTCTAATTTGCTTTCATACTTCTAAAGAGTTTTGTGTGCAACATTGCTGTTCAAAGACTTTCCTAAAACAAATGTTGGCTGTTTATTTAAAATAAACATTTAGTCTTGTTTTCACAGCACAACTCAATAAGATGTATGACCGTACCAATCTTTGCTAAGCTCCATTGGTGTGATGAAACATTAGCAGTAATGTGGTCTGCAGATATATACAGACAGTGTTGCTGCAGTCTGTTCTTAATTGAGAACAAAGGGCCAGGGGGAAGTAAAGTACTCTTTAATGCTTATAAATTGTTTCCAACATCCTAAAAATATTAGAGTCTATACCGTCTTGTTAGCAGAAGTGCAGTTGGAAGCTCATTAAACAAAAAAGTAGATGCAGAAGAAATATGTCGCCCTGCTTGTTTAGAAAACGTAATCTGTGCAGTGGAGTGATTTAAAAAGCTGTAGTTCAATGGATGAGTATGTCATATGGTATAAAGCCCTCTTCTTTTTGCTCCAGAGCTGCATAAATCATGACCTTAAAATACACATTTGATTTAGCAAACTTATTTAACTATCATTTTCATAAACACACAGATGATACTCTAGGGACTGTTGGAGGCACCTAGAATATCATGCTGTCTGTGTTTACCACAGTAATCATAGGTAGTTATTGTTAACTTCTGTAAATGAAACTTAATTTAAAGAGGAACTGTATGTGACTGCTAAAGTTGTGTGAAAGTGCTTACAGCTTGCCAGGGATGAGGACTCCCCAATACTTTTTTGGGTTCACAACTGATGGTGATTCTAATGTCCTTTATTGTCTGAATATATGTTTTTCGTGTGTGTATGTGTATATATATTGCCTGTGAACTCTGGTTATACAAAAATGACCTGAATATTTGTTCTGGTTTGTAAAGGTCTTTTTTGTTTACAGTTTTAGCATTCCCTACATTCCTTCTTGGGATAAATGAAAGTCGCTTAAAGGAGAAATTGACAAGCAGACAGATGGATAGCAAGTGGGGTGGCAAGTCCGAGTCAATCAATGTGACTCTGAATGTGGAGCAGGCCTGCTATACTAGAGATGCCCTGGCCAAAGCACTTCATTCTCGAGTCTTCGACTACTTAGTGGATGTAAGTTCTGTCCTTGTATTAGTGTTATGGAGATTTCAGCATAGCATTACCTTTTTTCTGTGTAATCTAACCGTCATTATAATCTTTTACGGTTTACCTTTATTGTGCTACTTTTTTTTATTATTTTGCAGGAAAAAAAGTATGATTTATTAGCATTTTGATGCCCACCTTCCAGGGTTTCTTTTTATTAGAAACAGTCCCTCACCCCTCCATAGGTAGTATACGACACAGATCTCATATGCTTTGAGGTCTCCCACTACAATGCCTGGCTCTCTGCCATGTTAGACAATGTTTACTTACAGTTTTCCTCATGGAGTGGCACAACTGAACATTTCATGAAGATAAATGAGGTAGCTGAACTGGGCTCACCCATTCCTCCCTGTAAAGTGTGTAGCTGTGTCTGTTCACTGAAGCACAGACGCCAGGAAGAAAAAATTGTTTTAGTGGTTCAAAGTTTCAATGATTGCCATTGTTTTTTTTTTGTTTGTTTTTTTTTATCTTTTTCGACTAATGACCCCTGAAAAAAAAAATGGCCCCATGGCCACCATGAAAATGGCATTGACACCATCTTTGGGTATAAGATCCCTAGATCTGCCTGATTAGGCAGATTGACAATTAGGGGTGATAAATAGTAAGCTCTTGCCGTTTTTTATACTTGATTCTTGTCTTTTTTTTTCCAGTTCTGCCCATAGCATTGAAGAATAAATTCACATGTTTTAAACCGAACTAATGGGTTCATTTAGAAAGCAGCAGTATAGCCTCACTGTGGCTATGCCAGTGCAAGAAAGAATTAAAAGAATTCACCCATGTATAAAGTACAGAGGTCCACTCTACAGATGTGCATTGTGCTCCACTAGGTTTGATAGCCCTGAGCTGAAGGGGACAAAAACATTAAACAAAAATTTTTTTGCTAACTTCACCCTGCATGGGTGATTCCCTTTTAATATTATTTATTTTAGAGTATTTATATAGTGCCGACATGTTACGCAGCGCTGTACAAAGTCCATAGTCATGTTACTAGCTAGAGGCACACAATCTAATCTCCCTACCATGGTCACATGTCTTTAATACAGTCTAAGGTCAATTTTTTTGGGGGAAGCCAATTAACCTAACTGCATGATTTTGGAATTCCCTTGCCTCTAAATATTTTGCAACACCCATATGAGTATTTAGAAACATGTCCATTATTTAATTTTTCATTTGTGTCTTGTTAGGTTTTTCACTGTCACAAATTGGATAAGATTAATTATTTAGGTATTTTTCAGTTATTTATTTGTACCTGTTTTATAGTTTTATGTGCTTTGAATTGCAGGAAGAATATGTACAGGAAGGCATTAGATGGACCCCAATAGACTATTTTAACAATAAGATTGTATGTGACCTTATTGAGAATAAAGTGGTAAGTGTGAACAGAACAATGTTTCTATGAATGATTTTCTCATATTTGGATTATCTATTTATTATGTTGCAAGTATTCCTTTTTCTAGATTTAAGGTATTTTTTTAT
The DNA here is from genome assembly GCF_032062135.1 of Pyxicephalus adspersus. NCBI lineage: Eukaryota > Metazoa > Chordata > Amphibia > Anura > Pyxicephalidae > Pyxicephalus > Pyxicephalus adspersus. The sequence continues at coordinate 125,414,601 of NC_092859.1, forward strand.
ATTCCTTTTTAAAGAAGATTTAGGATTGATTCTTTGCTGACTCCTTATCTATGTACTGTAAAAGACCTGTTTTCAGACCACAATAGCTCAGGCTTAAATTTATACACACAATTAAATGAGTTAGAGCAATGATTCAAAGAAATGTCTCATCAGCTATCAGATGTCAATATTTCACTGTTTAAATTGGCTACAGTAGACTCTCGACTAACCGGCCTAATGTGGTGCCAAGGTGGGCTAAATAACAAAAAAAGCCGGAGAGCAGGCAGCATAGATGTCTACATGTGCACCCTGCAGAAACACCGCAGCAGACATCCGCCCACGCCACCCTGGCATTTTAGAATGAAGATTGTTTTTTTTTTTTCCAGACTCTGTACTAGGCCGGGTAGTACGGAGGCTGGATAGTCGCAAGCCGGATAGGCGAGATCCTACTGTACGTACACCTATTTCAGGTTTGACAACCATCATCCTTGGTGGAAACCGTTGCTTTTATGCAGTTAGGCTTGAAAACCATCCCTAAACCCAATAAAGTAATACAAGATTGAAGACTTATTCGATCAGCTTTTTTGACTTCCACATTTGACAGTCAGGTTCATTTTATCACTATAGATCCACTTGATTAAATGGAGAGCACTTTTTATGTCAAGCACTTCTTCATTCTTTGTTTGACATTACCTGCTCTCTGAAATACAGCAGGGCACAACAGACTCCTCTCCTTCTACATATCTGTGAATGTTACAATTATGTCTAGAGCTGTCCTATTTAGGTTTATGGAGAGTTCTGTTTTGAGTCAATGATGGGAAAATCTGGCTGTCCAGAGTCGCTGCCTCCTGCATAGGAAGGGGAGATATGTACAACTTTTCTTCCATTACAAAGTATTGTTAGTACTGTATAAAAGTGTACTATAACAAGGTTTGTTTAATTTGTATCACTTTTTATGCTTTCCAGAACCCACCAGGTGTAATGAGTATTTTGGATGATGTATGTGCCACAATGCATGCAGTGGGAGAAGGGGCTGATCAGACACTTATGCAAAAACTCCAGATGGCTGTGGGGACCCATGAACACTTCAATAGCTGGAACCAGGGCTTTATCATTCATCATTATGCTGGAAAGGTAGGCCTGAATTATCTGCAAGAATATTAGAAACAGAATGTAGCAGTCACAATCATTTCTGGTATGTAAAATTGAAAGCAAAGGATTAACGCATAATAATAACAGAAAACAACATACATCCAAACATCAGAAAAAATAATGTTTCTGGTTTGCTGAAATGTAAGATGAATTCTTAGAACATATTCAAAACTACAGTGCATATTTCCAAAAGTTATGTGTAAGGTGAATGGTTTTGGCATTGAAATCTTTTCACATGAGCTTGACCTAATGCAGTAAATGTATTGTGTGAATGTTTAACCCAACAAAAGTTGGGAAATGCTTAACATGCAAAAGCAGCTTTCTCTTTGCTGTATGTGAGGTTGGAGAAAATTGCTCCCCCCTGGTCTGTCACTTCTATAATTTCATGTATATTTGTCCTGCCACTGTGCCAACATGGTGCCTGAAGCTGCTTTTTATGTCTCTGTCTTGGTGGCTTCTGGCACCATAATTAAAAATGGGGCTGTTTTCAGATTCCTAGGTGGTAACATATAATACGATGCACAACATAACACAGTGGTGGTTAGGTGTTTGGAAATAGTATGACTTCTACTAATTGTGTAACACACTGAAATAGATGAGATATATAAAGAGGTTTCATGCAGCAAGCTATTGGCAATGGTGGGCAACATATAGAACAGGCAAAGTAAGAAAGAAGGCATGGGAAGGGGGGAGGGGTGTAGCAGAGGTCAGCAGTTTCAGGTGCTTTATATTAGGGCGATGCCTATAGCCACATGACTAAATGATATAAAAGAATAAATCTAACACTGTTGTCAGCTAAGATCAACTTTACGAGAAAAATACAACAAATCTAACACTATTGTCCAGAAGGATAAAAAGTAACGCGTGGCAAACTGGGTGTTAAAGTGTCTGTGAAACTTGAAAATAAATTTGGACCCTTTTGTTCTGTTCACTGTAACATCAAATGTGTTTTGTTATATTAATTTATGCAAGAATGGGCAAAAATTACCAGTTGATTCCGCTAGAACCCTAGTGAACGGATTACTTATTGTGTTCTCTGCCTGTGCTGATTGTTAGCTTTGTTCCATGGTATCTCTCTGGACTGCAGAACATCTCCCCCTATGTGTTGAAAGATAGATGTTCTGTAGTTCTAATCAATTCCTGTCCTAGGATAACAACACTGCTACTTCATATAATATGGTCATGTTAGGTAAGTGTGGTTCTTGGCAGGATCACTAGGTACAAATGAAAGAAGAAAGATCTGCGGTTAGGTTAGGTAATACAGCTGCCAATATAATTACATTTTTGTTCTTAAATTAGCAAAATTGTAAGTAAATCTAGATAGTTCTGGATGATAAATGGATTTCAAAATTGATCATTTGAATTGTGTATGAGTGTGGCACACACCAACTTCTTCCTTGGCATACAACTCTGGCTTTATCGGATAGCTTGTTGGGTCTCCACGTTTTGAACAAAATTAATCCACAATTAATCGGTGCAGTCTGCATGGTCAGATGTTTTGCAGCGTTTTCATTTTTTTACACTGACGTCCGAATCCTAATAAACCTGCCACAGTGTTTATTTAATACTCCCTTCTATGTGTATGCATTTTGTTTAATTGCCCAAGAATGTGCTGACAGACGTTCTCACTTTGCCTTGTTCGCTCATTTCTTTAGAATCATGTTGCGGTTACCAGTAAACTGAAAAGCAGTTTTAATTTTATCAACAGCATGAAAGTGAAAATTACAAATTAAAGCAATTTGGGGATTTAAATTATGGCTGAAAAAAAAAGCTCAGGAAGTTGTTCATATTCCTGTAAAAAGAAGTGATTGAGAGGCTCGCTTTATGTATGGTTTAACTTTTTTTTAGATATTCAGCCCCATATTTTTTTTTTTAGAAAGCTGAACATGTATTATTTTAAGCCTGTGGTCATTGTGATATTGTGACCATACAATATCATAAATACATATGTTGAAGCTAATATAATTCATGGAAATAAAGCTGATCCTTAGCTAAAAGGCTAATCAAACACTATAGGTAGAATATATAAATAAGACACCCCTCCGATACATGTCAGTCCTTTTAGAGAGCTCATTTTTCACTATTGCAGATAGTATAAAACTGTCATGGCACTGAATCACTTTGATTATAATTTATTTATAGACTGTTTGTTGAGCTGACTTTTTATATGTTTTTTTACTATATCCGTACAAATACAAAAACAGCACTGGGTTTTTGAGGGTTCTTTTGTTGTTATTCTGTCTCTCACAGCTACAATAAACCTACCATTACCATTATAGACTGGCCATTTCTTTGACAGAGGGCAAACATACAAAATCAGCAGGGAATCAAATACTTCGTTCCCTCACTGTATATTAAAGCAAATGACTCTGCAGTTTTTTATTTTTTTTGTACTATAAGTTTGTATGTTCTGTATTTATCATTGTATTTTTCAGGTTGATTTATCTGTACTCTGTGCACTGTATAACTGTATCTAAACAGTGTTGTAAAATAAACTACAGACTAGATATAGTGCTCTTTTTATAAAACGGGGACTAGGAAATTCTCTCAAACAATTCCTTGTGGGAATCTTCAAGGTCCATGTGTTTCAATAGCAGTAGTTGGTTTCCACAAGGGAATGTTTGAGGGAATGTCAGGTTCCCTGTTTTATAAAAAGGGTGTGCACAACAGTTGAACATTTTGTCAAATAGGTTGATATAGTCATTACTTAAAAGTAAACTGTAGTATCCAGAACAACATTTCCTAAATTGCTATTAGGCACTGCCAAAACAGAGGATCAGGGCACCTCACAGGCTATGCTGGATATGGTTTCTCTGCACCAGATAATTCTAAAATGGGTTTGTTCCTTATAAATTCCCAGAGCCTGTAAATGGTCATAATCCTATTACCATATTCACATTTTGAAGTAACTGATGTCTTCTAATTGAATGGTGTCATTGTCTGACCTACAATGTTAGGAAGTAGAATTAAAGGGAGATTATTTTTTAAGCTATTCTTTCCTGACAATGTCGTTTTATTTTTTTAGTCCCCACCTGCATCCTCTTTTGGTTTTACAATATTGTTAAAACCTTTTCAAAATAAGCCACAGTTGGTAATAAAATACAGTCCAGAGCATATCTGTAAAGGAAATCGGTCCCTTTGTTGTGTTAACCCTATTTAGTAGTGTTCATGTTCAGACTGCAAAAAATGTGTGTATCTGGACCTTGAGCCATTATGAAAAATATCTACAGATAAGACCAATCAAGTGTGATATTGTTAGTTATTAAAAGGACACTCCGGGTCGTGTTCTCAAATAAAAAATTGCAATTCTGCAGCAACACAATTAGGCAATGCCCCATCCAGGGCCTTTAATCCCTTTCTCAGGGAAAACTGAGGTACATGCGGCCAAATATCCTACAAATATGGCAAAATTAAATTTTTACACAAGAGAGTTCCAAAGTGGTACTTTCAAGGGCTATATCATTATTTTTTCAAATCAAAAATTTTATTATAACAAAACAAATAATTAAAGTTCACAAAAGCTGACATATATCCATAAAGAACAATGTAACATTATCTGCATAGTTACTTTTCCTCAAAAAACCTTCCACATCAAAAAAAATGTTTTCTATAGAAGGTAGCAAAGAGTATCCTGCATACGACGTGTTTCGCAATGCTGAGGGTGCTTCTTCAAGAATGACAATATTAGGATACGTTGAACAGATCTAGACAAAATATATAGACAATATGTAAGCAGTTGTTCAATATACAACATCCATATATAACACGGGTACAAATGAAAAATCATACTTGTATGCAAGGTTTTGAGTACCCACTCTATATCTCCTGGTAACAGGAATCAGTAGTTGCAAAAAGTCCACACAACATCCCCAGGGAGTAGACAACAGCCACCCAGCTGGTTCAGTGGACTTCAAAAACAATATGAATATATTGAAATTCCTTTAACAGCTAGAATTACTTTATTAATCCATATAGATGACATGGATTTTATATACGGTATATAAAAATATGGCATCATATATTTCATTCTGCCACTATATTATATATATACAAGTTAGGGTAGCCTGAGATGGATAAAGATTTGGATCTGTCCCTTTCTTCTCTAAATTAGCAAATCCCTGTTTTCAGTTTACAAGTGCTATGGTTTCATTTTACTTTGACCTGTAATTTTTATATTGTTTTTCAGGTGTCCTATGACATGGATGGATTCTGTGAAAGAAACAGGGATGTCCTATTTACAGACCTCATTGAACTGATGCAAAGTAGTCAACTGTAAGTACTATGTGGCCATCTCTGTGTCTATTGATTAATGGGGGTTTTAGCAGTCAGTCCGTGTGTTTGGGTCTTCTAAAAAAGACCAAGGACATTTCAGCTGAGGAAGAAGTCTAATTCAGGGGTGTCCAAACTGTTTGCAAAGAGGGCCAGTTTTTGTGAGGTGAAAATGTGTGGGGGCTGACCACTAACCAGGGTTAGTGTGGGCATGGTCTGTGTGGGTCCCGCACAGCACACACCCACCAGGGTGACATAAGGGAAGTTCACATGCACAAAGTCTGACGTCAGTACGGGGTCCGTGCTAAGCATGTTCTTGGAGTCAGAGTGGGCATGGTCCGTGCAGGTCCCGCACAGCATGTGCCCACTGTAATGACGTAGGGGATTCCCTGTAATGACAAAGGTTGGGGGCCAGTGGAAATCTGAACATGGGCCACAATTGGCCTCTGGGCTGGACTTCCGACATTCTTGGTCTAATTGATGCAGGTTTCCATCAACCATGGAATGAGGCAGGTTCTATTTCGCTTGCCTCTGATGCTTACTGTTAGAAGCTGACTATGTACAGTAAAATCAGCATACACATTTATAGTACAGAAGAGGAGCCCATACAACTGTGCAAGACTGAAGTCTAATAGAAGGCTGGAGTTCAGCTAAAGGGTGTAACACTGTAAATGGGTGTAAATACAGATCTGCATTGAGTCTTATAGGTGGCTAGAATTAAGCTTTAAATTTGTCCATGTGTCTAGCCATAAACAAACACTTACACTTTCTGTGGTGCTGTGATCATTCTATACACCAACTACTGGGAATTAGTTGGTAGGTATAGATTTTAATTTGCTGAAGGTTAGTTCACATGCTACATCTTTTCTTTCTTTGGTTCCATGTCCTGTCCTTTACTAGTTTTACCAAACCCTATTACACTCTATATATAATCGCTAGTCTTATTTGCAGAATGTTAAGTTGAATCGGGGTGGATTTTACATTCTAAAAGCGGTAATCCCGAGTCACACTTGGGGTCGCTTTAAACCTAAAATAACCCCACTTACCTTGTTCCATCCGTGTCACCGGCGTCCTGCTGGTCCCCGGGGAACACGTCCTTCCTCTTTGGTCTTCAGCTGGCGAATGCAGAGACGATCTCCGGGGGTTCCCGGTGATGTCAGTGCGGGCAGGAGGATCGGCAGGGAAATTCAAATAATTTTGTATTGGATTCAATACAAAATAGCTGTATTGAGTCCAATACACACAAATCTTTATATAATATATATATATATTATACATGCTACTGTACAGTTTTATTACGTTTCACTATTTTTTTTATTAAAAATTAATAATAAATTTATTAAATATTGGACATATTTCGGTGAATTATAGCCTACAATGTAAAATGAATTTCCATGCGAAAAAATGTCGGTTTTCAGGGAGTTAAGGGCCTGGTCCACTCAGTAAACAAAGCAATCTAAATCTTTTGTTCTCTAGGTTGTTCTGCAATCCACAAAACTTTCAGTTGTTATTCTTTGAATTAGAACTTCTTAAACAGTAATAAGTACTTCAATAAGTACTCTTTTGCTTTAAAGGAAACAAGACTTAATGAGTTGTATAAACTGTCTGTAACAGCTAAACGAATCATCTTACTGTCCCACCCAATCTACACAACAAATAAATGTAACCTTTAAAAACAATGCTTTATACTGACACGCATTGACATTAGTTAGCAATTTAACATCTTTTTGCAGCCTCTGAAATTATTTGCAGACTGAAATTAAAATCCGTACAGAATTGCCATTTACTAAGTTTTGGGGGTGACATATTAAAGATCTTCTCTATTTGTGTCTATCTATACTATTTGTCTAACAGTAAGACCAATCGGCAAGTATATGGTGTGAAAAAGTTGTTTGTTTTTTTTTTTTTTTTTTTTCGACCCCCCAAAATTTGTGCCTGTTTTTTTCCCCCTATCCTCTAGGCCGCCTCTGAAAGTTTTTTTTTTTTTTTTTTTTTTTTGCATCCCCCAAATATTTGCAAGCTCTCTTTACCCTCTACACTTCAGCACTGTCCTCAAACTTTTTTGTCTCAAGAAGCCTCGCCCATACCAGTTCAACAAGTGTATGGTAACAGCCAACTGCTGCCAGTTTATCAGACTGGAGAGAAGATTTTGCAGCCACTATATGCGTATAGAAAATGAACATATCATTCGGTTGTCAAATCATGCTTATTTGTCCAGCTGCTATGGGAAGTCTTGGTCTATGGACATTTTTACATATCACAAGCTCTAAATCTTTTCTATTGTTGGAACACTTGATAAGCAGAAACATTTTACATCTGTCTACTTAAACCAGTTTCCCCTGCCTTGATATTATGCTTGTTATAATACTAACTACAAGCATGATGGCATGCAATAACTATCTTTCTAATCAGTTTTCAGAGTATGTCAGTATAGGTAATTGTTTTCCAATTAATAAAAAATGGTGGAGGGATGTAAAAAATGCATAAAGCCCTGAGTGGAAGATTTGGCAGTGATAATGTCACTTACAAAGGAGCATACAGGGCATCTCTCCTCTCCTATTACATATTTGTCCATTGTGCATGATGCATTAAAAATAACAAATCCAAGACATAATTCATTTATTGAAGAAGAATTTTGCTTGCACTCTTATTGTTTGGTACTCTAGCACACCTTCCATCTGCATAGCAATCATCTAATATATACATTAGTTACCAATCACAATACCAGTTACACAATGTTTAGCTGGCTGTATAATTCACATGGCAGAACTTCAGATGTACACACGTCAGATGATTCTCTGCCTATACAAGCCTCAGGGCTCGTCTCGGAATAGAATCTGACGTGTACAGCGACCAATCCACATTCATGGATCTGTCCTGGCGGATCCATGAACGACAGAAGACGAATCAGGGTGCCGCTCCCTCATTCTCTCCCTTCCCTCTCCATAGAACAGAACGTGCTGTATGTACAGTACTCGTTCATTCATCTTTCAATCTTTTGTCGTTGGAAACTCTTGTGAAAGATCTTTTCCAACAACAAAAATCTATCATGTGTAAACAGCCTTAAAATCCAGCTTTTTATCTATTTCTAGGTAAATCTTTTTCTCTATCTTATCTATTTTTCCATCAGCTGCATTATAACCACATAATAGTACAAAGTGAAAGCACATCACATAATCACATACTTTCGATCAGGATTTACCAGCACGTCCAATACCTTCACAACTGGCCCAGGTTTGGGAAACAATAGGCTGAATGTAAATTTTCTTCAGATCAAAGTCGGAGCTGATTTTATTTTATTGGACTGGAAACTGATCTGAACTCAAGACTGACCACCTGTACCAGCCTTTTTCATACACAAGTTGGTAATAAACTAAAAAAAATACATATTATGAATGTTTTATCTTGCAGATTCTCTCTTAATCCCATAATCCTACATGCACTAGCTTTGCTTCCATTGTCTAATTTTGGTGCATGTCTGTAGTAATTGGGGTGACTATTATAGGATAGGTTATTATTAGATAAATCCATTTGGGTTGGATGCTAATCAGTACTATGTGGAAAGAAGATGCTTCTTTAATTGGTAGGAAATTATTTGTCTAAATGACTAATATGCATCTAATAATAATGTAAAGCATTACATAGCGTCAAGGAAGTATTGCCAAGATGTTTCTTATGAAATGTACGATATAGATCGTATGCAATGACAACTACTTTCAGCGAGCGTAGCTGGCAGACTTCACATCTGCGCTGCCTTATATGACAGCCTTTTTCCGTGTGGATGCTGCAGAAAACCATAACCTAGGGAAGAAATAGTATTTATGGTCTCTAAATAGCCCAAGAGGTTATTTTTCCCAACAAAAGCTTTAAAAAAAATGACTGGTTGTTTTGACAATGGGTTGCTAGAAATGTAAGGAATACGTAGAGTAAGAGCTATTCAGAACCCAAGGTTTTCCCACAAACTAATCTTTGATGACAGTGCGTGGCTGTTATTTATGTCTGTGTACAGTATAATTTGCCCTGGTTTGGACTTCCTGTTAGTTAAGCATTTTTATGTTTTCAGAACAGCTGCATTCGTTGGCGGGGGGGGGTTAAAAAGGACAAAAAAATGAAGGAAATGCACAATCATGGGATTTGTATGCATTGATTATAAATGTGCACCATGCAATTGTGTTTCACAAAACTGAGCAGTTAATGGCACAATTCTACAAAGAATGATTGTGATTGTTTAATCCTTCTTGATTTATTTGTGTGAGTGTTTCCTATACTTTTAGAACACAACATGGCAATTCATACAAAATAATCAGCATTTTGTAGGCCATCCGGAGTTTGGGAATCGTGTTACAGACTAAATGCATAATGAATAAGCTATGGAAACCACAAGAGAGAGATACTCTGTTAGTGCAGCTACAATGTGCGAATACAGCAATGGAGCTCTGACTTAATATTAATGAAAGTGACCATTTAGTGTGACGTGAATCCTTCTGAGCCTATATGTGTTGACAGCAGCTGATGCCATGTGTTCTCAAGGAGAAATAAGGTCCAACCTGTATCTCTAATTCCAGAGAATACATTTGTTTCTAGATTACAGATTACATTTGTAAAGCATTCCCATCTGACATTTTCTGGATGATATTTATTCGTTCATGTCAGATCTTGACTGAAAAAGAGGGTTTGTAACTAATGTTCTAGCATTCATAGCAGTTTTGAAGTTCCATAAAAAAATAAGAATTTGAGTTCAATTTAGGGTTTCACTTCCTTCTTAGGCGTCCCAACTTCTTAAGTGCTAATTTCTAAAACACACCTTGAATACTACAAAGAGTGAGTTGGACCTTAAATTGGATCTTTTTGCATTATTTTTTCATTTTGTCTTTCAGACCTTTCATTAAGGCTTTGTTTCCAGAAAATCTACAAGCAGACAAAAAGGGACGTCCTACTACTGCAAGCAGTAAGATCAAGGTATATTTTTAAAAACCGTATATACTTGGACCAGTAATTGCGTTTGGTAACATTTTGTCAAATAATAATTATTTTACCTTTTACAGAAACAAGCAAATGATTTGGTAAATACATTGATGAAATGTACACCACATTACATCCGGTGCATCAAACCCAATGAGACCAAAAAATCTAGAGACTGGGAGGAAAACAGGTATGTGCATTGTAATGAAATATGAAAGGCTTCTGCAAAGGTCCTCAATGATGGTTTGTCAGTGCAACAGTTGGGCCAAGAATGCAAGGAAATGTTGATTGGAACTGAAAATATTTTTATTCTGGAGATATGTCCTGTTTTCTACCCAAACTACCCCAAGTCAACCAAGCAACATTGATGTTCCATCTGCTGATTCCCAAAATTGTAGTGTTAGCATAAAAGTGTCACACTAATCAACGGTGGTATCCTGCTTATGGTCATATTTGCAGATTATGTGTTTTGCATATTTGTATCTGTATTTTTTGTGATTTGCCACTTATTGCTTAAGTATTTTTTAGGCCTACTATAGAAGGCTCTGCCTTTAAGAAAAAAACTTTAGGGTCCACCTCTCACCTATGCGATAACACAGAGAAACTCATTAACACAGGTTAGCCATTGAGGTTGAGATTTGTCATAGGGCTCATTGTATTAGAAGGACATGAAAAAGCATGATTGCCCATAACGCATCTAAAAACAGATATAAACACTCTCTGAAAGGTTGGAACCCAGCCTTAGACAACTGGGGTTTGATGGAAATTCACAGGCCATATGCCAGTTTTGGGAAAGCATAGTTTAAACTATTCACTGGGGCACTGTTTTGGAACCAGTATTACACAGATCAGGTGTCTGTCCTAAATTAAAGAATCTTTCCTCACTGGAAAGCTCTGCAATAGGACACCAGGAAGGCATTTTGTATATTCTGGCATAACCCTAACCCTTTAGGAATTTCTCACTGGTAAAACTTTTTTTCCAGGGTCAAACATCAAGTTGAATATCTAGGGCTGAAGGAAAACATCCGCGTACGTAGAGCAGGATATGCCTACAGGAGGGTGTTCAAGAAATTCCTGCAAAGGTGAGGATTACACTGTCGTGTTAACTTTCTGTACTCTTTTTTGTAGGTAGACTCATTTTCTGACCTATGAAATCACCAGAGGAACCCCCCCAGCGCTGGGAACGGAATAGTAATGATGAGTTTAGGGGCTGCCACTAGAACCTAACAATAAAAAGAAAGCTTTAGGGAAAGGTATTTTGTTAAAATGTGTATACTTAAAGAGAAACTAAACTGAGAACTGCAAAAAAAAAAATAACACTTACCTCCAATCCCGAAGGGCAGTCCGATCCACCCAAGAGCAAGATCAAGAAATAGGGGGCAGTGCTGCACCCTTTTTTTTTTTTGGGTGTTGCACTAAAAAAAAAAATAAAAAAAAATAAAAAGCAACAGAGTCATTACTCTACATAAAAGGGTTGTCTATGTTTTAATAAAAATGTTTAGTATTATTTTTTTTTCCTGAGAGATTACCTTGTCTTTTTCTCAGTCTAATAGCCCTTTTTGGCATATTCATCCTTCTGGAATCTTTAGATGTTTCCCGGGTATCTGAAAGCTCATTATGCCCTGAAATTCAGCTTTTGCTTTCATGCCATACTGCCTTTTCATCTGTATTGGTCATTAAGGCAACCCATAGTTCCAAAGTGCCCTAAATTTCTGTGAGAGCTTATTGACGTACATCTACAGCTTTAAATGAAGTAGGAAATGTTTTAAACCATGACCTTTTTTTTTCATTTTTTTGCTATCAATTCCTGTTCTGTAGACTGAACCGGAAATGACAGAAAATTCCTCAAAAGTGAGGAAAACATCCTTCTTAGAAAGTTTTTACTGGAATAGGTGGGAAAGCTAGAAGAAAACTTGTCTAGGTGTCTGCCTTTTATTCAGTTTAGGGAATGAGACAAAATGACAGATTTACCTCAGAAAATTAAGCATAAGGACAAATTAAAGCGGAAGTAAACTCAAACCCCACCTAAAACAAAAAAAACACTTACCTTCACTCCTGCAAAGCAGTCTTATCGGTCCAGAGGTCTCTTCCATCCTGTGTCGTCCCAGCATTCGTCTTCGGGCAAGTGCAACGGGCGCCACCATCTTCTCCTCTTCTTCAGGGTTCTTCTTCTTACATCACCCGACCAGATCACAGGCACCAGATCAGGTGACGTACATGGGAAAAAAACTTGCCAATCTCACTGCGCATGTGTTAGATCGGCCATTTTTTTCCAATTTATGAACGGGCTCCTTCTGCGCATGCCCGAGGTGCTCAGACATGCACAGAAGGAGCACCCAAGAGGCTCCGGAGGTGCGTGACGTAGGTCATCGTGCTGCACCTTTTTTTTTTTTTTTTTTTTTAAAAAAAGGATGTTGAAACAGAATTTTTACCTTACATAAAAGGGTTGTGTGCCATTTTATATAAAGTGAAAATTGTGAGTTTAGGTAAGCTTTAACTTTTGTAGGGGGTTTTCCACTAAGAATAAAAACATTTGGCCCAGCACTTCATTGTAAATGGAAAGTTTTGACCTCTGAAATTAAACTGGTTATCTATTTCTGAGCAGCTACAAGTTGATGGGAAGAAATCAGCTGCTAGTGTGTTATGATGTACCAAAGATTTAGCTTTAGAAATATGTTTATGTATGGAGGCCGTGCTCGAAGCTACATGATTATTATTATTAACTTGTATTTATATAGCGCCGGCATATTACGCAATGCTTTACAAAGTCCACAGTCACACTCTCAATGTTAAAATGTATACCCTGCTTAAATGTCCAGTAAAAATGGAGCAAATTAATTAAATACTGAAATTGGTTGCTGTTGGCAAAAATAAAGTCTCACGAGAACACAGCATAAACACTTAGAGGAGATTAGAACTTTCTACCAACACACAGTAGTAAATCAGGATTAGTGTGGTGAAACCCTGTATGTCAGTGACCTCATTTAAGTCTTCAGAGCTTTAGTAAAATGAATAGGTTGTGTAGAAAAACTGGCAAGACTGGAAATGTGTGTTTCTCTATTTGCTGTTAATTCTTCTGACAGCTTCCTGGCAGTGCTGTGTATTCGGAGGTTTAGATAATCATTTCTGTGCAGAATGTTTTATTTGCATGCAAAGATCACAGTGAATGACCATTGTGTTTCTTTATGTAGACCTTTCATATGTGTATAATGGTACATTGTCCTGGAATAAAAGTAATGGAAAACTGGGGATCACAATATTGCTTCTCAATAGGGATCATTGGTTAATTTGCTTGTAATTCTGGCCAATTTGCATTCCTAAATATATTTTGGGGATTACAATCTAATTTGGTGTATCTTTGTATAGAAAAAAAATGAGTGTGTCATCTGCTAGTTGTAATGGGGGTGGGGTTGATGAATGTACATTCTGCACTCAAAGGAACCTAATTTACAGATTGTTAAAGTTTTTCATATTGCACAACACTGCCAAACAATGGCCACCCAGATACTAAGCACAATATGATGTCAGATATTACATATACCTAATTACCTCCCAGTTTCTATATAGTGAAACTGAAATGTCCATATTATTATTGTTATTATTATAAACAGTATTTTTTTATAGCACAATTATTTTACGCAGCTCTTTACAAAGTCCCTACTACTATCGCTAAAGCCCCATACACACATGCAATTCTTGTCATTGGAAAGGATCTTTCACGATCCTTTCCAACGATAAGAACCGCAAGATGCATGAACGAGTGCTGTACATACAGCACCGTTCTGCTCTATGGAGAGGGGAGGGGGAGAGCGATGGAGTGGCACCCTGCTGCGTGCTCTCCCCGTTCCCTTGCATTAGGATCGCTCATCGTCCGTGGATCCGCCAAGACGGATGCACGGACGATGAACAACCTGGGCTGTACACACGCCAGATTCTCGCCCGATATCTGGCCGATGCCGATTAACGGGCGAGAAAAATGTACGCAGCTTAACTGTCCCTCAAAGGGGCTCACAATCTAATGTCCATACCATAATCATGTCTCTGGCCAATTTTTTGGGGGAAGCCAATTTACCTGACTGCATGTTTTTGGGATGTGGGAGGAAACTGGAGTGCCCAGAGCAAACCCACGCAAACACGGGGAGAACATACAAACTCCTTGCAGATACTGTCCCGGCAAATATTCAAACCTTGGGTCTAGCACTGGAACGGCCAGAGTGGTATCCACTGGTCCAACTGTGCTGCCAGATGTTAAAATGTAAATTTAATATACTCTATAGGCTATTAAAAATAAAGATGAGATTTCTATTTAGATAGTAAATTTCTGTAGAAGCTCCCCACCCAACAGTAGGGTTAGAAACAATGGTACACACAAGAGGTGCTAGATGTTGGAAGGGACCAGGATACAAGGGGGTGGTATAGAATATATTTAGATCGGTGGTGAGGTTGCAGTGCGGTTACTGCTTCTTCGTGTAATGGAACTGCTACCTTGGGGGTGATGCAACATGTAGCATCTACCCACAACAGTCCAAAAGAGAATAAATGGAGGCGGCAATGAGCGATTTAGTACTGCTTGCTTCTGCCCGCTGTCAAATCTGCTAGCGCTGATCTAAGTATGATTTCTGTATTCTAACCAGTGCTGTGGTGCCAGTGACCGTACTGCTAGCCAGGTGCCAGCTGCCAGCTCAGTAAAGCTGGGTGGTTAAAACATGGCTGAAAAGTAAATATAGGACTGAATAGCTAACTAACTGGTTGTCTGGGTGATTAATGGCTTTAATATTTTCTAAGTATCTGAATTGGAGCAGATAAGCAATTCTATCTTTTTCCCTGACATCACGGATGTACATAAGACCTGCAGCAGCAGCTCCATTTTTATCTTGGTACAGGTTTCAGTTAACTTATCGATTGGGCATTAAAAAAATGAACTTTGAAGTTTTAACACCTTTGTATGGAAGAAATTTTAGCCATGTTCAATAAGGAAAGTTTACAAGTTAAGCAGAGATAAAAAAATGCCTTTTTATGGCTGTTAATTCAGTGTGTGTGTCTGATATATAAAATTATGACTTCCAGCTGACACAGCAGGCTGCACGTTTAGGATTTGCTATAGGCTTCTGTTATGAAATAAACAGGGGCTCTTAGTCTGATTCCAACAAAAATGATTAATGTACACATCAAAAAAATGTAAGCTTTGAACTTATTGTCTCTTCAAAGATCAGACCATAACAAGTAATATGTCTGTGTATGTATTGATATTTAATGTTTACCTTCCTTCTTTAGGAGAATTTAAAAAAAAAATGTATGTGTGTTTTTATGCTCAGCCAGGTCTAAAGTTTGATATAGTTAATGCTTCTTTATATTTTCTTTTCACAACCTGGTTTGCCCCGCTATTACACAGCAAAGTGTTTCTCCAGTTTATAAAATTGTGACAGGTGACAAAAAAATACATTACAGAGAGAAATGTTCCTTCTCCTGCTTCATTCCAGTGGAGCAGATTACAGCAGTGTAAATCCTATTTTTATTGGAAAATTATTTGTAATTTGGTGAATTGCATTAGGTTTGGCTGGCTGTTTTGTAACATTACTCAAACTATGAAAAATGAGTAAGCATTGAATTGGAAAATGTCATCAGAACCAAATGTTGTTATGACTCAGTTACATAATATAACATATGACGCTGATATATTCATGCTTGAGCTAGTTCAGTAGGTGCCATGTTACCCCTTTGCTATCAGACTTTTTTGTTTACTGTAGCATGACATTTGTAGCATGGCATTTGTTCCTAATCTACTTTTTAGTCACTGTGTTCACTAAGGACATTAGATAAGAAAGTTAAACCAGAATGATAGGAGGCTTCCAATTAATGTATTCTAAAAATACAATAAAAGCATTGTTGAATATTAAGAGGTTATTAAATCATTTATGGCCCGTTATATGTTTAGGAAGCCAATTGCAGACATAAGTGCAAGGCAATCCAGGCCTGTAATACAATAGTAAGCAATAATGATGGAATATGTATGTGATCACTTGTATGATTTCTGTACTTTGCACTTCATTGCTGGTTTTTGCAGTACTGGACTAAATTATTCCCAAGTGTTTTGAAGTTACACATATGTTTGCAAGCATTTTTATGCTTGCAAATGTTTTTATGTTTGCAAGGATATTTGTGTTTCTTCTAAAAGCTTAAGAAGTACTTATGTGCTAATTGATCATGGCCTAGACTGTAATAATAATAATAATTATAACCTATTTCAGGGTTATGTTTGCACTGCATTCATCAATAACATAAGTAAGATACTTCTATGATCTTTTAAAATTGAATGGTAATTTTAGTGTGACCAAGTGTTATCCATACCTTGCCCAATAAAAGCCAGTGCTGTGATGACTATGAGCATGACCTAAGACTGTTCTGATAGGTAAGTGTTAACTAATATTTTGCCTTTATATACTGAACGGTGATTTGATGGAAAATCTTGAAGTGATAGCGAGTTGTTCCTTTTGATGAAACATTTTTAATAAATATTTATTGTCTTTACAGATACGCAATTCTGACCAAAGAAACCTGGCCTGCGTGGCGTGGAGATGAGAAGAAGGGCGTCCTCCACTTACTGCATTCTGTCAATATGGAGCCTGACCAATTCCAGCTTGGGAAAACAAAAGTGTTCATTAAAGCTCCTGAGTCAGTGAGTATCCTGGATACCTAATGGGGATCACAACTGATAAACAAAGCACCATGCAAAAAAGAAATCCTAAAGTAAACTACTTAAGTGAAATTTGTTTAGAATCCACAAAGGAGTTGGATACACAAGTACACTTTCACTTTTAATGTTCACTACAAAGAAGGATCACAGCATGCTAAAAGCCAATAAAAACTAGTTACTGTTACCTATTTATAAAGCTCATTGCCTCTGTGCTGATAAAATGGCTTTCTGAAGCATTATTTTTACTTGGCTGATCACATACTTTGCTTCCATTGACTGCTAGATCCAGCGCTGAAGTTTGTGTCCCCTGGTCTGTCACCTTTCCTTGGCGCTGGATAGCCAATGGGAATCGTCACACACCACCCTGGAGGTGAACACCTTAAAAAGAATGTCTCTGTAATGGAGAAATAAAAAAAAAAAATACTTGGAATCTAGTGCATCATATGGCCACAAGTTAAAGTGATTATTTCTGGCTTTTAAAAGTAGACGTTTTTAAAAAATAAAGAGCCCATGCACTGCAGAACATGCATTTTGGAGCATTAGGTACATTCATTAGGCAGCTCGTTTAAAATTCTTAATTGTTTTGTATTTGCAAAACTTGTAGAGTGAAAAATAAAAAAGAAAATGCATATGTAATAAAGAAATGTATATTTTCTGCCCATATGTACAATGAACAACAATAAAAAGGCAGCTGCAGCTCCTAAACATAGGGATTTACATACGGATTTCCTTCCATCGAATCCTTCCACCATAGAACAAACAACCTAAAAGTGATAACATTGAATGCAGATGTGACACCTTAATAAACGGGGGAAATCAACATTCATTCTACTTCAATAAGTATTCACGCTATGGATTACATATACTTCACTAATGTGATAAAATAGTCACACATGTTAAGAGTTAAAGAAACTTTAATTACTACTAAAACATGTCCTTCAGAGGAAGCCCTTGTGGGGAAATTTGTCAAGGACAGTTTAATGGCATAAAAAGATAAACTATTTGTAAAAGATATTGTACTCTAAAAAAAAAAATGTTTTTTTTAAAGTGTTTATATGTTTTTATACAATGTGTTTTGTATCAAGAATAAAATACAGAAATGTAAAGTTTTTATAAAAAGTATATTGTGGTGATATTTATGTTCACCAAAAAAAGTCCCATTTCCTTCATAGGAAAATAAGAAAATCTTATCTTGTCTGGTATAGAATAATGAAAAGCCCCAAAACAGTACTGTTTCTTCCTCCTCATCCCTTTATGAACCTTTTTTTGTTGTCAGCCTGATGGATGAAAGGTGTGTGTAAGGTATAACTAGTACCCATAGAAACTAACTAGCTTTTATGGTTTATTTTCAAGCCTGGCATGTAAACATGACCGTTTGAACCTTATTGACGTTTGTCTCCTATTAATATCGGGCGTCTCTTCCTCCTTGCTTCAGTTATCTCTTTAGTTTCTTCTGCTTCCCTTTACTACTTTTGTTCACAGTACGCCTGTTTCTAGTAATACTATACTTTGATTCTCTTGCAAGATTCTATAATCTAGATTAATGTTTAACCTAATACACCACAAAAGAGAAATGTCCATTATTTTTTTGTTTTCAGACTCTGCTGAAATTTTGCAGGATCTGCAGTCATATGTAGGGCACCCACCTGTTGCTGCTATGAGGCAATCCTGCTCTTTATGATGGGTTAACCACACCTAAATAAATAAAAAGTGCTAAAAATAATTCAAACACATGGCGTGCAGTCCGGACGTGACACATAAGGAGTTATTCAGTCTGCTTACACTGTGATTGGATGTGAATCTTGATGTCACCTATATCACTTTATAATAAAGAAAACTTGAAAACTGATTACATTGAAATGTAAAAAAAAATTTGTTTTAAGATGGGGACTGTTTGAACAGCTTTAGAATTGACTAACCCCAACAAACCTTAGGTTTATTAGCTGTTTTGGCTTTTTTTCCCCTATCCAGGTACATTTAGGTACAGATGAAAAAAAACGTGTTGTAACTTCCTGTGTATTGATCCGAAATGTTTCAAACAATGTTTTTAGCTCTCCATAGCTATTTTATTTGAATTTAAAACCTAGCGTGACAACACTGTTTCTTCATATATGCAGAACTGTGAGTGAATGTTGTCACCCCAAGATAGGAAGTCTGTTACTGGTAGGATTCATTGGTAAAAAAAAAAGGGTAACAAAGCAATGTTAAATGCCTGACAACCACCTAAACTGCCCCCCCCCCCCCCCCCCCCCCCCCCCCCCCCCCCCCCCCCCCCTCAACTTTATTATATTAAAGTAATGGGAGCGCCATCCACATGTGAACTACTCAGCCGTTCCAAACTCTGTATACTGTCTGTATACCATAAATACCATGTATACCATAAATTTTAAGTGTATAGTAGTCTATCGTTGAGGTTTCCCCGAGAAAGTTCTGTCAAATCCACTCCACTCTTTTGTTTTTTTTTTGAAGAAGGAATGATTTTGCTCATAATGGAACTGGTATTTTTTTTGTCATATGTTCCAAAAAACCTGGAAACCGATTATTTTCCATAGTTTAAAAATCAGTTGCGTGAAAATATATAATTCAGTCTTAATATTCCTAGTTTAGAAACGTTGCATTTTTTTATACTGGGAATCTTTCACAGTTCTTATTCCCATTTGGAGAGCAAACTGTTAATGCTTTGAAGTCATTAGCACAAGCTCTGCAGAACACCCTACCGATCACAATGTTTGTGGCCTAGAAATTTCCTGTGCAGCACAGAGCACCATTATTTGTACATGTAATAGGCGGATGGAGTGGTATTTTCAGAGCCAGATTCAACCACCATTGTGTTTAGCTTGGAAAGTGATTTTTTCATGTGCTCTAAAATACTAAACTTTTGGTGGTCTGGTTAGATAACGTGATCTGCTGGAATCTTGCCCTGTGAATGCAAAAGACTTTTAGTTCTAGACTCCTTAAAAAGAAAAATAAATTTTATAAAGAAAAATATAAAGAGCTGAAGTTAGATGTAGATTAAGGTACACTTAACTTGGTGATTAACACCGTACCACTTTATTGTATGTCTGAACAGTAAATGAATGGCCAGAAAAAAAAAAGAATTTCATTCTTTAGCAGAACTAAGGACATCTTTGCCGTTTTTACAACTGAAAGACACACATAATAGACACACATTTCTGCAGTTTTATTACTGCACTACGTGTATAAATTGACAACATAGTATAGGATCAAGCCTAAATTTAGCCAAAACTTGAACAGAATGGGGGCAGTGTGTTTACTTCTCTTGGGGATTTTTGGGGATATCTCTTTATCTCCTGTTAGTGTGCAATGAGAACAATTGATTAGGTTCAAGTGTGTCACTGGGACAAAATGAAAGCAGACGCCATTAAATCCTGATGAGATCTAATCTTTTCTCCTTTGGAGTGATATCCCACCACTTCTTGTCCTCCCTATCACCATAACAGGGTGTGAAGTCAAATCTTCCCTATGAAGACACAAACCTTACATTTTGAAATCGCTGTCTTCCTGACTCTTTAGAAGTACCCAAAATACTCTTTTGGCTGGAGATGGGATTTCAAAAGTGTGGATGAAAGTGTTCTTATAACAGAAGTGATGAAATGTATAATCAAGTACCCACCCTTTCTTTGATTGTTATATTGTCCGTCTTTTTATTTAAAGTACCATTTACTCTGCTTAAGATGCATTTGACCAGTCATTTTCAACCAGGGTTTCATGGAACCCTAAAGTACCACCAGAGGCGTTGCTGGTGGGGGGGGGGTTTCCCTGGTCTATGAGATCAACATCACATGTCACCCAGATCAGTTTTGTGGCCCATGACTTTTGATTAGCATGAAATTCCTTTTAGCTATTTGTAAGGAGGACGTTCTTCACATAGACAAGAAGTTCAGTGGAGCACTGTGACAGGGAGGCAGTTTAGGAAACATAACTGGCAGATAAAATACAAGTGTAGTAAACAAAAAAAAAGGAAGGATTCTTTAATATATGAAATGTATTAAAAGAGAAGGGTTTGATGCTACGTAAAAAGACTTGCAAAAATCATCTGTATCAGGAGGTTCATAATGAAAATCAAGAAGTCACGATCACAATATTCTTAATTCTTCATATTTTTTCTAAATCACTCAAGTATTGTTGCTACATTACAAATTAATAAAATCAGGACAATGTTGCGTGTCTACTCCATCTGTACAAAACCAACATAGTTTTGATTGTGACGGCCAGTGCTAAGCTCTCTGTGTTATATATGCAATTTACAGTTAATGAAGAAAAGTATTTTTTTCATATTGTACAATAACAAAGCAATGTAGTCCTCATGGTGCTACTTTAAGATTATATTCTTACTATGTGCTATGTTGAAAATAGATGTCAATGATTTATTATAAACAGTGTGTATGCACACTGACTATATTTCAATATATCAGTCTGTTATTGACAAATTTACATTATTGGTGTTAACTTAACAATATCTATTTTTGTTATATGTAGCTATTTCTATTGGAGGAGATGCGTGAAAGGAAGTATGATGGCTATGCTCGAACAATACAGAAAGCCTGGAGGAAATATGTAGCCCGAAAGAAGTATGTGGAAATGCGAGAGCAAGGTATGAAATCGACTGATCAATCTGTCTAATGCATAGCCTGGCAAAATAGATATATAATTTACTGGTATGCCAAAATCCTGGAGTTTCTCATCCTAATTTATGGGGTTCACCCCAAATTTTCAGTCTGGATTTTGAAAATGATGTGGATTCATCTAATGTTTTTTTATCTAGTTAAGATAGTTAGAACCCCAGTCATTTTTTTTTTTTTTATGTTCTTTGCTCATTTCAGGGGACTTCCCAGCTCTTGCTTTATTTTATGAACGCAGTGAAATTTCACGTGCAAAGAATACCCAATCATATGCAAGAAATTACAAAAATAAATAAATAATGATAATATATAATTCTCTTAGCTAACTGAAAAGTGTAAACTAGTTTAGTCAGTCATTCCCAATGTTTCTGACCAATCCTAGCACACAGTGCAAAAGTACCAAGCAACTAGTGCTGCCAAAGTAACTACAGAAGGATTATCTCAATTTATTGCACCTTAAAGTGTTTTATTATTTTTTTTATTGTAACAAAGCTGTGTCTAATTTATTAAGTTTGTAAACTTTTCCAGCTTCTGATCTTTTCCTAAACAAAAAAGAACGAAGACGCAATAGTATTAATCGAAATTTCATTGGCGATTATATTGGTATGGAAGAACATCCAGAGCTTCGACAGTTTTTGGGAAAGAGGGAAAAAGTAGACTTTGCAGACACAGTTACCAAGTATGACCGCAGGTCAAAGGTAAGTTAAACTTCTGAGAATAGACTGCAAGTCTTCAGATTAGCCACTAATTTTTACCAACTAAAAATGGTATTTTTACCAAGTAACCTACTTTTTGATTGACATAATGTTCACCACCTTTTTTAAATTGTCCTATAAATATGTATATATCTATCTGATAAAAAACAGTATTTTGCTGGTTATAATGAACTTACCTGCTTACAATTTTTTCTAATTTAATTATAGTTCTGCTTTGTCAATATTAGCCTGCGATTACATTAATTTCTTGGCATATTCCCTTTTTTAGTTTGGTTTGTTTGTAATCAAGTGTTTGACATTGGTATTAATTGCCATTTATGTGGCCAGGAAATAATGCTGATATCTCCATGATGTCCTAGATTGTTGCTAATAAATTGGATACCTCTTCTCTGGTACAGAATGGTTTAAGTATCTGTTGCCAATGAGCTGTTGACTCACAGTATGGGCTGGCACGTTGATGTAGTTTATGTATAAAAGTTTCATTTCATTTGTTTTCCAGGGCATAAAAAGGGACCTTATACTAACCCCAAAATCTGTGTACCTTATTGGGCGAGAAAAAATGAAACAGGGTCCAGAGAAGGGAATGGTGAAGGAGGTTATTAAAAGAAAGATCGACATTGAACGTATTCTTTCTGTTTCTCTAAGGTCAGTATCTATTTCTAATTTCTATTTTTAAAGTTACAATCTTTGAACTACGAGTGCCATGTCTGGCCTTCCATCCTGTGAAATGTTTACTGTTTCCTTCCTATTCTGATGGTGTGTTTAAATATAATTTTTCAAAATAGATCTAACCAAACCATTTTGGACACCTTGCATTTTTTCATGCTAGAGCATAAAAGGGTTATCTACCTGTCAGGCTTTTATTGCTGCTTGTGTTATTAACCCTTTACATTTGCTGTACCATTGTTATCAGGACAAAAAGTAAAGTTAAATTTTCAACTTTTAGAGAAAGTCTTCTAAAGAGTACACTTTGTGGGGACAACTATCAGATGGTTGGGGCAGTATCCAGTGGATGGAAAGTGTTTGCATGCACTGATATAAATTATGTGTAAAAGCCATTACCTAAAAGTAAAAGAAAACTTACATTCAGTAGGAACTGTATTGTTGGTCACCCTTTTTTGCTAGTGGATAGTTTTGTACCATTTTTTGATGGCCCGGATTGAAAAGACCTGTGGGCCGTGGCTTGTGGGCTGTAGTTTTTTCAGGTCTGTTCTAACGACTGGTATTAACCTCCCTGGCAGTACTAAGTATTTTTAAATGTAAAAGCGGTACATTTAAAAATACTAGTAATTTTTTAGTATTTAGTATGAAATATTTAGTGTGAAATAGTATTTCAAATGTCCCGCCTACCAGCCCAACGGTCCCGCCCTCCAACCACAAACTTACGAGCAAATGCCCGGACGGCATCTGCTTCCCCTGGCCTCCCGCCCCTAACGTTCACATGCCAGGTTACGCAGATGCCCTGCCAGCATCGCCAGGGAAAGAAGATGCCGGGCACCGCTGGAACGTGGGAACCAGGTAGGACTTTAAAATTTCCTGCCAATTCCAGCCCGAGTATGGCTCGGGGTTATTGCTTTTGGTATGGAAAATTCACCCCGAGCCACACTCGGGAATACCGCCAGGGAGATAAATGTGTACACCCAGCTTGTATTTGACATGAGTTTAGGACACTTCTGCCATCATTTAGAGTTCAGTAATATTGAACTGGACCTCCTTGTGAACTGCATTTCATCTATTCTAGCTCCTTTTGCATTCCCATAAAACTGCAGAAACTCTTCTGTCAACATATACATAAGCCTGAGAACACTGGCCCTAGGAGAAGATTTCCCTAATTTTAAAGCAAAGAAAAAAAAAAGCTAAAGGAAAGTTGTGCCCTACATTTACTTTATTATTTGGTAATGGCTACTGTTTACAAGCATCCTTAATATTGGTTGCAATGATCAGTACATACATCAGCACTGATATTGGTTGCAATGATCAATCTGAAATAGTTATAGGTGGTCTATTTATTTGCAAAATAATGGTGGCACAAATGATTTACCATGCATAAAGCAAGAGTGTTTATATGGATCTATCAGACAGCAGTTACTTAGCAGATGCTGGCTGGCAGTGAATCCAATATAAACAGAGCTGTCACCAGTCTCATCAAACTGCACCGCACCTGCTTCAGTCATCTCCATCTGGCTCCAGTGAAGGGAATGGTGTATTGTCTCAGCCAAAATCTGCCGCTGCTCCTTCTCACATCAGTCATACGCTAATATCCCCAGCGATGACATTTGCTAGAATCAAAAGCACATAATGGTTTATATTAATGTGTCAACTGATGTGAGTTACATCCAGTAATCTACTTTTAATGCAAACTTCAATAAGGAATTTGTATTTTCTATGATGTGAAGAACATCAATGTCACTCTTTCTTCATCAGCTCCTAATCTACGTTGAGATATAAATTCGATCTATGTTGTCTATACTGTTGGTGTAAAATATTTGGATGGTATATTAGATATATATGGAAATTGTGCAGATTTAATAATTTTCTAGTGACACTAAAAATGTGGACAATCAAATTCAATTCTATTTGTAATTACATTATTTTCCTTGTAAGACTTGCTACAATGAAATTAGGATATTGATCTGGACTAAAAGTCCCCTAAATGGGTGGGCTGCCATTGTTCCCATGTCTACCCTTGAAGTCCTATTAGGTCCAGGACAGGCATGTGTGATATGTAGATGGACACTATGCTATGGAACCAGCACCACCAACAGTTGTATTTGTAAGAGAGATGCTGATCCCAATAACTTATCTTAAAAATAGAAATCAATTAGAGCATGTTAAATAAATGACTATGTTATCTTATTGTGGTCAAGCACTTTCTCCCTTGAGTTGCAATGAATAAGTTTATGTTTCATTTATGAAAATAGTTTTTGATGATAAGGGCAACATTTAAGTTCATTTGCTTGTGCAGATTTGTGATCATTTAAAGTTTTTAGGGCAGAAGATCAAATGCTTTTGGCAGTAATGTTGTCTTTGAAAACTATTCTGCAAATTGAAACATCTGTAAGACATTGTAGTCCAGTCACCATGAGTAAGTCAGAGCTCAGATCCAAGGAAAAGTCTACAGAAGAGCAAAAGAATCTAGAAAAGTCATCGAGTTCCATTTGCATTCTGGCACTGAAGCTTTTATACAAAAAAAAACTGCTATATACAAAAGTTTTCCCTAACCTTTCTCAGCGACAGCTGTCAGTCGATGAATCATTGTAACATTACAGCCAGTCACAGATCATACCGATATGTATTAGGCGGTTAGAATAAGTAGAGCCTGAGTGTCTGAATAATATATAGTGAGGAAGACATGATTTGTAATATTGGAAAAAGAATCAAGATAAACTGATGACTGAGAGTATGTTAAGGTTCAGCATTTAAAGACACCCTGTAGTGAGTGAGTATGAAAGCTCTGGAAAGACTGGAAAGGATACATTTTTATCAGTGAAGCTGGCTGATCCAGCAAACCTGGAATGGATGTCTTTTAAGTCATTTGCTAGCATCCAGATCAATTGCAGGTTTGCTGGATCACCCAGCTTCACTGATGAAAGTGTATCCTCTCCAGCCTTGGAGAGCTTTAATAAATCAGGCCAAATTATCCTGGGTGTTGTGCTGATCCTCTGGTTTCAGTACTATTTACATCACATGGAAAAAGTCCTTATGGACTAAACAAAGCTCATGTGAAAGCGTGTTAGCACCACTCAGTCCTGGATAAATTGAACTTGGCCTGTGTAATGATGCACCCCTAGACAGTAAATGAGTGTTGATCTGCCAAAGCGGACTGTCGGTGCTGGACCAAGGAAGAATCATTTGGCATTAGATGATCAGAGAAGAGGACCCAAAACAGGGAAATAAATACATTTACTAGTAATTTCAGCCAAATTATTTATTCATTTCAGCCAAAACATAATTTTTTGGATAGAATACTGAAAGGTTTGATTGAATGACTGTCAAGTTTTTATTGTCTTCTGTTAACCTGTTTCTTCCAACTTATAGCCTTGACAGGTTATGTTGTAAAATCTCTTAAACAGGAATACAGACAAAAACAGAAATTTATATATAACTATTTGTGATGGGGAATGCTAGCTGGGATTGTCTTGACAACCTGCAGAGGAACATTTTACAGTTTTGCAGATGAAATATTGTTTTCAAGATAGGTTATATAATAGGAGTAAACTTGGAAGTAAACTGTAATAATAACTCAAAATGTGCTTGCTGAATAGATTTCCTCTAAACTGGATGCAAGATCTGGCAGAAATGTTCAAAGGATGATCAATTTCCCATGTTTTTTACAGCACATTGCAGGATGACTTTTTCATTCTTCATGAACAAGAGTATGACAGTCTGCTGGAATCCCTGTTCAAGACCGAATTCATAAGCCTTTTATCCAAGCACTACGAAGAGAAGACCCAAAGAAAACTACCTCTGAAGTTCAATACTACGTGAGTAGCTTTCACATCTAACATTAGACATAGGGTCAGCTGTCCTAGTCACAGTTCTAACACCTAGGTTCTTCCCCCACAGGGCCTTAAAACTTTGCAGAACCCATAAATGGTGTCCTCAAAGCAGAACTAAACCATCCTTTCCTCTATAGTTGCAGGCTGTGCCATCTAAGTTTGTATTTTTATCTGTATTTATATCCTGTTAAATACTGTTATTCGTCCATCTCCTGGCGTCACCTTTGACTCTGCCCTCTCATTTACCCCCCATATTCAGAACATTTCCAGGTCCTGTCACTTTCACCTACGCAACATCTCCAAAATCCGCCCCTACCTGTCCCCAGAGACCCTACCTGTCCCCAGAGAGAAAACTCCTTGTACATGCTCTTATTATTTCCCGTCTGGACTACTGTAACATCCTTCTCTCTGGTATTCCACTAACCCGACTCTCTCCTCTACAATCTATTATGAATACTGGAGCCAGATTAATCCATCCTTCCCTCTGCTCCTCTTCCGCTGCATCTCTTTGCAGATCTCTTCATTGGCTTCCATTTCACCTTAGAATCAAATTCATTTCCTGTGCTTTGCCGTCAAATCCCTCCACAGTTCTTGTCCCACTTACATTTCTGACCTGGTAAAAAAATACTCCCCCAGTCGCTTTCTCCGCTTCTCCATTGACCTACTAATGACTTCCTCACTCATAACCTCATCACATGCACGGCTCTAAGACTTTTCTAGAGCTGCCCTGACTCTCTGGAATGGTCTTCCTCATCCTATTCGGCTTGCTCCTACTTTCTACTCATTTAAAAGAGCGCTCAAAACCCATTTTTTCAAACTTTTCTACCCATCTTCTTGTCTTTTGAAACCATCACTACTTCCCACCACTACATATCTCCCCTCCTATTGTGTGTTACTTCCTCAACCTCCTAGATTGTAAGCTCTTCGGGGCAGGGTCCTCTCCTCCTGTGTCACTGTCTGTATTAGTCTGTCATTTGCAACTTATATTTAATGTACAGCGCTGCGTGTAATATGTTGGTGCTATATAAATCCTGTTTATTAATAATAATATTAGTAAAATGTATCCAGGACACCACCTTTTTTAGGGTTCAAAAGTTTGGTTGACAAATGACATAAACATACTGGAAACTTTGTTGGTTATCACCAGAGGCATACCATGAAATAAAAAGTCTCCCAGGTTTTCCCTTTTAGGGACATCAGCAATAAAACCTGAGGTTCTAATTGTTAGAATAAGATGCATGAAGCCAGAACTTCTTATCTACTTACATAAAAGAGTTCTCCAAGTTGTAACATAAGATATGGACTGAATACTTTCATAAAGAATAACCCCTTCAGGCTACCTTTATTTTAAAAACATATTTATAGATGAAATTTTCATCCAGGGATTTATCCAATAGCAATAGGCTGAAGGAAGCATGGAAAGTGGGTTTTGCCTTCCTATAGATGATGGCTGTTCAACTTCAATCTTTGAGATCCAGGACACACATTCCTTTTTAGTATTCTAATATATAGTATTCTACCGCAGTAAATTTACTTGGATCTGGTTTACAAACTCCGAAAGCAAATCCTGGGCTGCTTGCAGGCTTCTAGGACTTCATAGATCAGCTAGGGTTTCTAAGAAAAAAATATTTCCTTTGGGGGTTACATTTGATGATGAATAATAAATATTTTAGTAATATTTTTCTCCTTTACTAGTTATTGCAATTGTGCTCATTCCAGATTAGTGTGATCTATAAATAAGCTTATACCTTTGCTGTTATCAAATTATCTAATGCAGAGATAAAAAGTACTCTGACATTTATCGTAGCACAACCCGTAGCAATGACAAACTGAAATACTGCATCACTGCACTGTGCACATCTTTAACTTTTGCTGTTTCAGGATATGTTTGATAACTGTTACTAAAATACAGAAACAACTGTAGCTTGTCTATTTCATCTGTTAAGAAGTTACAGAAATGCAGCCTTTTTTTTTCATCTTAGCAAAGAGGATCACTAAAGCATTTTCAATGAAAGGGGAGTTCAATGAGGCTTCTGTGTTAGTATTACGTATTCTGAGACCATGTTCCACTGAAGTAAAGATCCTCTGCCAACTCCAAATTTACCATGGACTTGAGTCAGTAAGCCAAGTATGTCACACAGGGTAAAGAGTACTGGTCAGAGAAGTGATCAGCATACCACTATAGAGAAACTATAATGGCTTTTTGTTTTTCTTTTTAATGTGCGTGATTAAATAAACAGTTAGTGTAGTGTACACACATGGAAAGTGATTTCTATATTTGTTTATTTTTTTTAAGAGATTTTAACACAGCACAAGCTTTTAACTTTCCTTGCTGAATCATCTGTTGGCATTGTATAGGGGACTCTTTCCGTTTGTGTTATTGAACACCATAATTTCTCACAAGACCTTTAAAAATTTAAACATGTAAAAGCAGTGGGCTCCACCTGCTGGCTGCATATACAAATACAAAGTTTTTCATATTCTTGAAGGAAATTTTAAATGTTATATATATTTGTGAACGCAATACATATATAAAGAAAATATACCAAACACTATACAGTGACGTTACAACACCTTTACTTGTATCAGTGTATCTGCTTTTACCCCTAAACTCTTGATTCATGCAGGAAATGATTGATCTACTTTCAGAAGCAGGAATCTTTAACCATATTGAGAGAGCGTAAACCCTAATAGAAAAAGAAACTTGGCTAAAAAAGAAAAGTTCTGCCATATTTATTCCTATTTCTAATTTCCCTTTGTTTAGGCTTGAAATGAAGTTAAAGAAAGAATCCTGGGGCCCCTGGAGTGGAGGAAGTGGCTCCCGGCAAGTACAGTTTGTTCAAGGCTTTGGAGATGTAGCAATACTGAAACACAGCAACAAAGTGTTACAGGTCAGCATTGGTCCAGGCCTTCCAAAGAACTCCCGTAAGTATATGCTAATATATACAATGTGTTTATTCCCGAACCAGACTTGAATGTGCTAAAAGACCACAACAACCTTTTTGTGATGAGAGGCTGCAAAGGCCACACAATATTCTCATTTAATGCGAAGTCTATAAAACAATAGATCTGTATAGCCACAAAGTGTGTGGTCTTAGTGAAATGCAGTTACAACATGACCTGGGGGTTTACACTGCCTCAGTTCTGTGCAAAATCACATTTCTGTTTTAGCACTATAAACATTCCTAATCACAGTTCATAAAAATAGTCATAGGGCCATGAAATGGTTAGAACGGCATAGATTTCTGTGAGTGTCTGTTTTCAAATGTAGGATTGATATGAGTGGAATAAATACAGTTAGATATAGAGGAGCAAACATGGGTGGCTGAACAGAGGGATGATGTTTGGACTATGAGGGCAGCAGTATTAGTGAGAAAATGCGTGAAAAAATGAAAGTGATGGGTGGTTCACAAGGACCACAATAGGTCATAATTGGGTTTTTGATAAATCCACACAGTCTGTACACCCCTAAAAAATTACCATCATCATTCCCAGCAAAATACCTTCGCATTCAGTGTTCCCAGTACTGGGCTGATTCTCTAGCACAATACTATTTCATAGGGACATATTATTCCCTTCGTGATAGCAATAAAGTGAATTAGAAAAATAATAAACATTTATTTTAGGTTGCGACAAAAATGTGTGAGGACGTCATTAGTAGGTCGTAGGGGAGTATTTTTCTATCAGGTCAGAAATGTAAGTGGGACAATAACTGTGGAGGGATTTGAAGGCAAAGCACAAGAGATGAATTTGATTCTAAGGTGAAATGGAAGCCAATGGAGAGAACTACAAAGAGATGCAGCGGAAGAGGAGCGGAGGGAAGGATGGATGAGTCTGGCTGCAGCATTCATAATAGATTGTAGAGGAGAGAGTCGGGTTAGTGGAATACCAGAGGAGGGTACAGTAGTCCAGACGAGAAATAAAGAGCGTGTACAAGGAGTTCTGTGGTCCCAGGGGACAGGTAGGGGAGGATTTTGGAGATGTTGTGCAGGTGAAAGTGACAGGACCTGGAAATGTTCTGAATGTGAGGGGTAAAGGAGAGGGGACAGAGGAATACCAGTGTTAATAGTTAGGAATATGTCAGGGTGAGATTTAGAATTTAAGGGGTGTAAATAAAGAGTTCTGTTTTTACCCTGGTTGAGTTTCAGAAACCTGTCAGCCATCCATGATGAATGAGTGAAGAGTATTATGTATGCATATGAGTGCAAAGTAATTCTACGGCCAGAGCTGTTTGTAACTAATTAAAGTATTTACATTTCTTATTGGGCTTCATACTTTTCCCTGGCGCATTTAATTTCAAGATGTACCATGTTTGGTATCTGTCCTTGTGTCCTGTGAACATTTGATTGGATTTTTTTTTTACTGAAACTTCAGCTTAGATAAGCAGTAACACAAATACTGTGTAAAACTTTTTATGAAAACTAGCAGCACTATAATGTAAAAAGTAAAGAGAGCAATCTGTTTAAATACTCCTCCTTGACCTATGAAGTGCCATCTCTGTAGAGCATTCCTTTCTGTAATTGTTGATTTGTTCCCTTGTGTTCCAGGACCCACCAGGAGGAATATTGTTGATGGAAGAAATGGCACAAATAAAGCCAAGTCTTATCCAAGCAGAGCTGCTCCACCACCACCAGGTACAGAATTATTTGGATTAACAGTGATGATGACCTAGTAGTATTGTTTTTATTTCAGTGTTCCTATCAAGGACAGATTATTGTATCAGCTATTCATTAGTGCTTGTAAATCTTCGTTTGCCTATGTGTCATTTAACTGGTGCTCAGTACTCACTGTGTTTCAATGCTGAGCGATGAATGAATTGGCTTACAATAGGATCTGTTCTTTATATTGCCTCCAGGCTCTGCTGTCCAACTTTGTGTAATGATAATTACATGTTCTTTATGACAAGCTGATGCCTTCCATTTAATAAACAGCAAAATTGATGCAGCTGCTACCAGAAAGCACCATTATCTGATGTTATTGTATAAGGATGGTATTGGTCTGCAAAGTGCCAGCTATCTAAAATGATCACTACAGGCACTTTAATTGGTGATCCCTCCTTTGGTAACTTATTAAAGACTATATATTCTCTAATCAATAATTGTATATATGATGATACAGTCCTTTATAGAATGTGCTGTATTGTAGTTGGTGACCAGGACAAATAAAGATTTCACACCTGGCATTTAAGTCTTCCGTCATATTTTTACTTAAAAAATGCAGTCCAAAATATGTTTACTAATTGGGTTTGAAAAATTGAAAGAATGTAAGCAGTTTACGTAGCAAGTGGATAATTCACTAGAGGGAGTTTGCTTAGATAATGCGATGAAACTTTGCTGAATTCAGCCATCCATTCATGTGCAAGGATTACTCCGGTTATTTTTTTTTTTTTTACCCCACGCTTAATAAGCTTCTTGGACAATCATTTGAAAGGTAATAATTCACCTTAGTAAGTGTTCAGTGTAAATCCCTTTCGGAAATCAACCTCTTTATATATGTAGGTTGTGCTTCTTGTTTAGTAGTACTAAATTACTGTGCTTTACCTTCATTCAACTAAGTGGTATATAATTGATTTTATTTCACTTCGGCAATTGTTCAGCAAGTTTAGTTGAACGGATGAGGAGGAAGATGACCATTTGTATTGATGAGAATTTCTGAAAAACTTTTTATGTAATAGAAGCTCTGCTGTAACATTATAGGAGAGATTGGAAATCAATGTTATATTATCGAGTTGTAATAATATTCACTGTAATTTTTTTTTTTTAATGAATATAGGGTCAAATTATCAAAATGGGGTGATACAGGGTTCCCAGTATGGGCATCAGCAACAGAAACCTGGAAGGCAATATGGCAACGTAGCACATATCTCAATGGACCACCCATCTTTACCTAGGCAAGTGGCTGGAGCTTCAGCCAGAAATCTACAGCAACCACAAAGCTTGGACTTTCTGCGTGTGCCAGACCAAGGCGTTGCAGGGTAAGATATATTCAGTGCTCTATTAAAGATATGCTGTGTCTTAAGTCTTCTTTCAAATAGTAATATATTACTGTACATATGTGAAAGGTTAAGTATTGCAGATCTGAATTTGTCTCTTTGTTAAAAAATATTTAGAAAAGCAGCAGTTAGTTCAGTTTGTCCGGCAGAAGTTGACAGTGACTGATAAATAATATAATGGTTGCATTAGTGTGAGCAGATAATGATCCACTGTTATGCAGATACTTTTTCATACGTATTTGTTGTACTGTATAAAAGAGTCCTAAATGTTCTATAAATTAATTTGAGGTAGAACCTTTACTTTAGTGGTGCTGTGTTCATAAAGTCTGTCTTGAGATATAACACTTGGCAGTTTCTTTGGCATCTGAGACAACATTTTAAACCTTTTTCAGGTCCAATCTGTCCAATGTTATAATGCATGAAGGGTTGCAATGTAATAGAAGAGACTAGAACACCCTGCCATAAAGCAATGCTTCCTGTAGGATCTGCATATTACTATATATTGCTGGGACACAGTGGATGACCTCAGCTAATTCCATAAATGCTGCCTTAGAAAAGCTCTGCACTATATTTCTACTACAGCTTTATATTTCTATTCCTAGAAATCTGGAATAAATTTTTACAACCACCTATATACAACACATTGAAATATGGGAGTTTAACATTCCCCAAAACAGCGTAACCTGCTTTGAATTTAGTTTTCAGCATGCTACAAATAGTACATTTATAATAAAGGTTGCTTTTCCTGTTGGTTTACCAGAGACATTAAGTAGAAGGCAGCAATGTAATCCCCAAAGAATGGGCTGAGTTTTGTTAGCAGAGGATTGTTTGGCATAAAGACTTCAACAGTTACTGATCTTTTGTCGTAGATTACAAGGCACAACCTTTTTTAGGGGTCAATTAGGAAAGTATTTCCTTCCTTCCTTTTAGAGATATCTACAAACCTTATTTCTAACTCGCACTATAAAGCCAAATGTTCTGCTGTATTTTTGGTTTGCATTTGCTGGTAAAATAGAAGATATAATGCAGGGATGTCTATGCAATGCCTGCAGTCCAAGTTGTGACTCCTACCACTGCAAAAATTCAGGTTCAACTGTGTTGTGCATATTGCTGTACACACTAGTCTGCTTGAACTCAGAGTTCAGCTTCTGTAAGGGAGTTCACAATGAGACTTTGTTCTGCAATCTTATGTGTTCAAAGGCCAGGGACATGACTATCACTTTTTCCCAAAGGAACATGTGAACCAAGACCGTTTGGGTTTATTGTTATTGACACTTGCCATTCACACAAATGAATCATATTACATCATAAACTTTGTAGCTTGACTCCTCTAAGAGCTTATGGGCATTTTAAAGGGAGCGTTAGCACTTTGAATTGAATTCTCTGGGTATTGGCAGCGAGGAGCAGCATAAAAATAGTGGGAGAGGTGGTAAATGAGGCAAATTCAATAGCAATTTGAGAGGTACCAATCTGTTAGTAGATACACATAGGAGGGTGTTGCAGTAGTCCAGATAAGATATGACCAAGGTGCATGTGTATATTTTAGTAGCATTTTGTGTGGGGAAGGGGTGGATTAGTGACTGGAGGTGACTGAACTAATGCACGGCTTGGAGAAGAGTTCAGATATTACTCTTAGCCATTGGTCTTGGTAGGTTGAGGTTATTGGGGTGCTAACTACCTGCATTTCAATTACAGGCAGTGCAATAGAAAGTAAAGGTGAAAATGCCACAAGTACAGTTTTTATCAGGAAACAGGAGCACATTAATAAGAAAATAGCAGATCGATAACCAAGGACATGGTGGTTGGGAGGTCAGGAACTGAGATGTAGATTAGAATGTGGTCTGCATAGAGTTGGTACTGCAATCCAAGCAAATGAATTACTTGTCCCTTGCCATGAGCGTGGATGGAAAATAGGTCTGAGAAATAAACCCTAGTACCCAGCAGCCAACAGCTTAGAGCAGAACTAATTTAGGGGAGAAATGTGAAAGAATCTGATATTTAGGAAAAAGTCCAAGAACAAACTTTGCCTTTGATGTCTTGAGATGACAAAATCTGGAGTGGGGCTTGATCTGTGTTGAAAGCAGAAGAAAGCTGAGGGAGAGTAAGTAAAGAGACATGAAAATTCCGCTATTGCTGCAGTGTTTATTGTTAATATTATTAATAAACAGGATTTATATAGTGCCAACATATTACAAAGTGCTGTACATTAATTGGGGTTGCAAATGACAGACGAATACAAACAGTGACACAGGAGGAGAGGACCCTGCCCGAAGAGCTTACAATCTAGGAGGTGGGGGAAGTCAAACACAATAGGAGGCGAGACCAAGAATGGAACCAGATTTTTTTGAACTAGGATTAGAACCCTTCCCTTTCTAGTAGTGGCTGCTGGAGCTCTGTGCTATATTCAAACAGACCAGGCTATGAAGGATACTAAACCAACATATGCTGACTAATATACAGCGGCTTTAAAATATTATGGATAGATATAAGAAGATGTTGTAAATAAAAAATAGTATGGCTTTATTAAATTTTTTCTATCACGGTTGATGCCATTAACGAAGTGCCAGTTATCAACAGTAAGCCCCATTTACCCCCAAATGACTTATCACATATGACAATAGATTGTATGGTAAAATCACTTTCCATCTTTACTGGTAATTTAGTATTTCAGTCCTTTAAACGCGACAAGATCTTTATATGGAATCGGGTCATTTGCAATGAGTTTTTGCCACATTTCTCATTTGGAAAGACAGGAGCAAAGCCCTTCCAGCTTGAAGGAAGATTATGTGATCAGTGTTTTTGCAGTGCAGCAATGGAAGACACAGTTATACTGTGAGGACAAACAAGACAGCACAGACAAATTGACCACTACACGTCAAAGGCTCTTTGTACTCAGCAGCTGCTGCTAACCAGCTTGGTGGTTTAATACTGAGACAATGTTGTTTTAGCAAGACTAAGGCAGCAGTGTAAAAACCACAGGTCGCAATAAATTGTGCCGTGAAACCTATTTCACAAAAAAAAGTTATGTGGGCTATAAAATTATCCATAGTCGGCAGAAATGCTTTATAACTAAGCAAAAAAATCTAAATCCTATACGGGAATTATCAGAAGCAGCGTCAGGAACGACACGTTGCACAATCTAAACCTCATTCTGCTCCAAGAATATTTTATAATGTATTGCATGTTGTGTGTCTAAATTTAGACCTATACAGCAGCCGTATGTAATGTCAACTTCTGGCACATGGTACTTACTGATGTTAGGATGAGGTCAAATCTTGTTTGTGAACAGGAAATTAAATGCTGAATAATCTCAAATCTGAGGCTGATACTGCAATTCTGGTATGTCAAGAGCTAAATGTCGTTAGAGGAGCTCGATGGAGTTTTTTGCATGTTTGGAGGTGTCAGAGTAACCAATATTCCTGGAGTGTTATCTATACAAACAGGATATGAAATGATGTACATTTCTACACTTCTCTAGTTTTCATTTAGATAGATACAAGAAGAGTCCATTGCCAGGAAGATAAAGACCTGCATTTATATTAGCAGTTATTGTATAAGTGAGAGGATATTTCGGCAGCTATATATAAATTTAATTTCAGCTTACAGATTTTATGGGGGGCAGAAAACAACTGTTTAGCTTGCAGAACTCCAGTTGCCTCTTTTTTTTTCCTGCAAATTGAACTGATATGTCAAACATTCTTATCAGTTTTTATTCTTTCCTAAAGTGAACTGCAAGGGAACATCTGGTATGCAAAGATATTTTAGTTTAGTTGGGACTTTAAATTGGCATATTTCAATCAGAGAAAAATTATTTACTTTTTTTTATATAAAAAAATGAAATTTATTAGTAACAAAATATAAAAACATTGTAAAAACATTTTTTTTGCATAGTACATAACCAAAGGAAAATCAGTACAATCTTTTAACCTATGAAGGCTATATTTAGTTCTTGTGAACCATATATCTGATAAGTATTTACCTACATACAGTACAGTACAGATTTTTGTGCTGATTCAAAACATATATCCAACTTTCAACACTTTTCGCAGATCAAGTCTGCTTCTTCAGGAATGTTGGCAAAAGTACATGCTGCAGATTCTTTACTATATACAGGCTGCAGGTCAGTAACAGCAAAAGTGGAAAAGCCCATTAAAAGCAAAGATAACCATTCAGAGAGGGTCTGTCATATTGGATTCAAAGGTTTATCGCCTTCATCACAGGAAGTCGCTTTCTTATGGGGCATCCGCATACAAGACAACAACAACGTTGCCAGCAAATAGCGTGACTCACCTCAAGGAACATCACCCTATGCAATGTAGACAAGAAGCAGAGAGGGGTTTTGGGTTATGCATAGAATTACTTGCTTTCATTTAATAAAATTATATTAATGTAACCACCACATTTTAGGACTGATAAGCTGCATTAAAGATGTTATTGAGTTTGGATACATTAAGGAAATGTCTCTGGTGTGTGTGTTTGATTGTACAGGCATAGTATAATAGCAACCAAGTTGAAAAAATATGTGATTGGATAGCGGCCTCTGTCCTGCTGCAAGTTACTTCTAACATTTTCACAATTAGACTGTATCATTACAATGGGTATATTCAGAATATGACTTTGCTTGACTAATAGGATGAATTTTCATTATCAGGACATTTATGATATACCCTAAATATATAATCATTTCTCCAAGCATGTAGTTCTTGTTATGGCTTGTATGGTGAATAAAAGTTTCTTTAATCTGCTGCAGGAAGATTTGTCATTTTCTGTACATCTATGTGCAAACTTGTTAAAACGGCTCCACCTGCTGGTCATTCTATGCCAATCATGTCTGCTGAGAATATAAACAATGTAGTGTGTATGTGCAGTTCATTACCAAAAATTTTCTTCCAGAATTGTCATTTCACCTGTCTTATTCTTTTTTTTTTTATAGTGCACGTCGGCAGACATCAAACCGACCCCCTCCAGGAGGAGGAAGACCTAAACCCCAACCTAAACCAAAACCAAACGTGCCGCAGTGCAAGGCCCTGTATGCATACGATGCACAAGATACAGACGAGCTTAGCTTTAATGCCAATGACATCATAGATATAATTAAAGAAGGTACATTTTAGCAATGTAATATATGTGTAATCTTCCTAAAATGCCTTTGTTGTGTGCAGGTCATGTCTTCTATGCCTTCCATAATACTAAATGGATTACATTTAGTTTTCCAAATTTAAAGTTACTACAAAAGAATTTTTGTTCTCCCACTATCTGGGGTAAAAGTATCAAAGGCAATATATACTCTTACTGCCTGCCTCCTTTTCAGAATCACATTTATTCCAATGCTGTTTAATCAACATTTTAACTTACATTGTCTTTAAATGATGACATTTTTTTAATTATAGGTTAGTGATTGTCCCCTTCCTATCTGTGTGCACATTTATATCTGACTTCCTAAATCTCTTCTGATTTGCAGATCACTCAGGATGGTGGACAGGCCGACTACGTGGCAAACAAGGACTCTTCCCTAATAATTATGTGACCAAGATCTAGCTTCTGGACTTCATCTGGACCATCCCGGCCTTTTCTATTTATCATCTTTCAGTAGCTCTAAAGTGCCTAAGATCTGTATTTGAGAATATTAGACCAAATGACAGCCGTGCGGCCTGTCGGGGGGCCAGCCTTCCAGCTACACACCACCCAAATGAAGGACACCAAAGCACTGAAATGGAAGCTATTTATTGCTTTTAATTCTTTATCTGAACTCTGCTGCCTATTTGAACACAATGCATTGCTGAGCAGTGTGTTGCAAGACATTACAGTAGCAAGATGGCTAAAAAGAGTGAATGACATGAAAGGTTTGTGATAGCAAGTGCCTTAAATATCTCGTTTTACTGATAAGTTATATGAAGATGAAGACTGGTTTTCTTCATCAAAGTGAAGGAAACTGTTTCATATGCTGCTAACACATCACTGACTGACCTAGGGAAAAGGAATGCGGATTGAAACGGGATGCAGTAAGAATGTGATGATAGATCTGCTAGGCACTGCATATTCATTAGATGTATACTCGCTGCACAGTTGCATAGTCTTATATGAGAATATGGCTGGCCCATGTTAATGCTGTTACCTGTTACAGGAAACATCTCAATCTCTGAAACTGTAAATGGATAAATCAAGACATACTGTACATATATATAAATATATACAAAAGTATATAATTATGTTTAAACTACCCATGAATGTATAACATAATCTGATGTTTTAAATGCGATTTTGGGGCTATTATATCAGGTACTTATCAAAATATGCACCTACCGCCATGTTTTTAAAGCTTCATAGCCTTAACTGTTACTTACGATGGAAATGACTTGTGTTGCAAATTTCCTAAATACCCGTTACCGGAAGTCATCCCAGCCTGAATCCATGAATAGGCTATTTAATAAATACCCTTTTGTTTTTACCTGCATGCCTTTCATTTATTCTGCAACTGGAATACTACATGAGAAAGGATCTGGAGCTGCTATGCCTATATACACACGTCAGATGATTCTCGTCCTATCGGGCAAGAATCTGTTGTGTGTATGGCGCTCGACCGTCTGAACGACCATCATGGCCGATCTACAGATGAAGGGGGAGAGCGCGCAGCAGGGTGCCGCTCTGTCGTTCTCCCCCTCCCCTCCGCATAGAGCAGAACGTTGCTGTATGTACAGCGCTCGTTCATGCATGCAGTCTTTTGTCATTGGAAAGAATCATGAAAGATCCTTTCCAACAACGATTATTGCATGCGTGTACCTAGGCTTGGTCACATACCAAAAGAACATAAATATACAAAAAAAGAAACTTTAAAAAAAGAAACTGAACCTAAAAGTTTAAGTTGAACTTAAAACATCCAAAAATTTGAATAGATGTTCTTTAAATATGCATTACTCACACAGCAACAGTTTGCAAAGTCTGGGTTTAGATGGAAGCAATATGTGTGTCTAACTCTAGGCTTTAGTTATACTTCAGTTAAACATTAAAACATGTGAATTTGTGGTGCCCATCAATATTGTACGCTAATATGATTCTTGTGGAAGTTTCAGGAACATCTAGTTGGAATATACATTCATACCTTGCTAGTACTGGGTCGGAATCTCTTTTTCCTTTAGAACTGCAATAAATCTTTATAGCATAGATTCATCAAGATCCTGGAAACATTCCTCAGGGATTTTGGTTCATATAGACATGATGGCAGCATGCAGTTGCTGCACATCCATTATGACAATCTTCTGTCCCCACCACATCCCAAAAGTGCTTTATTGGATTGAGATCTGGTGACTATGGAGGGCACAGTGAGCTCATGTTATGGTAAGGAAACCAGATTGAGATGATTTGAGTTTTGTGACGTGTTATCCTGCTGGTAGTAGTTATTAGAGTATGGGTTTGCTGCAGCCAAGGAATAAACATGGTCAGTAATATTAGGCTGTGGCAGTTAAACAATGCTCGTTCAGTACTATGGGGTCCAAAGTTTGCCCAGGAAACATCTCAGACACCATTGCAGCACAACATCAGCCTAATCCATTCATAAAAGGAAAGGTGTATGATGTAGTGTTGTTGACACCCATTCCAACTCTACCATACAATTGCTGCAGCAGAAATAGTTTTATCAGACCAAGCAACCTTTGTCCAATCTTCTCCAATACTGGTCAGGCCATTCCAGTTGTAGCCCCCCCAGGTGCCTGATCTTAGCAGATAGTAGTTGAACCCAGTGCATTCTCCTGTTGCTGTAGCCCATTTGTGCTCTTCTGCATGCCTTGGTTGTAATGTAACGTGTAGTTATTTGGATTACTGCTGCCTTTCTATCAACGTGAACCAGTCTGACTTTCTAAGATCAAGGAATTTTTCCCCAGAAAACGCCACTCACTAGATATTTTCCACCTTTTCAGACCATTGTCTGTAAATCTCAGCAGATCTGCAAGTTGTGAAATATACCAGCCCACTCGGCACAAACAACCCTGCTATGTCACTTTTCTTAACCTTCTCTGCTTGGTTTGAATGTTAACTGTTCATCATGACAAATGTCTACACACCTAAATGCATTGAGTTGCTGTCATGTGATTGGCTGATTAGATTTTTATCAATCAGTTAAACAGGTGAATGTAAGGAATTAAAACATTTCCAAATCTGGCAACAGCCAACCAACCTTGAATACAAGGCCTGCACTGGAGTTAATTTACACCAGCACCTGGGTACGTGCAGCTCTGTGTACAATAAACTGACGGCTGAATAAAATGTGAATAAAACTCAATTAGCTATATTAGTTATTTCCATACACACAAATGCATTGGGAACACATTCTATTCTAAATCAAGACATGAAGAAAAATCAGATGTGTTATTCCTTTACAGAAAGTGATGAAAAGGAAATGTTAGCAGTGTGGAGTTCAACAAAGTGGATTGTTCCAAACATTTTTCAGAACAGTGTACTTTGATAAAAAATGTTAATTGGAAAGTAGTGCAGGAAATGATCACCTGGCTCAGCTAAAATTATCTCAAATGCTTTAAAATGGCAACCAAAACCTAAAAGATAAGAAAATGGGAAAACCATCCTTCAATGGATAGAACAGCCAAAATGGCAAATACTCAGCCAATGATCAGCGCCAGGAAGATCAAAGGTCTACGGTTACAATTAGCTTGTCTTCTTTCTATCACTAGGAAGCCCCCAAAATCCCAATGGTAAACAAAAGACATGAGCTTAAGAGGTTACAGTTTGCCAAAGAACACTGATTGGCCTAAAGAAAAATGGCGTAACCGTTTGTTGACTGATAAATGCAAGATTGTTCTTTTTGGGTCTAGGGGCTGCAGTGTCAGATGACATCGAAAAGCAGAATGCAAGCCAAAGTACAGTGAGGCATGGTGGTGAAAGCATCATATGGGGATGTTTCTCATACTATGGCTTTGGGCCTATTTATTGTATGCCAGGGAAGAGGACTCAGTTTGAAGACATGAAAATACTTAGAGGTCATGTTGCTTTAGGCCAAGGAGGAATTGCCCTTGAAATGGGTGTTTCAACAGGACAGTGACTCTAAACCCCAGAAAAGAAGTCTGTGCAATCCCCAGACGTTAAATAGAAAATTGATGGGATGACATACAATTGTGTTTTTAAGGCAAACAAAGAAATGCAAAATTGTGGATTCCAATCATCCTGGACTAGATTCACACATGCCAGAAGTTGGTTGACTCCATGCAACAAAGATATGCAGCAGTTCTCAGAAAACGTATAAATATATAATGTTTAGTGATACAAGAAAAAAACTCTTGAAAATTTTTGTTTATACAGTGGAGATTATAAAGGTTGTTTTGAGCAGCCCAATACTCAATTGTCTTCACTTTCTTTAAAGGAATACCCCAAATGTAGGCATTTTTCTTCAGGTTTTAATTTTGTATAGAATGTAGTTTTCCTAATGCATTTGTGCATATGGAAATAAAAGCTAGGATTTTGAGCTTTATTCACTTTTACACACTTGTATATTTACACTATTCTGAACAAAACTAAGTATTTCTAGTGCAAAAAGGACATTGCCAGTCCTTACTTCATAGAGCAGCTTGCGCTCAATTTTTTGTTTTTAATGTTTAGTTTCACAAAGCCATTCTATGATCCAGGAAAACAATTTGGAAGAAAAGGGCAGAG
This sequence comes from Pyxicephalus adspersus, assembly GCF_032062135.1. NCBI lineage: Eukaryota > Metazoa > Chordata > Amphibia > Anura > Pyxicephalidae > Pyxicephalus > Pyxicephalus adspersus. The sequence goes on from NC_092859.1 coordinate 125,457,164, forward strand.
TTTAAATCAGGTATACCAGTTATGAGATATTTGTACCCAAGAACAGAGCTTTAGCCTTTTTTTTGTAGGTACAGTGACAAACTCTGATCATCTCCAACCAATGTAAACAGGAGAAAGTAGTTTGTAACAATAATCAAAAAAATTCTGGGCACCTCACAGCTCCTGAAATTGGTGTTGATGCCTCTAATTACCAAACATGTCTTTCCCCATAGGCCAACAATCCATGCCAACCTGTCAAATGCTTGACGACTGCGGTAAAGAAAATTGCAGCAATATGGATGAGGCCAAGGTGGCTTTCAAAGATTCCAGAGACTACTACCCTATAATGTCTGGCCCCATACTACAACTTTCGTATCACTCTGAAGGATAGATAGGTAAACAAAATGCCAGACTGAAAGACCATGTTAGAGGGACATCTATCCTTAGAGCAGCATTTCTCAAGTAGGGTTACTTGAGCAATTTGTGACTTGTTAACCAAAATGATCAGTGTCATCTGTAAGGGTGATATGCCTCCCACCATGCTGATGGATAAAGTAATCATAGCATGGGGTTCAGCATGTTAAAAATGTTAATACACTGGCCTGGAAAATCCCTTGTGGTGATCTTCCTTTTTTGGAGGGGGGACAGACACCTGTTGACCAAGGGCTCCTTCTGCAGTATCCCACTCACATTCATTCTCAATTGCCTAAGTGATCAAGAATAGGCGCCATGCTGCACTTAAAAACTAAACAGAATTTTTACCTTACATAAAAGGGTTGTCTACCCTTTTATATAGAGTGAAAATTGGGGTTTAGGTACACTTTAGGTGGTTCCTTGAATACACTGCACCCGTTTTCACTCCAAGAAATGTTCAAATCAAACATCTGTTCAATGTAGATGTCTCCTTGGCAATTGCTATATAATTTTACAGGTTCATTTCCTGATGAATAATCAGGTGTTGACAGCTTTTGCCACTGCAGCTAGTTTATTAAGTTGAAGCTATACTGGCAGGTATCAGACTACTAAAAAAATCATGGTTCTTTAAATGGGCTGCAGAATTTGCATTTCTTACCCAGCTGCCAACTCCAAGGACTTTATGGGCCAAGCAGAGAGCAGATGCTGCAATTTCAGATGGGGGGAAATGGACCATTTCGTAGTCAACAAGGGTAAGTTCCATTAAGTATTTTGCTAGTGTGTGTTGCTCAGCATCAGCCTGCAGACAAATAAAATTACATGTAAGATAAATAATGCATATATCTACACTAAGGTGACTACAGATGCAAACATTTCAAGCCAGATCAGACATTATATGCATCCATAGTAGACCTAAATGTGGGGTTGCCATTTACCCATATCATTCATAAAACTTTATTACAAAGAAGCCTTTGTCGGTTTGCCCTCACAAATCATTAAAAAAAAAATGTATAGAGTGGGGTTGGGGGCATTGGAACTTTTGTCACAAGCGACCATTAGACCTTTACTTCCCATATATGTTTATGCTCAAGCCAAGCAAAGAATCCCCTCCCCAGAGTCTTGGACAGCAATAAAACCCAACAGCAAAGTCATGTTGGTAAAAGTTACACTTGTTTCCAAAGCCCAATTGCTATAACCAATTTCAACCAGTTTGAGATTTAGTAGGAATGCAACACATTTATGCCTTTAAACTGCCACTTAAATATGTAGTTTTGTACCCAGAGCCATCCAAGTAGCAGTTAAAAATAGGACATTAGTCCCATTACAATTTGTTGGGCAACGCTTTAACATTTTATAGTCTAGATTTTGAGCAAGCACCACTGGGTTGCTTATGGAAACTTACACTGCATGACTTTGATGCACGTCGTAGAAAGTGAAGGGGAAGTGGTCGTCCCAGGTCAAAGTTGAGCTCACGGAGGATAAGCATCTCCATTTCTCTAATTTGGGATGCTGTGTAAGCATTGTCTGTGATATAAACAAAATCTGCAACCTCTGGACTGTACATCTCTTCATATTTGGAAGCCACAAACAGTGATGTTACACCAACCAGTTGAAGTTTTCCACGGGACACAGGCTGAACCTAGGGGAAAAAAAGTTTAACATTCAAATGCTATATTGTACCAAAGCTGCCATTGCAAGCATTTAAATATAATTGTCAGGGGCCCTCAGGTTTAAATATTCTGGAGACACCAATTAGTAGTTCAGATTGCCAAGAGCAAAGTATTAAGATACCTAATCATTGACAAGTGTGAGCAGCAATGTTAGCCTGCACATACTACTGGTCCCAATATTAAAGTAGACAACTTACCTGAAGAAAGCGATCCATGATGGCAATACCCATGTATAGGGTTTCCTGCAGCAATTGGAATCTAGAGCTAACCTGGACCAGCCAGTCAACCAGGATGGCTCTCATGCGTTCATTAATCTCCATTCCTTCCAGATACTTTGGTCTGATGGACTGCTGGACCTGCAACACACATATGTATGAGCTTCTACGTTGAAAATCATTCTGATAACCCCTTTCCCATATAGTTGGGCAGAGAATTGTAGCACAGATCTGAGCTGCCAGTATTAGCATTTCTACACCATAAAGATTTGCAGCTGTCCAAGACAGAAGACTACTATGGGTGAAGTAGACTCAAGAAGTCTAGTTCCCCTGGGTAAAACCCATTTACATGGGATATCCTAACTAATCAAGGCAGCCTAACTGCTGGAAAGATTATACAGCAGAAATGTTGAGATATTGGAATGTAGAAAAGTCACTTTAGTCTGCAATATGCATTTGATACAGACAAGCTGTACCCCAACTACCTTGATGCAGATACCCATTGCCTAGATCTTTATTTACCTCTAGCTGTCTCAGATAATTGTAGATATCCATGACATATTCGCTGCAAAGCTGTGGATTTCCACAATCTTCAGCATCAATGTCTTCCACATGGTTTAAAGCCTCAGAGAATGCTTGACACAATTCCTCCTCTTCCTTCATTGAGACATCCATTGGAACTGGTGAGGCTTCCTTAAAAAGTACATACATTAGAAGTCAATATTGCAAATATGATTTGATCTTTAAAGTGTACGCAACTTTGTTTGCTAGAACAAGCAATTGACAGACAGCCTATTGTTCTAGTATGTGAACACCAGGTCAATAAACTTACTTTTGGGGGAGCTGCAGGAACAGTCACAGCTACAGCCTTTGGTTTTGTGCTCACATTGGATACTTTGGTAGCAACAGGCTTTGTGGTCTTTGACACAGCATTAGAGTTCTGCAAATTAAACAGTGGGAATGAAGCACTATTCACAATCATTTTACAATAATTGTGTATGTGTATTATATAGTTTTTTTAACCATACCTTAACTGCAGGCTGCTTTCCACCTCGGACAGTCACTTTGTTGCCTATTTCTCCAAGTGCAGCTCTCCTGCCATTAAGTTGGGCCTTTGCTCTCATGGCTCCTACAACAGCATTGTCGGCTTCACGTGAAATCTGGAAAAAGTTAGTTATGTTATCAGACTAAATTAATTTTTATGTACCAATAAGTTTATTTTATCTGTCCATGCTGCTAAGTTTCTCAGGTTAGTGGTCAGCAGGAGATGCAGACACCATGTTTACATTCATAGGACTGCATGTTACTCAGCCAACTCTGGGCAAATCCTAATAGAACAAGATGTTGTAATGTGAAAAATATTCACAGCAAGTCAGACTCACACTGCAATTGTCAGAAATCTTTACTTATATTAGAATTTTAAAGGCTGTAGTGAGGGGAGGCAACTGATAGTTTAAACAATTGTTCTTTAGAAAAACAGTCCATCAGGCAGGGGCTCCTGTATGCATGCCCATCATACTAAGGCTTAGTACACATGGGGGGACCCACTGCCATTTGGAATATTGATTGGGGTGAGATCAGGACAGATACACCTTCTTTCCCCAGATCAATCATGTGTATTATATTGTTCCATATACTATACAACCTGGGTAGTTTAGGTTGAACACACCAGAAACAAATCAGATACCCTTCACACATACAAAAAAAAAAAAAACCCCATCTTGGGGTTAGCTTGCTGATTGCCCTTCTGGTAAGAAACCAACTCAGAAATAGATGTCCATCTGTGATTAAGCCCTAGAGGATTGTACAGACATCAAGACAACAACACCGGAAGCCATCTTTTGTGATAATTTCTAATGGGATGAAGACATGAATGTTGTTCTAACAGGGAACACTTTTCTGTGCTCTCATCTATTAGTAATCACAGCCATTCAGCAAGCTGATGCCTACAGGACTGTTGCACACATTAGATGTTGCCCAAGACAAGCACAGTCCTTGGTTTCAGGCAGCAATCACCTAATATGTGTACATTACATAGCTTTAGGTCCTGTGTATGGTTTGGGCAATGGATGATTTTACCAATGACTATGAATGAGGCACAAGTCATACTCTTTACATTGGCCAGAAGAAAATGGCAGGAGCCTCCATTAGGGTGAGCATACCCATGGCCCAATGCTCAAACTTTTACCTGGGTGGAACATTAGACAGGTGGGGGGCCCTGTAATGAGATCCAACTCTTCAGTAACCACCCAAAAACAGCAAGGGGGGTTAGTGAAGGTGCCAGGTGGTGCACCCAGCTAAATGGGACTGGGGAGAAGACTGATGGTCATTGTGTATCCAGTCATACATCTCCTGCTCAACATATTGTGGATAAGAGCTGATAATAAACATTTGGCTTGGATATGACTAGATTCCTTTGTGCCATAAGAGCACTATCGCCGGTCAAAGAGGAAACCCTATTTGTGGGACAGAGCTTCATCTGGAGGAAATATATCTTTCATCTGATTACTGCAGATCTGAAGCCTGAGGATCACACACATCATACATTATTGTAAAGCAAACCTTCCAGTAAGTTGTAATGCTTTGTAGATTAGTGGTTACAATCCTCAGGCACTGCCAGCTTCATTATACAGCTCTGATGGCCACAACTGAGGCCTCCATTTTACATTAGTGCTTTGGATTTAGCAGGCAGCAGCACCCCCTTGTACCCAGAATAGACAATACTGGGGATTGTTCCTATAATGAGCACAAGGCATGAATACACAGGACTGCCAACACAGGCTGCACAGGGGGTAACACAGCTGCTTTAGGCCCCAGCACCATACAAATGATTCCTCTATACCCGAGCAGCTCACACTAGGCCGCCCAGACAAAGGTGCATCACCCTAATACAAAACAGGTTGTACTTACAGCAGCTCGTCGGGTAGCCATGACTATTGGATCAGAACCGTCTGTGTAACCTGCCGACAACAAAGCCCACGCAGCTCCGCACTCAGAGAGATCGCTGCGCCGTCTACTACACAAACCCTACTGGCATTTTAAATATCGCTCCTCGACTGCCTATTGGTCCGCTGAGCTGCAGGTGCTCGCTTCCTATTGGCTGAGCGCACTCGGTGCCCGGGGTTGCGCAGCTGCAGCGACTGATTACCCGCCCTTTTTTCAGCCGTTCAATTAATCCGTTTGGGTCTTTAATATGCGTATAAAGTTCTACTCCATGTTCAGTTTTTACACGTAGACGGTTATTGCGTAGAGCGGTTTTTTTTTTTTATAATTTCACTACTAAATATATCGCGAGGCCATGAACAAAGCATCATGGGATGTTGAGTTTGAATCGTATGGCTTCACCCAGAATTTGCTTCGAGGATTAGTTAACGTGTAGCCGTTATTGGACTACAATTCCCGACATAACCTGATGGAGATATGTTCAGTGTACTGGCTGGTCGCCATTTTGCTAAAGGCATATTACAGCCAGTTTGTGTGTTGGCTTTACTTTATTGGATGCTTTGTAATAAAACTGAAGTAGTTTGAGAAAATAAAGCTGTTTTTTATGAGGGCTGTGTAAGAAATAATTGTCATTGCTGCTGCATAAACTAATCTTTTATTCTTAGTCTGAATTCACACTGGTGGTGAGGTTGTGGTGCGTTTACGGCTGCCCCATGCCAGGAACTGCTTTGGAGAAGTTACGTGTCTCCCTGCTGCAGGCCAAAAGGGAATTAATTTAATGTACAGCGCTGCGTAATATGTTGGCGCTATGTAAAATCCTGTTTAATAAAGCATACCTAAACTCAGAATGTTCACTTAATATAGGAGGGTAGACGACCCTTTTATTTCAAGTAAAAATTCTGTTTGTGCAACACCTTTTTTTAAAAAAAAAGGATGGAGCAAGGCCCCCTAATTCTCAATCGCATAGGTAATCAAGAATGAATGGGAGTGCACAGCCTCCCGGGATACCTATGTCACACATCCTGGGAGGCTCTTGGGTGCTCCTTTTGTGCATGCCCAGGAATCACGGGCATGAGCAGAAGGAGCCCTTTTGCCAAAAGGAAAGAAATTGACGATCTCATGCATGTAGAGTGAGATCGGCAAGGTTTTCTGCCAATGCTAATCTGGTGCATGCACAGTGAGATCGGCACTCTTATTCCTATTTACAGAGGCAGAATTAGCACCTTCACTAGGTTCCCTGACTTTAGGGAAATTGGGCCTTTTCTTTGGATCTGAATAAGTCCTGACGACATGGAAGTCAACCTTCGGTCCATTGGTCAAGTATTTTGTGGAGGGTAAAGAGAGAGAAAACTGGTAAACCTGGTCAAGGGTGCAACTTTCCCCTTATGGCGCTATTTACAATTTTCATTAGCTCCTTGGCCAGGACCTCTAGCTTGTCAAATCCTCTCGCACCTTAGGAGAAACTATGGCAGCATGTTCCGCATTCCATATTCCACTTTCCTATGACATAGGTTTAAAAGTAAATGGGTGACCTCCCTATGAATGGCCATTTTAAATGCACAATGGAGTATGGAGTTTATCATGGAAAACAAAATGTTCGATAAGCACTAGATTACTGAAAAAGTCTTATAAGATACTTAAACACTGGTACATGACCCCAGATAAATCCAATAAGCGGTTCCCTAAGACTGCTGGTGAGTGTTGTAGATGTCATTCAAATGTTTGTTCCATGATCCATATTTGGTTGGAGTGCAAATACTTTCTAGAGGAAAGTGGTCCAGAAGTGTCAGTGAATTACAGGGGATCCTGTTCCTCGTTGGCTTGGCTATCTCTTCTCGTTGGCTTGGCTACTGCATGTTCAAGATATTTCTTTGGGGAACTATACGTCTTCCCCTTTACTACATTTTTTGAATGCTGAGAGATGTACCCTTGTACTGGAAACACACTGATATTATTATTATTATTATTATTATTATTAATAAACAGGATTTATATAGCTCCAACATATTACGCAGCGCTGTACATTAAATAGGGATTGCAAATGACAGACTAATACAGACAGTGATACAGGAGGAGAGGACCCTGCCCCGAAGAGCTTACAATCTAGTAGGTGGGGGAATTTCACACACAAAAGGATGGGAGATATGTAGTGTGGGAAGTAGTGATGGTTTCAAATGACAGAAGAAGCCGGGTAGGCAAGTTTGAAAAAATGGGTTTCGAGTGCTCTTTTAAATGAGCAGAAAGTAGGAGCAAGCCGAATAGGACGAGGAAGACCATAAACTAGTATTTTATGCCAACAAAAAGCACCTGGCTAAGTATAGAAATTTATTTGGTTAAAGAAGGGAGAGCGATATCTTTAGAAACAACTACATTTCTACCAACCTGGACGACGTGCTTTTTAAGACTTTTTAAGTCTTCCATATTCATGTGCTTCAATAGCAGTGATTTATTCCCACAAAAGAATGTTTGAGGGAATGCCAGATTCCCTGTTTTTCTACTAGAGCCCACACTGTTTTATTTGCCATCTCCTCTATTATATTGGATTGGACAAAATGGGTGTTTTTTAAGTCCTCAGCTGCTTACACAACCTTTCTGAAGTGTTTTACCACACACTATGATTATCTAGGCTTAGAACCTTTTGGTATCCACTTTTTAGACCCCACAATGTTTTCTTTATTTGCCATCTTCATTTCCCAAAAAATTACATATGGGAAGCTTTACAGGAAGAGAGGGATCGTGTTGTGAATGGATGCAAACAGGACCTGCAGGGGATGAAAATTTAGTGATGCTCACTAACACTTTTGTAAAAAAGACTGCTAATATTTCTGAAAAAATCTCTTAAGAAAATCCACTTGATTGTTCTGATTGCTAAGAATGTAGATTTTTTTATGTTGTAGACCAGAGAAAAAACTGTGAAACTCTGTGTGCTGATATAAACTGCCATTTTGTCATCAAATTTAAAGATATTGATTTTCCTCTCAATGTCACCGAATGCCATGGGACATAACATGTCCTTATCCTGAAAGATTTATCTGAAGCTTGGAGATGTTCATTTGGGCAAATGTTTTTGTGAAGATGGAAAGCTACTCCAAAGCAAAACAGTCCTAATGGGCTGAACAATAGACCTTGTATCCAGTGTCAAGCAATGAGAAGAGAGGAAGATGTTGTAGCAAAATTTCTGGGCCATGTGTTTTACCTTATTTTATACCTTTGCCTAGTCTAGGTACACATGGGCAATGTTTTTCTTTTCCGATAATTGGCTCAGGGCTGATATGGGAGGAGAATCTTGCATGTGTACAGGGCTTGTTGTACATCGTCTGAATGGCCATCCTGGTGGATCCATGGACAACGGATGACGAACGATTGTAATGGAAGTGAAGGGGGAGAGAGCACAGTGGGGTGCCGCTCCATCGTTCTCCTCCTCCTCTCTCCATAGAGCAGAACGTGATGTATGTACAGCACTCGTTCATGCATCGTGCACTCGTTAGTTGATGGAAAGGATTGTGAAAGATCCTTTCCAACGATAATTATTGCACATGTGTATATAGCCTTTGAGTTCTTCCCACATGTGAACAAATGAGTGAACACAATAGCAGGAGGAACAGGGAGGGAGTGAGGAAGAAAGCCTGCATTTCAAAAGCACACAACAAAGCCCAGAGGAGAAAGAGAAAACAGAGCACAAGATACATATTCCTTATCCTACTGGAGAAACGAGCATAAAAGGCCATTTATGAGAAAATATAGTAAGCATGCTCCATTCAGCAGCTTTACAGCTTACAGAAGCATCATCTACCCAGGACAGCCTGAACCCGGGCAGGTCAGGTAGAAGATCTACTTGAAATAAAACAAAATAGGTAGGGTTAGGGGTGGTAAGATGGTTCAAGACCTTTTAGTCTTGGACAATCAACATGTGAGGGGTCATATTCCATGGCGATTGGAGTAAGGTGCTTCTGTTGTATAGATATAAATTCTGGAGTATTTGTCTACACTTGCTAGGAGTACTCCTTTGTGATTGTGGGGAAAGAACAACCAGTTGGCATGCTGACATAAGAACCAGGCATAGATTCCCTGTCTGGCATGGCAATCAAGAAACACTTTGAATTCATACCACATGCCCATGACCTATCTTCCTTTCAGCTTCATTGAGACGACCAGTGAGTTTCAGTGAACCCGATAGGTCCATCAAGAGAGAGAGTGTCCCCAGGACTTTCTGTGCACCCTATGAGTTCCAGTATTCCTGGGAAATCCTGTATCCCTTTTAGTTCCTTCCAGAGTTCCAATGATCGTGATACGTCCCAAGCACCCCAAGACTTCAAATGTGACCTCAGGAGTTTTTGGATAACTGAGTGCCTGTGTAACTACAGTGTCCCTGTGTTCCAGTGACCCCAGAGATTTTTTGCTGTGTATTACTTCTTTACTATCACTTACTTACACCATTATTTCTGCACTAGAGAAACTTTGCTATCCCGATATGCCTGTGCACCTTTTATAAAGACGTTACTCACACAACTGAAAATATGTGCTCAGTTAAAGGTCAGGTAAGAATAAATATCAGTTCTGTGGTTTCAGAGAACACCAAACACTGAAATCATTGTGAATAGAGATGTGTAAAGTAAACCTGTAATACGAGAAATATGATGGTCGTTATATATAATTTTCTTCTAATACATGCAATATTATCTTTGTCTCCTTCTGACCTTGTGTATTGACCATCAATAAAAAGTTACCTGTAAAAGATAATAAAAAGTATATACTCATACTCACAAATGCTTGCTTAAAGTCTTTAGTTTTTGCAACTTGATGAGATGGCAAGTTTGCATATGCAAGGCATATCAGTAGGGGTTATCAGTCTTTGACAGCATGTGCTAGTTTTTTAAGTGAATGAAACTGCTGACATGTAAATTGTAAATTCATTCCTAATCTCCCCTCTGTATGATACTGGGTGCCTAAATTGTTTTTCTCTGGGTGATATTGTTTAGTCCAAACGAGAGATTTACACAGTAGGTTTTAAGAGATGAACATAGTCCTATGATTTTGGAGCAGATGAAAAAAAATGGACTCCATGTGTGCTAGTTATGGAGTAGCATTGCTCAAACAAATCCTGTTTTGCACAAGGTTCAGCCAAATAAAAACTAATGTTCACCAAACCAATGTTCGCCATGGCAATGAATACCTTGGCAAGGTAAGCAATAGTATGGTGCACCCTAATGTACACAGCAAGCAGTCACTGTGTACATTTGCTCACCTTCTCTACTACTGTTTGTATACTATTTACAGTGAAAACAGGGACCATTTATTGGTTGGTGCTCAGCTCTATGAGAGCCAAAGATAAGGTCGAATGTGAACTATTGGCAATAAAACAAACCCAGGATGATTGGATATCGATGGCACCCTGAGGTTTCTTAGAGGAAGTAGTCTCTACCCCTGTAGGAGACATTGTGAAAACCTGATAGGCAGTCATGATCATGATTTAGAAACAGGAAATGCTCTTTCCATATTTCTACCCTTTGCAACGGCTGCATTAAAACACGTTTGTTTACCTTCAGTCTCACACAGTTGCAGGCTTCTCTCACATACTAAAATGCTTCCTATGATTATACTGCACACAATGTTTTTTACATTGTGCATAAGAAGATGCAACAAGTCCACTTGTACCTGCAATTTTTGTTAGTTGTAGGATGCTCTAGCTGTGTACTCACTCCCCAGCATTCGTTCTTTAAACCACGTGAATATAACTTGGTTTATGGTGTGAATACAAAGGCATCCTGCTCAGGCACATTCACTTGCTCAGACTGACATTTAACCTCCTGGGCGTTACACTGAGGTCTAGATTTCTGTACCAGAAGCGTTACAC
>NC_092859.1:125468892-125547103 GCF_032062135.1 Pyxicephalus adspersus
TTGTAATCCGATTGTCATACAATGTATGACAATCGGATTGCAACATAACATTTGTTTACATTTAACCACCTGGTGAGAAAAACTCGGGGTTAACCATAATTGCAAAAGTTTTTAGCCCGAGCATGCTCGGGCTTAACGGCAAGGTGGTTAACCATTAAAGCATATTTATATTTGCACAACTCATCCAAAGTACCATCCCACAGCTTGAATCAGAGCTGAGAACTTGAGAAAAAATACTGAGGCAAGACACTAATATTTTCAGGATAACATATCATAGACTAGCACAGAAATTTAGGGATACCATAAGTGAGTATCAAATTGTATATGTAATGAATACTAATTTTTAAATAAAATTTTATTAAGAAATAGTAAAATTAGTAATGTAACTAGTACGTACTTAAGGTGGGAAAAGAAGAGCTAGGGAAGACCAATTAAAAACAGCAGGGTAAACTCTAGCTTTAAGTAACCTGCATACAAAGAGGAATGTTGCAAACAGAATCAAAGAAGGTTAAGAAATAGGAAAACCTTACCATAAATTCCAATTCCAATACCATAAAGTCCACTGAGGTACACAGTCTTCTATCTTGTTATACTGCCCCCTACATGCAGGGACAAGTGCTGAAGCCTACAGAGTCCTGCAACTTTTTGTTTAAAGTGACAGTGAGCAATCCTATTGGGATCTGTGCTTTTTAAAGAATCCTCCCACACACGAGGTTATTTACATACCAAAATCAATAGAGCTGCAACCCCACACCTGTTCAGTAGAGCCCAACAGACTTCTTATACACTCCTTCTGGAAGAGGTAGATGAGTCTTAGTGAAGTCTATGGAAGCATACTGGACAGGATGTAAAGAAAGGTAGAGTATGACTCTTTGGTAAATAGGAAACTGTGGAGAGGGAGGTTTGCTCAGATAAGTCGGTGCAGAGAGGGAGTTAAGCTACGTACACACTTCCAATTATTATCGTTGGAAAACGAACGACGAACGATCCTGCACGATATCTACGAACGATCGTATAGCATATATAATATAAATCACAGTAGCAAATAAAGTACAAAGAAAAGACATTAATATACATCCAGTTTTTTTTTTTTTTATAAGAAAGAAAGGAAAATCACCACATGGATGATTATCAAACAGAGAAGAGAAAATAGGAAGAAAAAAAAAAAAAAGAGGATAGAAATAGAGTTCAGTAGAAAACACAGAAGAAAAGAAAAAAAATTAGAATAGCAGGATATGTAGATAAACATAAACATAACCAGCCATTATTAAACCTAACTATATAAACATATAAACATATCCGACATCTGTACATATCAATCACAAACAGCAGGTCTCTGAATTTAATATTATTGCGTCTAGAACGATCTTCCAAATCAGCTACTTTAGATCGAAGCCAGTTTAGTTCAGATGTATGATCTTGATGGGCATCAATCAAAACATTGTGAGCTTCAGAGAATTCTCCCATTTTAGTTTCTATATGATGTACTCTTTTCCCCAGATCAGAAACGGTTGTATTGAATTTGCCCAGCATCGAATTTAAATCCTGTTGTATGGAATGTCTTAATGACAATAACATATCCTTCAGAGTTGCTGGTGAAAGATCAGTATCACTTACTTGAAAGCGCTCCAGATCTATGTCTGCCGTCAGGCCTTTAGTTGAGGCTGCTTGCTCCGTTACATTTACCATAGGATCCGGTGTCCGTGGTGTATCTGGGTGTGAGAGGAGCGGTGACGGTCCTGAAGAGGTTGTATGTTGAGAAGACTCATCCACACTTTCAGGCGATCTAATTTTGGAGATGGGTGGTGGAGAAGAATCTCCTGCTGATCTTGCGGGAGAAGAGGCCGGAAAGGAAGGACTGCCGCCATCTTGATGTTGACGAGATTGTTGCGGCCTAAAGAAATAAGATAATTTCTGAGGTTCCGGTTTGCTTTTCTTTCGTCTAGTCATGTCCATCAAGGTCCGTAGGGTCTCAATATATCCGAAGGGATCTCGGAGATTCAGAGTAGCTGTAAAGAATCGTCGCTATAGCCCGCTATCGCACAGAGCTTTCTCAAACCGCGGCCATCTTAGAAGCCGGCCGGACACGCCCCCCCGTTGGTTACTTTTTTTACGAACGATTTTTGCCCAATCGATCGTTCGTTTTGAACGATAAAAATTGGAAGTGTGTACGCACCTTAAGAGAGATAAGTGGACATTATATAAAGTGCAGTTATCCCTTCAAGTAAACCTATACTGGGGGATTATGTAAGCTTCCAATGCTGAACTCATTGTAAAGAACACCAACTGCCAGTTTTTAAAGCTTATTTTTGTTTCATTCACACACCTGGAAAAAAGCATGCAGATATTTTTTGTGACAAATGGCCGAACACCTGAGCGTTATACTTATTCTGGGTCAGTAATTCAGAAGGTATTAAACACTGTGGATCAGAACACCTTTTTGTGAACCATGTCAGCAATGGCAGCTAATTAAGTTTCTCAATATAGGTCCACTTTAAGCTCCCAAAAATTGTTTTAAATGCCATCTATACACGCTGACTTCATACACACATGAGAACAAGGCTTAAGGATTTAAGGCCTTAAATATCTGTCATTATTGGACTAACTCTGGATCCAAATGGCGTCTGTAGAGAAATAACTACAGCTTAGCAAGTTAAAAACATAATATCGGTGTTGAAAAGTGTATACAAAGTATAAAAGCTAATGTAGCAAAAACCTGACAAAAAGAAAAAATAAAAAAATCACACACGTTAGTTTAATTTTGCTAAGTTTATTAAATTGAAAACCCTTCTTGTGAGAGTTTGCAGGGGACCTTGAAAAAGTTCTCCGGATGCATGGACACCTGCCATAACAGCTGCTATTAAGACTATACATTTAATGTTAGAACCATTGAGGAGACGTCTTACTCAGATTGGTAAGAACAGGTACCTGACTACTATTGGACATTTTGTTAGAGCAGTTTTACAGAAGCAAAAGAAAAGAAAAAAATCACGTCCTTAAAGTAATAAATATGTGAACAGCAGTCTAAACTCCTTAATATTGACATTTAAATATATTTGTATTGTGCTGAAGAGTGATTAAGAAACACTTTGAGGAGACAGAACAAAAATGTGGCAACTCTTCATTCTAGGTTATTCTCAAAGCATTGTGATCCAAGCATCAAAAACAATGGGAGTTGATTCAGCACTTTCTATACAGCAGCCGGTCTCTTCCTAAATAAGGAATGTTTTCATACAATATTTTCCTTTTATTCATCTAGATCTTTATACATACAAATGAAAAAAAAATCATAATTAAATTAAAGAACTTTACGGTTAGTAATGAATAGAATTTGTTTAGCCTTGGACTATGTAAAAACACACACGCGCACAAATGCTCACAATTCTACTGACTAGAGCAGCTAGATCTTGCCTGCAAGTGTAAGGGTCCACAAAGCCCATAAATGTGCAAATAAATGCAATACAAAGATCCATGCAAAAATATGTATAAGAAAACAAATTGGAAACAAAAAAAAAAAAATGGAAATGAGAACCAAAAGAACAAAACCAAAAGCTTTATAAATACATATACCCTTCCCTGCTACAAATAACTTGTTAGCAGTAGAAGACCTAATATTGATTTGTATACAAATGGTAGTCTATAGCATTAATTGTATGAGGCAGAGCCGGCACACCAGATTTAATGCTTTAATGTCTGTGCAGTTTCAGTCATGCCATCTTTGGTTGGCTGCAGTACCGAGGGGTTAAAGGGGCATAACAATTGCTTGAAAAAAAATGTCAACTCTCCGTGGGAAGTTGAGCTTCAATGTCCACTCTACAAATGGGGCACTTCTTGTTTGTGATCAGCCACTGGTCTACACATACTTGGTGGAAGAGATGCATACATGGGAGCCGTCTGTAAGGAGATAACAAAAAGATTATATAACTTGTTGGAAGCAAGCAGTTTTAACAGAAAAAAAAACTCATGCAATGAGGTCTGTGTGTTAAAGAATATTTGCAATAATATGTGAATGAAAAGGGGCACAAAGATTGTTAACCAGAAAGATGGTGTTATTTATACATAAATGCCATTTTTCTGTTGGGCCATTTAAAATTTGGTGATCAGCTTGATCTTTTAAGCATGTTCGCCATTTTTACTTTTGATATTAACACCACTTTTAACATTTATTGTGCTGTTAGACATATTTATAAGGGTGTGACCAGCCTTACTTCTACTTTATTATCAACAATGAAGAAGGCTATAGGAGACAATGGAGACCAGTGGTGTTGATCCCTCTGGCCTCTTGTTAGCCACTTTTGAAAGTGTTTGAAATGCAGTGCGGATTAGAGGGGCATTTAGACTTTTTGACCAGCGCAAGACATAGTGGTCAGGGGTGGGAGGTAACAGACAATCTGTCCTTTTTTGCACAAGTATAGTTATCTTAGGAGGTCACACAATATTACAAGGAACCTCAAAAAACGCACTGATTACATATATGGGAGCCATTTTACCTGCTAAATATTTCTCTATGCAATATTTATTAACAGGCTACTAGTAAAGCACCGATAATCTTTGGGGCCCAGGTTTGCATGAAAATATTAAGAGCCAAATATACTTTCAAGTCAAAAGCAGACTAGCTCAATTGTTTACATAAGAGCAATCATCACAGCGAGTCACTGAAGTATAACCCAGAATGGGAGTTCAATTTACATTTATAGGTGATGGGAAATATATTTTTACCTTTCATTTTTTTTGAGTTGGGGATTTCTAAATACTTCTTGGCTCTTTGCACATACAAAAAGAGTGAAAGTGGTTTTATAAGCACACATCATGGCTTGTGTCACCTAATATATTCAATTACAAAAAGCTCCCATTAAAAGCTCCAAATCTTACATCTTTTTGACTAGAGCTAAACCCAGCATCTTGGCACCATGAGGTGCAATGCTGTTTATTGGGGTTTTCTCCCCTGGTGAAATATATTTGGCTATCTTTTACCAATTATCCTGACATGATATGGGTGAATTACATTACACGTTATACATTCACTTTCTGCTTGTTTGGCCTTAGATTTCACAAATAGATTTAAAAAAATAATAAAATGAAAGTATTAGATTACCTGACATCTTCACCTTCCTCTAATATAGAAAGGCAGATTGTACATTTTTCTTCAGTGTCTTCTTCACCATCCTGCTTGCCATGCAATTTCCTCTGTGAGAACCAATCAGTGGATACCTTATTAGCAGAGATGAAATTATTGGCAAACTCGGTAAACATGTTTCCTACAAAACTCACAAATTTACCACAAAACACAACATCCCCGGTCATAATTCCTGCAAAATCATTTCCTTTACTTCCAGCTGCATCGACTAAAATAATACAGCATATGAAATCCAGAACACAGAGGATGCTGAAACAGAACATACAGCACACAACAGGAGGTCACACAATATATTACAAGGAACCTCAAAAAACAGAATGGCAAAAGTAATTGAAGGGGTCAAAATACTTCCGATGAGTGCTACTGATTACATTTGCACTTCACTGGAGGAGGATTTTGGGCAATGATTTATGGATGAATCACATGCATGGAGATAAAGTTCACTGGACTACAGTTGGCTTTTGCATGTCTGTTTGATAGAGTTTAAAATTTTGTTTCTTTAAAGACACAAGATGTTTTTTACATTATTCCTAAATAATAATAATTCGATTTTCGAGGGGGGAGTAATTTTTTTTTTCATTTTATAAAACACCTATGTGAATTCACACAATATCACAAGGAACTGCAATGAGACTGAATGGCTCAGTTTATTTACTGATCACAAATGCAGCCTAGAGGAAACAGAACTGTTCCTAGCCTATGATTTTCTCTTATATTGCTGTGTGTAGAGCATACAAAAGAACATAGAACAGCTATTCTGAACTACATAACATATATGCTTACTGTAAAAATAAACACACTACAACTACCTAGTGAACAGCCATAATCATTTCTTCTTTATCAATATCTTCAAATACCATAGCAATACCAGCCTAGTCACAAAAACATAGAATCTGACAAGTCTTTGATTCTTCTTATGGAATAGCTATGATGCCCTGGGCTGTACATACCAAAATAATAAAGGTAACTGGTACAGCAAGCCACACAACCTGCAGATAATTCTATATAATTAAATCATCTTTTCTAGACCCTTTGAGGGTGCAAGATGTGAATGAGTCTTTAAATAAGGTGGTGAATACTATAGGTGACAAAAGAGATCAATGGAGTTTGTTTCAATGTTTGATGTAATCACCTCAATAGGTGCAATGTATATGGCCACTGATCACCGATTTTTATGCCTCAAGTTACTTAATTCAATTATTGGGCCTGATTTATCAAAACTCTCCAAGGCTGCAGAGGATATGCTTTATTCATTCAAGCTGGGTGATCCTGCAAACCCGAATAGATTTCTTCAAAATCATTTGCTAGCAAATGTTTTTAATCCTGGACCAGATCTATTCCAGGTTTGCTGGATCACCCAGCTTCACTGATAAAAGTGTACTCTCTCCAGCCTTGGAAAGCTTTAATAAATCAGGCCAATAACTACCTTGACAGCAATTAAGAGTTAATTGTGGCGATTTGGTGATCAGAAAAAAGATAGATACTTGACGATTTGCTATCTTTATACACTTTATAATTATAAGTGGACCCCTAAAACTCAAATAAAGGAAAACAATTTTTGAAATTTGGTTTGAATAGCAAAAACAGAATGGTTTGGCTTGATTTCTAAAATTGGTATGAACTTGTCCAGAGAAAAGGGAAAATTGGATTTCAGAATTCTTTACATGCAGAAAAATAGCTCACCTTTTTATATTTATGTGGGTATGTGCACCTTTCTATGGTTCCTTGTGAGGCTCCACGATTCACATTACCAAGCCGTTCCTCTAGATGAATCAGCTCCTATAAAAGAAGAAGCAAACCTCGGCTCACAGAATATTCCTTAGAACAAATTTCTTTGCGATTCCACTATTATAGTCCCACATAAAGAACAGACATCAACCAATCAATACTCCAAGCCAACCGAGTCTACTTACTCAAAAAGGATTTACAGCAATATAAGTGGACATGTCATGTAAACAAATTACACAACCGGTCCACATGATATGGAAGAACAATTTTACTGAAGAGTTTTGTATCTCCCCCATGCCCAAATGAAAGGCAAACCTCTAAGTGAGAGCAATGCCTACAATACAAGTCTGATAATAAATTGGAATAGGACATGTCCATGCAATGGGGATTAAGCCTGTGTTATAGGGATGAACATGCATATTACTGATGTGAGTGAGGTCCACTCAGATAGGTTAGTGTAACCAGAAACATAATAATCGTACAGTTAACATTCAGTTGAAAGCTTTCAGTTTGACGTTGCTGCCAACAGAATTAAACAACGCAGGATACACAAATCCCAATGCTTGATGCTGTGGTATATCATACATTATATACAGTTATTTCTCATATACATGCTTACAAAGATAAAGAACAAGCGCAGACTGAAATATGATCATTACAATACTAAGCCTCTACAACGGATGTGATTATGAATAAAAGGTGGGATTCTCACTTCCTTGCTCAAATGAGTTCCAAGGCTTCAAAAATAAAAATTACAAAATACACTCTGCATCTGATTGGGGTAATTTATTGTGTATCCTTTAATTATGTGAACACACACACACATCAACCTGAAGGAAACATTCCATAAGTGCATGGAATGACAGCAAAGACATGACAGCAGAAAGCTAACAATCTGTTACAAACCTCAAAATTGCCCCTGAATGGAACTCTGAATGACCTTCCATCCAATCCAGATGAAATGTAGCGGATGTGTGGGTAGCCCGCCATGTCTGGAACCTATTCAAATAGCAGATGTAAGTTAAACTTTAACACAACTGCTTGTAATGATCTTAAAGACCTATTTGCTGCCAGAAGATATACAGTTCCGAGGGCACCATTGTAAAACCCTCTAGCAGCAAAATGATCGGGTGCAATCAAAAAAATATATACAAGAATAAAACAAAATGTTGCGAAGCACCATAAACTGGTTTGATTTATTTTTATTTTGTGATAGGAGACAGATGCAGTGAGAAGTCTATGTGCTGCTTGATCAACTATATACCATTCCACTGCAAACAAACCAGCCAAAAAATAAGGAAATAAATATTGTACTCCTCAGTTCCAAACAATGCAAAGATATGAAAAAGGTTCAACGTTCACAAAAGCATGGAAGCATGTAATCAAATACAGCAAAATGATATAAAACAATGCCAAATGAGTGAATTCTAAAAAGCCAGAAACATGTCGTGCTAATTCACCTGTGGCTATCAGAAACAAGAAAAGTTTAACCAACAATCCTGAACCATGTTCAGCAAAACCAGTTCATGGCACTGTGTAGCCAGTATGGCAAAAAGGAAGCCGATGGGGTGCCTACAAGTCTACCAAAGGCCAATGCATCAATTTGGCAATACACATAGATAAGTTATACAATTTTTAAGCAGTTTAAGGCGTGTGATTGGCAATCTGTATGTTCGAGGTTGTTTGAAATGATTATGGACTTAAAGTCTTTAAAGTGCTTCATTTTAAGTTGATGCAATATAAATACATGATGATTGCAAAAAATGGTTTTTAGCCCCAAGTGTCAAACTGCCAAAAGAGCTGGTTGTTGGCTGATCCTAAAGGAACATCTGAGGCATCAATCTCTGGTCTGAGATTATTTTATGTTTTAGAACAGCCACCGTTTTTAAACAAAGGGGTGAAAAGTAAATTCAACTTTGCACTCCTCTTAATTTCTGACTCCTCTCATCTATCAAATGATAGATAAAGAAAAAAAAGCCAAATTAAAAAACTGCACGATACAAGTAGTCACTCAATACACTGTATATTTATAAGCAGCTCTGAAACTGAACCATTTCCATCCATGACCATTCTGCTGTCAGCTTGAAATGATGGTCACCAACAACAATTGAGAAATTTAAAATTAACAATGGAAGACAATAACATCCATATGCAACTTTATGATTTCAAAACAGCAGAAATGGTGAATTTTACAGTAAAAAGGGCCAAGTTATGAGTAGAAGCTACCGGAGACTTACCATCCTAATAAACATGCAAACAACATAGCTCAGAGTACAAGACAACAGTCTGACCTTTCCTGAAAAGCTGGAAAGACTACATTTATTGGGAATGACGTCTGAAAAAACTTGTAAGCCTAGAGAACAAGAAACCAGACTATAGAATCAGATGCAGAGTGTCAATGCCCAACATAGGTAAGAATACTCCGAACTGAAATGAATGCCCACCTATCCATAATTTAGTTTACAAAGTATTTAGCTGGCAGGAGACATCATCTCATATAAACCTCAGGACTCTGATCAGCAGGTATTACTTTAGTGTACAAAATATGAAACATATCAGGTTGCACTCAACATTTACATTCATTCCTTGAATTATAAACTGTAAATATATTAGAAAAGGTGCAGACATCAATCATGTATGTAATAGCTGCATTTTTGTCCTAGGTTAATGATTTATTGTATTAAAGTCATTACACACTTGGTCAACCAATATTATCATAAAAAGGTTAACAATGGTGTTGTCTGTAAACCCCTCAAATAGAAAATACATTGAAAATCCTCCAGCAATAAGGGTATAAAAAGCAGAAGGCAGGCGAGCTGGAAAGCATGCTCAACTATCACAAGATACCATATCTCAAATGGTCATGTTTAATGTTTGTGTACTACGAATACAGTTTGCATGTCACAACAACATTGCTAAGGCATTAGTATGTGGAAGAATTTTGTATGACGGGTTCAATCATCATCCGGATATGGCACCATGTTCCCCCCCCATGTTCTATCCTGTCTGTGTAATCAAACATGTTATCATTAGGGATTACTACAAGGGAAGACTAGGTGTGAAACTGGCATTCAGTACCTAAGACCAACTCCCCCCACCTTGTCCTTAGCAGTATATAACTTGTTCCCAAATCATACAGATCTAATCTCCTAAACTCATCTCCAACACTAGACAATCTATTTAGGGTCTTCCATGTCTTTACCATAATGGTTTATTCATTGTTCCACAGTAAAGAAGAAGTATTGGAATGCTTATAATAGCTTTGCCATGGTGTGGTTTAAAACGTTCCACGTGATTTATAGAAATAACATAAAACATGAAAGCCAACCTCTGTGTTTTTAGTTAGCAGCTACATGAAAATTTCTGAAAATAAATGCATTTCACTGGCACAAAATAACTTTTACTATGTTTTATAATATTACAGGCTTTAATCAAAAATAACTCAAAGCAAGACTTAAAAAAAGGGCTGCTAGCTACAATCCATACATCTAGCATATCAGTGCAAATCTTACATTAGACTGTTTTATATATTTTTTATATTTCCCCACAGACCATCAACACTGTTTCCAATGTACCAGTATTACGTACATCAGGTTTACAATGGTAAAAGGTTACATTTTGCTTTAGGCGGGATACACTACAAGGAGTAAAGTAAAGTAAATTTATATTATTTATTTATTTATATATCTTCCTTATGATTCACAGGCCACCAGTAAATACATGAACTGCTGACCCCATCACTTCTATATGTTTGTTGCTAACACAAAGAACTAGATATTCTTCACAGCCAATGTTGGAGTACGTATTCATATGGAGAGAAGTTTAGATAAGAGGTAACTTTGTAGAAAGCTACTAATACGTGTATGAACTTTAGTTGAATTGGTCAATTACTGACAGATTTCCTCTTCGGCAAGGTGACTGTTTAGGAACCATTGTTAAACTGTACTTCAATGTATTCATCCAAAAATAGAAACCTGAAAATGTCATGTATCCTAGGTCGCGTACACACTTGCAATATTTGTTGTTGGAAAGGATCTTTCACGATCCTTTCCAACAACAAAAGACTGCACAATGCATTCATGAGCGCTGTACATACAGCACCGTTCTGCTCTATGGAGGGCTGGATGACGATTAAGCAGCACCCTGATGCACTTTCTCCCCTTCACTTTTATTACGATCATTCATGGATCTGGCAGGACAGATCCATGAACGACGAGCACTATACACACGAAAGATTCTCGTCCAATATTATCCCTGAGATGTGTACGTAGCCTTATTTGTAACTCAGGAGATAAGGTTTGCACAATAGATTAGCAGCAGTAATGACTTATCTAAGAGCACACAATCACATATAAAGTAAATATGTCTTACCATTAATGGCAAAGCCCCAATCTGCAAGTGGTGAAGTCTAGGAGGTGGATGGTAGTGAGCTAAGTGAGGATGTAAAGGACCAGTTTGATACGGGGCAGCTGTAACACCAGTTTCAATTGCTATTTCCCTGTAGGAATCAGACAAAAGTATTTATAGCATTTTCCAGTAACAGAGGCTCAAGATAAAGTGTGTTATAAAACAAAAAACAGGCTTATCAGAGGTACTTTTATGTCTGCTAAACGCTTGACAGAGATAGCGGACATGTGGAACACTTCTTTACCAGTAAACTGTGTGCCATTTCATTATGAGATGTAAGTTCCCCACAAATGTTCTCTTTGGGCACTGAAGGTTGTAGCATACAACATATTAAAAGCAAAAAAAACATAAAACCAAAGTAAACAATTTTTACTACAGTAATGTGAAGCTTGATTGGCTGCTAGGGTTTTACTCTGCACAAAGCTACTGCAATTTGCCCTTTCTTATTAAACAACCATGTGTTTTACCTCTAACTATACAAGTACTAAATACCCATCTTGATTCAACAAATTGCAATAACTTGTAACAGAAAAAGTATCTATTAATCTAGAGTATACTGAACATGCAGCATACAAAAAGCTATAAACTCTTACTGTAAAAAAACATATAATGATATTTCTGCTGAGTAAATTCAACTGTGAAGCAATGTACACCTAACATCTAGAAAAGCCTAAAAGTAATGCAAGATTAATCTAATATTTGACTTTAGATTCAAAATTCAGATTACTTACCAGGCAGACCTGTCAGAAGCTTGGCGGGGATGGGAGGACATAGTTTGTGGTACATGAATATGGTGTCCATGGCCATAATTGGGATGCATTCTGTGTGGATGTGGTGGTGGGCGTTCGTGAGCTCTCCTAGAAAACATAATGTTGATACAGCTCGTCAGCATCTAGAAAGAAGAACACTGCACACTAGTGCGATTAAAGATCTGAAGAATACTTACGTTGGATGCTGCATAAGACGCCGCCTTTGAACTTCCATCCTCTGAATAACGTCATGAGGGTGCAACCTCTGTGTTGTAGGTGCTGTGGCAGAAATATGGTGGGATATAGACTGGTGGGAGGTGGACAAATGCTGTGAAAGAGGAGCAGCAGAACTGGTGAAATGATGGGACGGAGGTGGAGGAGGGACAGGGTGTGTTGAAGACAAACTTGGAAGAGATGGATGAAAAGGTGCTACTGGATGTGCAATAACATAGTCCACCTGGGGTGGAGGGGGAGGTTGGGGAGGGGGGTTGGTATGAGAATGAGGGCAAGATGATGATTGGTGGTGTAGAGGCCTTGTAAGTGAAGCATCTAAAAGCAAGCAGAAAAAATAGAAACCATCAAAAAAAGTTATGGAGAACTCAATACAGAAATGTCTCGTCAAAAAATGAACTCCTAGATTCATGGTGTTTTTTTTTTCCTTAAGCTCTAAACTGTACATCACATGGGCTATGCAGTTCAGAGCCAGCCGCCGTGGACTATTAAACTCTTGCGCATGTCATCCCATGACAACTGGATCGTCACAGAAATCTGCAGTGGAGACAGTGGGGAAGATGGAGCCTTCCATGTATGTAGTAATGACAAGTCCTGGACCGGTCAACGCTGCACGGCCACTGCACAGGGTATGTGCCATAATGTATGCCGTGCAAGGGATTATAACAGAAGCTCAACACCCATCAATGAATTTAGTTCTGCTTTAAGTGAGCACTAAAATCACAGACAATAGGTGCAGAGACAGAAAAGGGAAAGCATTTCAAATACAACACAACAGGGTCCAAAATTGTCAAATATGAGAACCCATTTTTCAGTGGCTTTAAAATTTAGCAATTAAAAAATCCCCAGAACAATCAAGATTCTTTTTTGTGACATCACATATGACAGCCCTGTAACAGCTGGATACCTTCTATAAAACAAAGAAGGGATTGGCACACCTTAGCTGTAAAATCTGTTGCTACTCATGTACCCTATGTCAGGAAGGGGTTTCATTCTCCAGAAGTATGACACTCTTTGCAGTCCAAGTTGGAGTAAAACATCCCACACTAAACTTACCAAAGGTCAACAGATTTTAAAAGATTCTTAGACCATATGGCAAAAGTTTTTATCCCCATAAAAGGGGGGTATAAAATATATACATGAAACTCCAAATAAACCTGCTTTTTTGCAGAATTACTCAATTTTCATTCCCAGTCAAAGAGGCTACCAGATTGTAGCTCCATTTTACAGACTTGGCTGTTCATTTATATTATTAATAATAATTATACTTACACGGAGAATGCATGAAATGGCGGCAAGAGGAAAGAGAAGTCTGAGAAGGTGGCTGTGCCTGGGCTACCAAACCAGGCCCATAGCCATCAATAGCCATAGTTTGGGGTGTACTGGCAGTTGACTGATGTCCATAAACTGTAGACCTTGAAGATGAGCCAGGGCAACAAGGATCAAAAGCGGATGTGCTATGAAAGCTAACACTTCCATGGTTTCGAATACCATTATTGCTCAAATCCACAGGCAAGGCTTGCTGAAATGTAAATAGTAAAACCATAAAAATAAATATCTTTTAACTTATAAAATAATAACACTTAAGAAGTCTACAGAAGAAGAAGTCTACAGGGCTTTGCATATTTTTAGCATACACATGGCATTTTCTCATTGTCAACAGGTCAATCTAACTTTTTGATATTTGAATACATTCATTAAATGGCAAAAATCTTGTGGACACCCTTCCACATTTTGTTTTGCCAGTACCCAATGTCAACAAGTGCATTGGAAGCATTATTTATAGACAAACACTGGCAATAATAATGAGGAACTTTAAATGTGGCGTACTCATAGAAACCCACCCTTGACATAAGTCAGTCCATAAAGAAATCTGTATCCAGTAAACATAAGGGCTGGTTATTGTAAATTATATGGCCCTAGGAGAAACAAACAAAAGTTAAGCTACAAAGTCGAACAGCTGCTAGTCTAAGGAGCTCATTGTAGGGGAGTTCAAGTAGCCTGAACAAAGCCCTTAACTCAACCCCACTGAACACCATTCACATAAACTGGAAAGTTACCTGTAAGCCAGGTTTTCTCATTAGTACCGTACCTTACAAATATGATTTAGGGTAAATAGATAAACCTTCCCAGACACATATGGGGAAAGTCATAAGTGAGGGCATTATAAATAATAAGGAAAACCATTGCCCATTTAATTGCAGGGATTGGGAATTGGTTGTCCAACAAGCTCACAAAATTGAGACCAGTGTCCACAAACTTTTGCTCATATAGTGCATTAATTGCATGCCACAAACAGCCTTCAAAAACTTTATTGCTCATGTAGGAAATTAAAAATATCTAAAAACTTCTTAGACTTCTTACCGGGTCGTGATAGGTGGAAGAAGAGCTGCTTGTTGATCCACAAGGTGGAGGGACGGGAGCATTTCTTTCCACAGGACAGTGAGACTCTGAGAAAGAAGGTGACAGGGGGACAGTGGGGTGGTGGTGATGATGGTGATGATGAGGAAAGTGGTGACTATGTGATGGATAACAACTAGAATGAGGATGTCCCATGGCATGGGGATTCTGTGAGGATCCTCCACAAGGTGAATGCTCAGGACAACAAGATGGTAATCTTGGCAATGCTGGCGGGCCACTATCTGTACTAGTGCCAGTAGTCCTGGTCTCATCTACAAGTTGAATGAAAATACACGTTCATTATTTATAGTCTGCACCGCTGTACTAAAGTGCAGCGTTTAATACCTTCTCTAGATAAAGGGCTGGTTTTAGAGTAGGGCAAACTGGGCACCACCTTCTCTAGGGACCCAACTGACAGAAAAGCATGGGTGGTAGCTGGCCTGCAGTGCATGTGGGGTCCCTTCTTGATATTTGCCCAGGGTCCTACTCTGTATAAAACCATCCCTGTCTAGATGGTGTGAACTTGTCACATACAGGACATCCTGTAAGGCCTGCTTATCCAAAATTGCAACATTGGCACTAACTGGTATATATAAAAAAATAGATTTTATCAACATTCATGGATAATCTCTAAACATTTCAAGTTAGAAATAATAGTTTAAAACCAGGGATTGCAATTGCCCTTGCACAATTTGCTTATTTTTAGGATTCCCACAGAAAAAAAGGCTAGCCAAGATGTTCATTTTAAATACCAGCAGGGTATCCCTGGTATGCATTATATAACCTACAAATTTCTGTGCACTACAAAGGGACATGCAAAGATATTAATATGGCAGATGCCACTGTGGGCTTTCTTTATTGATGCAGACTTTGGGGCCTTTAAGTTAATACTGGCATTACTAGCTAGACTAGTCTGCACAATTGCATAAATAAAGTAATGACTTTTTATGTATATATGTTATAGACCAAACTGGTTTCATTCTTGTTTCAAGTCAGGAATTAAAAGTGAGGACTAAGATGACAGTGCTGAAGCAAGCACCTTTGATAATCAAGCAACACCAGCTCATATGCACAGGTTCACTTTTATTGGAAATATGGCAAGAGACGACCTTACCAAATAACAGGGCTTTATTTATGCAATGCAAACTTGTCCCTAAATTGATCAAATTGTACAAATTTCATTATTCTCTGGACATCTGCAATCACTTAATATGTTCATACTGGTTTTTCTATCGTGTAGACATTCTTACAGTTCATGAGTCCCAATCTGCAGACTGGACAAAACTGCATGAACATATTGAGGTAAATGGAAACTCATGATTGGTCAAATAAGATGAAATTTACAATAAAAAGGATTTTGTTTACTAAACCACAAATTCCAGCAGCACAAATCATATGAATGTGCTTTTACAGCACAATGCAAAAGTTTTAAGCAAAAAATGATATAATGTTCTGCTTAAGCAAATCAAACTCCTGTGTTCATCCTTTTGCACTGTGCTGTAGGTTTTCCTCCCTTTTATAATTATTTACATTTTAGAACAACGTATTCTGATGATTGACTAACCTGATGTAATGCTTGTAGTACTGCTACTTGTGGCAACTGAAGGCGACTCAGACACTGTGGAAGCCAAAGACCCCGAGAGTCCTGAAACAGCATCAGAGGCCGGCTCTGAGGTAGACGTATTACTGGAAATAGTGCTGATTGATGGGGACTCAGTTCTGCCAGAGGTAGTGGGCACAACTGTTGGGTCTATGAAACATGAAGAATATACAATACAATAATTATTTTTTGTAACATGTTCTGCTATGTGTGCTGATTAAATAATACACTCACAGATCCAAACATCAAAATAATTCTTAAGTAAGGAAAATTTTCTGTCAAATCCCTATGCCTTTCATTAACTTAAATATGTTTTAATGGTGCCAATTCCAAAAATATGCAATTAGTGAAGAGACTTAGCTAGCAATACTATTAAAATACCATTATACTGTGTTTTGCTGCATTTACATCCTTTCATCAGGAACAGTGTAAGAAAGTTTACAAAAATATTAAAGAAAACCTGCTCAATACATTTTTGGTGTAGACTGCAAAGAAAATTGTTTATAACATTATATAATAATGCACCACAAACTCATTTAAAATTCATCTAAACTGAACTATTAAAAAACAGTCAGCCAATTATAACACTATTATTTCTCATTAGGTATACCCACAAGAAGAACCCACAATACACTGGTAGTTGGTGGATCTCAAAAGGTTCAGAAACAAAATCTCTTGCAAACTCTCTCAGACTATTTAATTCACTTGTAGCACCTGCTTATGGCCAAAAAAAGAAGCTGCTTGCAGAGCACAAGGTCACCATTGTTTATACTAAAGGTATCTATGTTCTTAGTGATATGGTTGTAGCAGATGAGCAGAGACATTAAGCCTGTGTTTGACAATTTTATCTTTAAAGTAGGTGGCTACGCCTCCACCTCTCAGATTGTAAGCTCTTCTGGGCAGGGTCCTCTCTCCTTCTCCTGTCTGTATCTGTCCGGTGTAAAATTTTGGCGCTTTAAAAAACTGTTTATTAATAATATTTTCCTAACTCATGCAGGTCAAACGTACCATCTTCATCTACAGTCAGGTCCACAACTTCAGTTGCACTTTGTCTAAGTGGCTGTATAACCGTAGAAACCCGACTGCGACTTCTGTGCTCCTGGGTTCTTCCAGTCTGTGAATTTGAATTTTGTCCCCAATGAGATCGAGAATGTCCAAGTGCGGAGCGAGATCTATTAAGAACATGGGAATAATGTTTATTATCTGCAAACATACTATTTAGATGATCTACAACAAAAACAAAACTTCTGAATCTAGAAAAGAATCCCTTTTAATGGTACACACAGCAATTATAAGGTCTGTGGGAAAGGCAATAAATATCACATACAAGAGAAGGATGCGTAAATAATCATACCTCTTGTCATGATTTTTAGCTCAATCTGGGATTTCTCTTTAAAGACTAACATGTACAAAGCCACATTTACCATAATCAATACATAGCTAAGCTCCGCTTTGTGCACAAGGACATATTGTCAGAGCTTATCTATTATAAAGCAGAATTATAAAGACTGGGTTGGTTTTAGCTGGCCTTATAGGGAATGTTATTTTAGTTAAGCTTCTTTAAAGCCTAACTCTAGTATATAAAAGGCACAAAATCTGCAGCAATGTAATGAAGACATCAGTAAATCTACTTTTTAAATGCTAGCGGTGCAAGTTCCGGAATTTCAATCAGCCTTTTGTCCTTGCACACTATAGTTTAAAGAGGGGGAAATCAGCAAAAAGAGCCAATTTTGAGCGTGTCGATAGAAGGAGAAAGCAAAATGACAGCAGAAAGCTCATCAATGTGTCCCTTGATCTATCTTAAATGGAACCAACATGATGTTATTTGTGATCGATTCATAAAACGAGGCCCTGGGATGATGCATGGTGTGTCCTATATATGTAAATATGTAAAGGATACAAAGAACCATTTTTTTTTATTATTATTGATGGTTAGATCTAGTCTACATGTCCCTCCAGAGTAAAAATAAAATCAGGACATGCCAATACATCTGCTGCTAAATGTATTATTTTCACAATTCAATGTTCTCCATGTGCACAGATAAAGAATTCTTAATACATATGTTTTACCCGCAAAGCATCCCTAGGGGAAATGCACAGCTGTATAAACTGTAGGGGTTTCCCTAACACTCCCCAGCTCAATCTCTACACTACACAATGTATCCAGGACAAGTTATGCTTGTAATATAAACAAGAAATAGACAAGATTACAGGGCTGGATGAAAATGTAAGCAGAATACAATATCCTGTGTAGGCAGCAGTGTATACCCCTCTGCTTAATCGTACAGCTTGGGTTTGCAGCACTTGTCAGCAAATGGGTTAAATGCTTTCATTTAATTTGTTTTGTGTGTGAAGGGGAAACTGCACAGCAAGCGAATTTCAGGAGCCAGTGGAAAATACTCCAACCGTCTGTTTATAGCATAGCGACTTCCAAATGATCTGGGCCTCTTCCATTTCACACTGAAACAGATGGAATGTTTACGAAGAACTACAGAACAATCCAACACTCAACTCGCACTTCAAGACGTTGTTCAGAAGGCTATGTGCCAGGAGATAATATGGCCAGGGGTGTTACAAGATACTAAGGGTAACAGACATCAACCAATCTGCTAGGGTTTCATAACAATCATCCTTTAGGACTAGGCGGATGTTAATAGAGGGTACTCATAATACCCAAGGTAAAGAGGAAAGCCAGTCGAGTATTAAACACAAATAATGCAGGTTGATGTACCAGATTTTGGAGTGTAGGAGAAGTACTAAGAAAATCAGCTAATGTGCTCATAAAAAGCATGCCAGCAGGAGGAAGAAGCAAAGTGACAGATTAACTTGTGTGTTGCTTTTCTTACCACATTCTATTCTTGGGCTGGGGTGGGTTTGTTTTTGCCAAGGGATTTGTATTTCTGTTCACCAAGTCCTGAGATTTACACAGCTCTGCTACACAACACAGTACTGCCATTGTTCTCTCCACCGTTTTGTGTAGCCCGAAAGAAAAAAGAAAAAATATCTGGCAGCCCTTTGTAAACTCCTAATAGAGTGTCCTAGAATATACACATGCTGTGTGGTAGCAAAAGAGCAACACAAAGATATTTAGAAGCAAGGGGAAGAGGGTAGCAGATCTAAACTTGTTATTCTACAATAGACAAAACGCAGGAAATTCAACCACTAACTCTGGAGCGGCAGAAAAGCGAGACCTGATTTATTAAGTCAGACGACAACTAACCTTACCAGTATGTTTTTTGGAATGTGGAAACTTAAAGAGTTGATACTGCAAGGTCAGCAGTGTCAACAAAAAGAGGACATATGTGGGTTTCTTCTAGGATTATCCCAAAAATATACTCAATGGTTAATTGGTCCCCCCTCAAAATTGGCCTTAGGCTGAACTAGAACTATGGTAGGGACATTAGACTGTGAGCCTCTCCGAGTGACAGTTAGTGACATGACTTTAGACTTTGTTAAGCGCAGTGTTATATGTTGGTGCCAAAAAAAAAAAAATTCTATGCAGATAGTGCCTCAAGTCTGCTAACCACAGAGCCAGCCAGTTACTAAACATTTCATGAGCATACTGCAAAGAAGAACAGAGTATGATGGAATTGTTGTTAGCTTTGCTAACCCTAATTTCATAAAGCTTTTATTGCACAGCCATGAAATGTACCATGGAGCAAGACAGCAACTATGTGCAAAAGTGTTAATGATAGGTGATGAATCTGTGCCTACTGCTTGCACACAGATCCAGCAATCTATAGCAAAGTGCCAGAAGTAATACAAATAATGCTGTCTCAAAGGCATGGTTGTGGAAGTAATGGGGGGGGGAGAAAACAGGTTTTAAACAGAGGTTAGTCTCCTTTAAAATTACTCATACTCCCCTCTGGGTACCAGATATTCGATAATAAATCTCAGTGAGTAATATATATTTTCACAAGTCTGTCGAGTCCTTGACTATGTACTTAGCTATTTTACTGGCTTGCTAGATACCAAAGACACATGCCGACACAACTGTGCTTGCCAAATACTTCCCAACCAAGCAGATCAAATTATGATATATCTGGTTGTATTTTAATCAGTGCAAATGATTACTTGTGGCCCTTATAAAGTGCAATGCCCAGACTTTGGACTATGTTGCCAGCCTAAATCTCCTGAGGAATGCTACAGTCACACTATGAGATGGATGACAGCATACTGGCTGTAAGAAAAAAACATATCTGGACATTCCCTACTTCTTGGAAAAGAAAAAAAACAATGCATGAGGGGGATAGTAGCAGGGTGTTAGTCGTCTGTATACAACCACTCACGTGAACAAACCAAAGTTATCACTTTCTAACTGCATGTGAAAGTAGCTGCCTCCAACGCTGCTGCTTTTTTCCTTGGTGGTTGGCAGGCAGGGGCATTTGTTCAGGCAGCGGGTTGATTAGAGGACTGCCAGATGCTGAAAACAGTGTTGAGAACATGGGGCATACAGCAAACACCTGCCACTGTTTGTTATTGAAACAAATGTTCAAGTTGGCCATAAACAGGCAGATTTCTTCCAGGGATGATAGCATAGAGAATACGTGGCCTTTATCGAATTTGCCTTGCTAGACATTCAGAATCAGAATTACTCCCCTGATCCACACAGCAGCACATTTCTCTAAATCTTTCACTCTTCATAGAAGGTGGAGGACCAGGATTACTAAATCTAATACAGTGCTAAGTAGCATTTCCAGCAGAATGAAATGCTCATTGCTAGCCTTTTACAGTGGAGGAAAGGCCCAGATTTTTTAAGTAGCAGGGAGTATAAACCGGATAGTCAGTGTCAAGTCACACGTCTGTGTAAATGAAATGGGAAAAGGGGTTGTTTTACCAACAACTCTTATATCCCGCCCCCAAAAAAATGTACACTGTGTAGAAAACATTAAGTTTACACCCCTCTCGCATACCAATATGTTTGTAGTCAGTAACTAGGTTGAAAAAACCAGGAGGGACAGGTAACATTACAAAAATGCAATTAAACAATAGGCTGAAATGTATTCTTGGGAGATTTCAAGAACAACAGGCAATAACTTTTCCATGTGTGCATACTAAGTCAGTGTTCAGTATTATTCTCACAGCCATTACTATCTAACAGTAAAAATGGTATATTTTCAATGTACAAAAAATGATTACCGATATCCCTCATTCCACTTAACACTTTATATTTTAATTAACACATTTATTTAAACCTGGAACTATGGCAGAAAATAAAACATTTAACATGGTCTTATGTAATATCTTTTTTTGCAGTACTGGTCAAGCAATAATGTTCTAACCTGTAAGTTTCACCAACTGTGACAATTTCTACTTCACTGTCAGTAGAAGTAACGTTAATTTCTTCATTATTGGCTGGGACTTGAGGGGTAGATGAAGCTTCAATGACTACAACATCCTCATCAATGCTACCTGTAAAAACAAAAAAAGTTAACTTTTAGATAAACAAAGCACTTGGTGGCATATTCCTTAAAAAATAAACCACAATACAAATATAACATTTATGGTTTTTTGTGAAGAAATAGAGGTACATGAAAGCAAGTTACAGAGGGAACCCATTACATTTATATAAACCTGAAAAGTGTACAACGTTTTTAATGGAACCTGCTGAGGTCATATCTGGCACCCAAGATTTGGTGGGTTCCCTAAGTACCAATACCCATGTCATACAATTGAGGGTCATGGCACTGCACTGGTCAATGTGATGTGATGGGCAAGAGAGCATATTTTTGTGAATTTAAAACCTGCATATAAAGTTTGGTTTCCCCTTGGGTGGCCTAAATCAAGCAAAGATCCAATAAAGTCTGAAGTCATTGGCTACAGTTACAGTGTGATGCCTTCTGTCTCCCTGTGACGTGTACTTATCCTAAACACTGTTATGCATTTGATTGCCACTGTACACTGATTTGGGTACAACACAACGCCCTGATTTTAAGTCTCCAACCTCCTGCCTGCATCATTAACAAGCACATTAACCAACATAGAGTTGTAAAATGTGCTGCAAGCAAACAAGATTAAATGCAGAAACTTTGAATAATGAGAAAGCTGAATGGGTACACTGAGCTGTAGAAGAAGTCTCAGCAACTTTCGGTGCTGGCATAGAGTAACTGCCATGTGCATGCCAACCTAGCTAAAGAAGACAGCCAAAGACTGCAAACCAGGAGGAACACTGGGTGAAGTAGTGCCAGACATGCCCACACAGCTCAGGGATGGAAGGGTCCCTTTTGTCTGGCAGGTCATGAATTGTACCTCCTGGGGATCAACATTTTAAACTGTTTACTTCTGCTTTAGGAAAAGCTTTATTCTTGAATCAACGGATCACTTTGGCACCTGCTATACACTAAAGGAAATTAAAGCATTTTTTCATATTGTGCTTGGTTTGAAGTGCCAAGGGTTGTGATATGTTTACATCTGAAGTCAGCATTTTCAAAATAAAACAACCAGTAAAACTTGATTAATATCAACAAATCTAAAAAATTACTGAAGCCTGACATTTTCTGCTGGTTAATCGTGCTTTTCTGCCATTCTTCAGAAACCATCTGCTCCATTTATTGCCACCCATGGCAACAAACTACTTATTGTTAGGCAGGGGGATTTATTTAAAGCTAGCACCAGCTGTACCAGGCTACTCTGCCAACAAGCCTCTGGTAACAGGGCTCAGTGATCAAGGCTCTGGAATTGAATAGAAAACTGGAAGAATTTCTTTGCTGTACAAGTAAACTAAAGCCTAGATATAGTTTGCATTTCTGCATAAAGCCATGTGAAAAACTGTGTACACATCGTTTTGTTGTATTCAATCTCATAACCTAAGGAAATAAAAATGCATATTGGTCAAGTGGAACAAATAAGCACACCTATACATTAATAAACAATTTAAAACTATGAAATTACAATCCGGTGTGGCAATAATAAGAAACTTCTAAGGAGTATGATGGACTCCATCTTATTTAATTCAGGTATGAAGTGCCTGGTACTCTTTTTTTTTTTTTAACCGATGTGAGTGGTGTGATGACATCAAAGGAGGAAACCCACACAAGCATGGGGGAAACTCCATGCAGATAGTGTCCTGGCCGAGATTCAAACGTGGGACCCAGCGCTGCAAAGGCCAGAGTGCTAACCTCTGAGCCACAGAGCCGCTACCATATTAGATCTACAGATTTGTAACTAAAGTAATTTGTCACCATTACCTGTTAATGTTTGTGGAGTGAAATGCTGTAAATGGACATATAACAAACTCTAATATAAATCCCTTTGGCAAAGAACAATATTGTGGAAAAGACTGGCCAAAGTCCCCTTTTAGCCGGGCACAACACCTGGCACCTTTCAGTAACCACCCCGATGTTTTTGAGTGGTTACAGAAGAGTTGGGTAACAATACAGGGGCTGCCACCCACCTACAATTTCTTCCCACCTGGCTTAAAAAAAATTCCCAGTTTAACACTGATATACAGCTAGTCCCTGAGTTAAGGACATCAGACATATGGACGACTCCTAGATACAAACAGGGCTTCCTTGCTTGCTTGCATGCAGGACAGAGGCTTGATGGGGGAGGGGGCAGCCTGCATGACTTGCAGAAGTGTTTTGCTAAACACAGCTGAGTGGTGGGTGATATTAAGAGCTGAGCTGATCTGTAGCATCTTCTAACTCTTTACCTTCCTGGGCTGTTCATTTCTGTCCAGATTTATATGTATAAAAGCGGTACATTGTCTTTCATGAAAATTTATTTTACATTGAAGACCTATAATTCTTAGGCATACCTCCCCTAAATATGCCGGGGGATAGATTGGAGGAAGAGGACTCGACCGGAATATGGGATCCGACAGGCAGGACACTGGAGGAAGCCAACTGGACCAGGTAAGTCAATATTTTTTATGTTTTAGCTATCCCGAGTGTGGCTTGGGGGGTACTGCTTTAAGCAGGTTTTTTTTTTACCCTGGGCCACACTCAGGGTTACTATCAGGTAGGTTAATGACCAAGACAAACTCTGCAGTTGTTTCTTTTTGCATGTCAAAGCACAGCTTCCTCCAGAAATTAAAGAACTTTTTTTTTTTTTGCTTTGTTTTTGATTAACTCACAGTGAGGATTTTATACAGTAACTGACACATTGCTGCCTAATAATATGTTGAGACAAGCATCCGTCCTAATTGCATTCATTAAAATAATGTACCTGTTCCGACTTAGATACAAATTCAACTTAAGTACAAACCTACAGTCCATATCTCATATGTAACCCGGGGACTACCTGTATATATATATATTCCTTTGCAAACCATACATTGCTGTGGTGACACTTACTAATGGAATTACAAATCACCACATCTTAGCACCCTTTTAAAGCTGGAGAAAAAAAAAAACATCAAGTAAATGTAAACACAAAACACACGCTTAGAATCTATTTTACCTGAGGGAAGAGTTGTACCATTTTGGTGATTTTCCTCTGGAGTCAAAAAGATATCCTCTTCTCCTTCAGTGGAAGAACTAGTGCTAGAGGCCGAATCGCTGCTAAGGTCATTCTCACTGGAACTACTGGAACTAGGAAGCAGCGCATACTTCTTCCTGGCCAGAACCTCTCTCTTTTTCCTCTGCAATAATAGCCTCTCTTTCTGCTTTTGTGTCCTCTGTGTGGAACCCTTTTTGGGAAAAGTCTTTCGGTGCACAGACCTCCGTAAGGAGCTCACCTGATAGCAAGGCCGCTTCATTAGCATACTAGGCACAGGCTCTGACTGGGGACGAGGCCATTTTTGAGCCCTTGAATTGGGAGTCCTATTTGTAGTATTTACACCTGACGGAGAGAAATGTCTAGGACTGTCCTTGTCCTCGTCAGAGGTCATAGTATCAGAGTCACCAAAATGTGAACTAGATGAAGGTGAAGATACACAATCACTAAAGGAAGAGTCGTTGTCTTCATCACTTTGAGGGCCCAATCGAAGTTCTAGAAGTCTCTGATTTTTCTTAGCCTCGCAGCTCTGTGCATAGGAAGGCCCAGCCTGCTGGCTTTTCCTCTTTTTTCGCACAAGTCCTTTCTCTTGTTCTGTGCTGCTGTTTAAGCTCCTCGGCTGCTTATTTGAGTCACTGCACAAATGAGAGAACTCACTGCCCACCTTACTGGAAATCATGTCCACGTCTGATGGAAAGGTCTTTGCTGCCCCAATAGGCTCAGGGTTCAGCAATACCCCTTTTAGGCTTTCCTGTTTCTTTGGTGCATCTGAAGAAACCTCACTCTTCATATCCGCGTAAAGAATGTAACGCAATAGTAATGTCCACAATAAACTAAAAAAAAAAAAAGAAAAAAAAAAAAGTTTAAAACATGAAAACTAAAATAAATTTTCTTAAACTAATAAACATTACACGTAAAGCCCAGTTTAAACAATGTGTCATATGGCCACCTGCAGACTTTTTACCAAACCCAACTATAACCTATGAGATCCAAATGTTTGTTTTACATTTCATTTTAGATTGAGAAGCAAAAAGCAAAAAAAGCACAAACATCTTAAGTGTCCAGTTTGGTGAGATTACAGGAGCTTGATCAAAAAACCTTATTCATGAATGTCCTGTTTTTTATTAGATTTTTGTTAGATTCAATGTTTTTAT
This sequence comes from Pyxicephalus adspersus, assembly GCF_032062135.1. Taxonomy (NCBI): domain Eukaryota; kingdom Metazoa; phylum Chordata; class Amphibia; order Anura; family Pyxicephalidae; genus Pyxicephalus; species Pyxicephalus adspersus. The sequence goes on from NC_092859.1 coordinate 125,494,735, forward strand.
TAGATCTAACACCTAATCCACTGAAGATATTTCCTAATGTATGGTAACTTCATAGGAGGGGCTATTATGGTGTTAGTGACAGACTACATCATTTATGTATTTTAATTTGTGCATAGCTTAGTGCACTGCTCGCCAAACTTTTCAGACCTACAGACTACTAAATGCACGGACTCTGGACCACGCATACGTGGGGGAGCCTTGTGTCATTCTCAATAAATGAAACATGTAGGCTGTTGGGGGTATGCGGGTAAAGTTTTTAGGAAGCTATGTACAGCAACTCTCCACCTGCCTGCATTGCAAAGAAAAGTATGAACAATTATGATCTCAAGGTTATAATAATGTATGTAACGAAAACAGATCATTAGCATGTTGATTAAAATGAAAACGAAGAAGCGAGAAAGGTAAAATAGAAGTAGAATAAATGTAATAATCAGTACACAAACATTTGAGGATCTCAGAAGTGATATGATGTGTTACTTTTCTATATATATGCAAGAAAACAGAAACTCACAATAAACTGGAAATGATGCTTTGAAATACACAGATAAATTAATCTATGTATACATGTATCCAATAAAATCAAAAGAAGGATCATTTGGCAAGTTATGCCCAAACAAAGATCTGTTTCATTATGCTATAATGTCATCTCTGGCAACAGATGGCACGCACAGATGAGTAATGATACCACACAATCTTCCCTGAAAGCTCTGCCCTCCAAACAGAAAATATTCCCAAGCAGAAATTCTCTCTAATTGCATTCATCAAGCAGCAATGCTGCGCAGAATATCACATCTCCATTTTTCTTTCCAACAGAGAATTTAGTAATGAAATTAGATTTCCTACTCTGCTTATATTTTTCATTTATGAGAAGAGAATTTGCTAATTTCACCAGATAATTTCTATACTTTATGTTGTCACATGACTCAAGGAACGAGTCCTTTTGTTGCTGCACAGACTTCATATTGCGGAGCCATTACAACGCTCTTTTATAGCACTTCTGTACAGAAATCACAAGGTTTTATGCCACTTATTAAGGAAACGGATTTCAAAACTCATTTGGTTGTTTGGACATTGAATTTAATGACATCTTTCACATGTCATACAACTAAAACCATTGCATTTTACATGGAGGTTGGTTGGCTATATTTAGTGCTTGCACCTCCATTGTAAGGACCCAGCACAGGCTTGCAATTCCACTGTAAAGATTTATAAAATGTAAAAGCCCTTTTATAATACTGTACATTTTATAACTGTTTATATCACTGTACATTGTTTTTACTATGAAGATCCAGCGAGTGTGAATGGATTCTAGCAAGTCCTCCTGTCACTTCCAGTAATGTCAGAATTAGGCATTTAACCCCAATTAACTTAACCACGTATTACTCAAATACATTAAGAGACTAACCACCAGATTATTCATTACAACAATAATCCTCTAAGGCTATATGTGCATTCATCATGTTTTGTGTATGTATGTTATTGATCTGTACAAGACTTCCTTGTGGAAACATCCACCCAACACTGGGTCTGATTTATTAAAGTTCTGTAATGCTGGAGGGGATACATTTTCATCAGTGAAGCTGGGTGATCCAGCAAACCTGGAATTGATTTCCTAAAAGTCATTTGCTATTTGTTAGCAAATGTTTTCAATCTTGGACCAGATCCATTCCAGGTTTGTTGAATCACCCAGGTTCACTGGAAGTGTATCTTCATCAATCTTGGAGAGCGTTATAAAATCAGGTACATTGTTGGGGACCACCATCTTGGATTTTACGTCAGATAGGCCAGAACAACAAAACTATGATGTTTCACTTTTCTCTGCCCCCAGGCCGTTACTTGAATAGTTGTGTAAGAAGGTAAAGGTAGGGATAAAGGAGCTGCCAAAACAGACAGCAGTTAGACATTCCTTTGACGTGAAAGGAGGGAGGGGAATGTGCTAGGGACTTGACAAGGCAAATGCTCAAACAACTAACAGTTACATGAAACAAAAATATACATATGTAGCAATAGCAGCTGCCGGATTGGGATAGTCAGGACATAAGGCCTATCCTTCATCTCTTCCCCATAGATAATCAAGCTTTTCAAACCACAAGGTATGAAAATTTTCTTTGCAGATTACAGAAAGGACACAAATAGTTATTGAAAACAAAGTGAAGTTATGGATTTATTAAGAAAATTAATTCCATTAGTTTTTCTTGGCACAATCTTACTGTAATCTCCTGTACAGCAGTACTACTGGGAGAGAGAAGAGAAAGCGGTAGTCAGAATGTGATGTACAAGTGATCCTGTTCCTTCATGGTCAGATCAGCAGGCCGGTGGGGTGCGAGGGACCAAACTCCCTAACTTAGTAAGCACGGGATGAAGTTTTTGGGCGATAGCTGCACCCATGAGAAGTACAAAATGATTTTTCTTTAGACATGAACAGCTCCCTCATAACAAAATATGGGGCCTGATTTACTAAAGCTCTCCAAGGCTGGAGAGGATACATTTTAATCAGTGAAGCTGGGTGAATCAGCAAACTTGGAATGGATCTGGTCCAGGATTCAAAACATTTGCTAGCAAAAAACTAGCAAAACTTTTAAAACAAAATCCATTCCAGGTTTGCTGGATCCTATTAAAGTGTATCCTCTCCAACCTTATTATCGTCTCCAAAGTATTTTAAAAAACGTTTTTGCTTTGGATAGAGAATAGACTAGACAATGCCCCTTTAAGGGAAATCTTGGAGGGTATAGATGGCAAAAAAACATCATTTCCTCTTTGAGACACAGGAGCTACACCCTATACCAGCTGTCAAAAAGCAAAAGTGTTTCATTAAACATAAAACAATTTAAAGTTCCTATCCCCAGTACAGCGACTCTCCCGAGTAGGTAAGCAGGCACTGGTTGCAAATTTCCCCCACTTTATACATAACCGGGATATACTTTATAAGTAAAACTGTGGCTTAGATAAAATAACCAATCACTTTCTGTTGGTAAATTATAAACTAGAAATAAAACATCTGCATGGTGATCACATTTTGTGCAGCACAGCACATGGTTACTTAGCTCTAGAAAGTATAATGTTTATTCACAACAATGCTTAAAAAACGTTGAGATGTCTTCAATGACCAAGCGAGACGATAAGGTCATTTAAATCATAGGCCTAAAGTACAAGACTGAAAATACAGTGGATATAAAACCCTAAGCAAAACTACTTTAAAAAAAAAAAAAAACTTAGGATGACTGGAGACCGAAAACCAGAAAAACGGGTGAAGATGTTGCCACTGTTGATTGTAAACTCTTCTGAGCAGGGTCCTCTCCTCCTGTGTCACTGTCTGTATCTGTCTGTCATTTGCAACCCCTATTTAATGTACTGCGCTGCGTAATATGTTGGTGCTATATAAATCATGCTGAATAATGAAAATATTATATTTATTATGTGAAATGTATTTTATGTAAAGTTAACTGTGCCAGTGCTAGACATACGATAACAAATTATAGTAAAATTTAACTACAAGAGATCCTATGCTTAATTAGGCATATTTGAAACATCCAAAAATGTAATAAACTTTAACATAGCAGTGCCAATATGCAGTGGCTGCAAGTTTTCCTTTGCAAGGCTTTTTTCCATTTCCTCACTATGATCCTACCAGTAACACTTCCTGTTGTAGGGTGACAACATTTACTCACTGTATTAGATCTATCAATATCAGTGTTGTCAGCCTAGGCGAATTTGTACTAGAAACTCCTCCGCCTCTCTATTATAAAGGACATTTGTGGTTCACATAAGACTCTTGTAAGAGAAATCAGCCTAGGTCACAGAAACTGACACTACGTGTCTATTCAGGTCAATATCTGCTAGTTTAAATAACTGTAGTATTATTTTTACATCCTAGGTATACAGATGTGATTTGGGATGGGATAACCAAATTACAGCTTTATTGGCCGACACAAAATTGCATTATGGAGATGCTGAGCAGTCAGTTTAAATCTTAACTTTGTATAAAAGTATGTAACGTAAGAGATAGCTGAGTGATAGAAAAATCTTAAGGAAGTATTAGAAAGTTACAGCAGAGTTGTATAGTTGCTGGTTTATCTGTTTAGCCAGTCTGTCCAATACAGGTGCCTAAGAGATCACAAAAAAAAACGCCAGGTACAGATTACAGCAGGAGAACTGTGAATGTTGCCCAAACTATTTTTGTTTAATGTGGTTTCAAACATTTTACAGCTCTCACGTATTACACACACATTTATTATAGTAAATATAAAATTCCCCTGCTCTAATAATTGTTAAATGACATACTAGTCATCAGGAAGACACATGTACATAGCTGCTTGGCCTACTCACCTCCATAGCTACATACACTTAACTAATGACTGTCCCTGAAAATAAACCCTCAGTTAGCACTGAATGAGCACTGACAAGGAATAATGTAACCTCTTGTAGAGATCTGCAGAGCGCGCACACCAACAGGAGATGGGATCGCTTGAAGAAAGATCATATGCCTAATGGACATACATGTGGAGAAAGGACCACATAATATTGCCAGAATAAATCTGTCAGGATGGATCCTTCAATGAACTCAAGAATAAGCATGGATCATCATCATCACGTGACATTGTTAAAAGCTTTTTTTTTTTTTTAATAAGCCATTATCTAACGACACATCAGTAATCATTTTTAATGACAATTAGACAAGCATTACTTACCTCTACCTATATACTATATTTTCCAGTGGTTGGCTAGAAATTGTTTGGCTACATTAACCTATTAATTAGAGTGTATACACGTCAGATAATTGTCGCCCGATTATGGTTTCACGGCTGGTATCAAAGGAGAATCTGACGTGTGAACAGCAGCGATCCATCGTCGTTCATGGATCCATCCTGACGAATGACGGCAATGCAAGTGAAAGGGAACGCAGCGGAGTGCCGCTCATTTGTTCTACCCTCTCCATAAAGCAGAATGATGCTGTATGTACTGTGCTTGTTCATGCATCTTTCAGGTGGCAGCCAGTAATTCTAAAGCACAGCCAGAGGAATACCCAGCTTTGCACATGGCTGGACTCTATGCATACGGTTTGCTTACAATACTGGCTGAGTAGAACAAGAAAGAAGATGTTGCCCAATTTGGGGCCGTACATCTGTCTGTGCCCAATGTCCAATTATTAATTTGTATGCTTATTAGGGGTTCAGATTTAACCGACTATGCTGCATAAAGGCCTAAAACAGCAGCAGCCTTGAAGCACTCTAGGAAATCTCAAAATTTTGCAATTCCTGTGTTATGCCCTGCAAGTTTCAGCACATCAGCTCTCAGACAGCATTGCTTGTCAGGGCCCAACATAACCCCCCCAGACTGCATTTTACAACCATATCACATGACCACTAGAAAAACTTCCTCAAGCACCATCATGTATATGAAAACCGTCGCACTGTTAGCATAGCTACATTCAGCAGGGTTTGGACCCAAATGGAACATTTGTATAAAAGTAATCTGGATGAGCTGATGGGGCTGACCGAGTGCTAGAAGATCATATCCACCCAGGGCTACAATGTCACCTCTCTCCCCTGATAAACAGACATGAGAACACAACTGGGAGCCTTTTAGCCTTAAGGAGAAAATTCGGTTACACAACACAGAAGAAACCTTATGCATGAGCACTAGAGTACAGCCAAAAAATATAATAAAAAGAGCTTATGCTAAAGGTAAGCCAGCAGCTTCCAGATCATATTCTCCTATTACTGACTAAAATTCAGCTTTAAAAGGCTGTTCTGCATTTGATGACAAGAAATATTATGTTTTGACAAGAAACCAGAACATAACAAAAACATATGGAAGTGTAATATTAAGCAAAAAAATGTTTTACATACAGCCAAAGCGATCAACTAAAGAAATGCTAAAATATTTGACTTCTTTCAGTATGTAAATGTGCAGAATATGCAATTTCATTTGTAAACTGTGAACTTAGAGGGACTATAAAAGCAGATTAAATATTTATTGTGATACAGTTGCTGCATTGTATGTACTGTATATATTTACATACAAACATGTTTTGAACTGAACACTTATTGATAAGTTAATTTACTTGGCCCTATTCTCCCTGACTTGCATATCTAAAACCACAATGACAAGGTGATGAATTTCATTTACATAAAAAAAGCACTGTTTAAACATTTTTACATAACTAAAGTAGTAATGTTAACACAATTTACACACAGTAAAGGGGAAATGGAAAAAAGGTTCTCTGTACCAGGGGTTATATATAAACAATGGCTTAAATAAAAAAACAAAAAAAAAATAAAAAAAAGAGTAGAACCTTTACAAAAGTAAACCTAAAATGCCATACACTGGTCAAAGGGTAGCGTGAGTAATATAAATGATTGGTATTTCCCTGAAATTAATTGTGTGCCTGGATCTTGAACCCATCGGCTACCAGAGATATTGTGCTAACAAAAGTGCTCCCCACCGGCCAATGGGAGCACTCCAACATCATCCGACACAGAGAGCCTACAGTGTAGCCGTGTTGCTACTGTATACTGCGAGGAGCTCTCCCATAGGATGGTTGTTAGGGAGCACAAATGGCTGCATATTGGTTGAAGGAATAACAGGAATCAACGTTCAATCCATATATGAAATCTTGAGCAAGAATTGCCCATTTTTGCAATAGATTAATGTTAAGCCACGTACAGGCGTCTGTCGGACATTACAGAATAATCCGTAGATATCACTTTCAGTGATAGATGAATGAACAACCGCTGTACAAGCAGAATCAATATGTTCTATGGAGGGGGGAGATGAGCAAACTTAGTAGATTGTAAAAGCATTAAAACAAAAAAAAACAAAAAAAGGGAAAAAAAAACACTTTTACAGGAAGATAAATATAAAATTAACCACGGGATCCATTTAGGTAAACAAGCCCAAGTTATGTTATAATACCTTGCAATACAACAAAAGAAGCCCTCAAACTTGAAGGCACCACAGTGATTCACCTTTTACTCACAGATTTACTGAATCCAAGCTTAGATCTGACCCTTAAACCCACATTTCATAATTCAGGTGAGTAAATTTGATAGACTTTAGTCATTGAACCTTATAGCGTTATTATTCTTCAAAACCAGCTATGTTGATTGAGCTTTCCATTGTTTGGAATGCCTTCATGTTACAGCTATGACATATTCTCTATTCCAAGATGAAAGCCACTGCCTCCTTCTCATATTATGAGAGCTATTCTGATGACTTGCTAAGAGCTATAAAATCTATCATTATAACAAACCGTTACTCAGCCTGGCTTATAACTTTCCACTCACGCACATATTCTCAAGATAATCATCATAAACAGAGAATTAGAATTGCAAAATCCTTACACACATCAGCAAATAACCTGCAACTTATCCATTTGATTTTCTTTACAGCTTTACTTTCCCAAATAAAAGAGCCAAGTATCTAAATATAGAAACGCCCATTCTCAGCCGATAGATGGAAATTCTCCTGGAAATGGAAAGCAGGCCTAAGGGGAAACGGCTACATATAAAATAGTAATACATATATGTTTACCATTTAACTTGCCATGAGACTTGTTATTTTAATCAGCCATTGCAATTCAAATATTTCTGCTATAATGTATAGAAGTGTTTGTGTGGCCAATCAGCTTCCAGTTTTCCCCCCTCTACCTTCAGCCTGACCATTGGCCAACAAATCAAAATGACCATTTCTGTCCGATAAGCAGAAAGTGATGAAGTAAGCAATGTTTCCAGACCAGGAAACAAAGCAATATTCATTATTTGCAGTCGCGTGTAAATCAAAAATAGCTGCCAAAATTACAAGTTATTAAGCAGACTTTAAATGATCTGCGCACAAAGCTTGGGAATTAATACAAATCTCCTCAAAACAAACAAAATTTTGACCCCTGAGGATTCTCCCTCACCTATTGCTCTGATCACAACTATTAGTGCTTAACTGTTTCAGAGACAATGGTCACCAGGACAATCCACAGGAGGGGCACAGAGAGCAATAAAAAAAACTTTAAAGAAGAGGGTCTAACCCTAACTTACTAAAAAAACAGCAAGAAAAAGATTGCCAAAGTCAAATGCAAAGTGAAGCAGAGGAGGTTGTCTCAATAACATGTGCAAATATGTAGCTTAAGCTACTGAGCTCTGTACACAAGTCTTTGATAAGGTAATAAAAGTAAAACTAAAAATCATTTATAAAATAACAAATAATAGATCCAAGTGATGGCTGCAAACGATAAACAAAATATGTTAATATGTAACTCCTACCACTTAAAAAAAAAACTAAACAGGGTCTGTACTGTATAGACAGAATATATAAGGGTCTGTATATAAAACTGTAAACCTGACTTCCACTAAAACTTTCCCTGGAGGAAAATCTTCCACATCCATGTGTTTCAAGTTCTCCTCCAGGAAATGTTTCAGCGAATGCCTCTCTAGATTTATTTTCACCGGTTGTATTGTTTCTCTGGTTATAAAAAAATCTAATGACTTCTCGATATTCAATGGAGCCAGCAGTTGCCTCTTTGGCTAGCCCATCATGCTCCAGGAATCATATGATATAAATTTAAACACATATAATGTACAATTTTATTTAAACTTTTGCTCTTGGTTGCTTTGTGTCTTCACACTACATACAGCAATAGTTCATTGAGAGTTACATTATTCCATGAATTTGCAGCCGGCAAATGAAATTATGGCGCTGTATTAGTTTGATTAGTGAACTGTTGCAATTTTTAGGAAAGACTTCCTTGGAAATAAGCAATTGTATTATACTGCACAAAATGAGTAATGAAAAAAGCCTTTCAATTCAATTAACATTTATACTCAAAAAAGAAACAAGTACTGCCAGCACATGCCATTTCTTGCTCATTTACTAAGTCCTTGTTGCCTGGATGTTCTCCTAACACTTCCAGTAAAGCAATTACCATTTTCAGAAAGCAGCCAGAAAGAAGTTTCCAATGCCCAATAAATAGAACAATTTTTTTAGAACAGTTACAGTGTTCTCCCCAGCCCTTTTTAGCCAGGCGCACCACCCGGCACTTTTCAGTAACCACGCTGTTTTTGAGTGGTTACTTAAGAATTGGGTCACACTACAGGGACAGCCACCCGCCTACAGCTTCTTCCCACCCAACTTAAAAAAATTCCTGGGGTAAATACTGCATTATATGTAACATATTGAAATAAAACACCCATCCACACAGAAGATAAATAAATCCATATCCAGTGTTCTCCCCAGACTCTTCTAGCCAGGCGCACCACCCGGCACTTTGCAGTAACCACCCAGCTGTTGTTGGGTATTTACAATGCGGGGGCCACCACCCACCTGCAGCATTTTTCCATATTGCTGTGATCTCCCTAGCCCATTTTACCCAGACGCACCACCCCGCTGTTTTGGGGTGGTTACTAATGAGTTGGGTCACAATACAGGGCTACCACCCGCATTCAATTGCTTGCCACCTAGCTTCAAAAAAAAATTCTTTTCTGAGTTGAGAACTGCATATTGCAATCATTTTTCCCCTCATACCGCTTTTATGCATCAAAGAAGCCGACTCATATTCATGGCATAGCCGACTACTGATCCCATCCTGGGTGCAAGACATGCAGATCAGCACGAGGCAGCATTGGATAGAATGAAAACAGGTCAAACATTTTTCAGCTATATTTACATGCCATATGTTGGGCAAACGAAATTATATATATATATATATATATATATATATATATATCTATCAAGGTCCCCTGACCTCTACAAAGAACACAATCCTCCTGGTTATCATTCTGAACCCACAAACCATCATTAGTGTCACTTAAACTGACCCCAAAATCATAAACTGCCCCTTAAAACCTTTGGAGGAACCCCAATAGGAAGCCTTGAGCTATACCAACCAGCAATGGGTTCATCCACCAATACTAAAGGCTTGCAAAACATTTCCATCTACTCTACAAACTTATGGGAATCCCACACTCCCAAAGATATTTACTTATGCAGCAAAGTACACATAGAAATACAAAGCACACCAACCTTGATGTCGATAAATTTCCTAAACAGAATGGATAAAGATGAAGATCTGTTGAACGCTGACCTCCAAACAAATGGCCATGCAGGAGCTGTATTGCCCAGCACAGGATTTGCCCTTCTATAAAGTCCAGTCCTGAGATTTACATATCACACAACAGCCAGGAAATGACACCACACGGAGGTAAAAACAATACAATTACAAACAATACTGTCCCCGCCTCCAGCCTGATGACTGGCCAGTTCACAACAGGTAAAGCCATCCCTCTCACTTTCTCATTGCACCCACCAATCAGAATGTTTGTTGTCAAAAAATTTGAACGCAGCACAGCCAATAGGCTGCAAGTCCCTTCCAGACACAAACCAGGTGTAGAGATAACAAACACTGATTATACAATGCTGGTAATTCTATGGAGAATTGAAGACAAGTGGGGGACAAACCAATGATAAAAACAAACAGAAGCAGCCAGTCAGTGATCCCGGGGTGGGGGTGATTCCTCCCCTATTATTATACAGGATTTATATAGCGACAACATAATACGCAGCGCTGCCCCAAAAAGCTTACAATCTAGGAGGTGGGGGAAGTATGATTAAAGTTCATGAATGATGATTATGAACTTTTATCTAGCATATGTACGTAGTTTTTGGATTGTAAGCTCTTCGGGGCAGGGTCTTCTCCTCCTGTGTCTGACATTTGCAACCCCTATTTTTTGTACAGCACCGCGTAATATGTTGGTGCTATATCAATCCCACTTATTAATAATAGCTTTAGGTCAAAATAAAATTGATGATCTATTGATGAAAGTGCTGCAATATTTTATGTTTATATTTTTTTTTTATAGCGCCGACATATTATGCAGCGCTGTACAATAAATAGGGGTTGCAAATGACAGACAGTGACACAGGGGGAGGAGAGGACGCTGCCCCGAAGAGCTTACAATCTAGGAGGTGGGGAAAGTATGATTAAAGTTCACAAGTGATGATTGTCAACTTTTATCTAGCATATGTACGTAGTTTATGGATTGTAAGCTCTTCAGAGCAGGGCCTTTTCCCCGTGTCTGTATTCATCTGTGATTCGCAGCCCCTATTTTTTGTACAGCGCTGCGTAATATGTTGGTGCTATATCAGCCCTGTTTATTAATATTAATATCTTTAAGTGAAAATAAAATTGATGAAAGTGCTGAAAGTTTGTGTTGTTTCCATTGTTATTATATAGCACCAACATTACACAGCGCTGTACATTATTTAGGGGTTGTAAATGACAGATGGATGTGAAGTTCGGATGCCCCTTGCGCGGGGTAACATTTTAGCATTGTGCTAGTATGTGGTCCAAATACCAAGAGGCGGAGCCAGGCCTGGCACCAGGGTCATGTGATCTGCAGCATGTATATATAAAGCCAGCTGTAACAGTGGTGATTGTAGTGCCAGGGTGTCAGTGAGGCCTCCCACACACACGAGGTTTACATATCAGTGTATGAGGCCTCTATAGTCATCCATCCACCATGTTTACCTCAGGAAATCACTATTTATACAAACAGGACACCAGAAAAGTCCAGATAAAGGAGATACGTAATATAAAAGCGGGGTATGAAAAGTCTAGGGTGTCCCTGGCTCTGCTGGGAGGACAATGCGGGTGAATCTCCCCTCAGGGGGTAAAAGCAGCGAATGGTGAGGGGTCAGAAATGTAAATAGCCCCCTCCCCCACCTCCTCGCCCGCACCATGCCAGCAGCTCTCACACAACAACCCTTACCGATGACGATTAGAGGTCCACGGCCTGCAACATTACCCCGACTGCCTGAACCCGGGCCGATCTAAAAGCCCCAGCGGCTTCCTTCCCCACCCAAAGGGGCCGATGGCGAAGCTCTCTCTCGCTTTCCCCTATAGGTGGGGGATGGGGAGCTTCCAGCCGTTTCCTCACTCTGATCTCTCACGGCCTTCTCACGTCTGAGCGTTTACCGATTGAGAAGGAGGAAGATGAGGCGGTGCCGATACTGAAGCAAACCCCTCACCCTCTTCTTCGCTGCCCGTCCCGGCCGAGCTAAGAGTCCTCCTCGGCCAGAACTACACCTCTGCCCAGTTCTCGCGAGATTTTCCTGACACGGAGGGGAAGCGGAAAAGCGACGCTGCCATTGCATAGGGTGTTTGCTGAGTCACGTGATATGCTCTACGGCGTCTCTGGCGTCCATCTTTATTTTGGGAATCTTGCCTTAATCGTGAAAAATATCGTTTCTACAGCCTGTGCTGGGGATTTTATGACTTGGACGTGTTGTTTATTTAGTGAAATTTAAATAAAAGTAGTTTAAAAAGTTAACATAAAGAAATGTCATCAAATTCTATATACAAATGCCTGTGGGTTTAGCAGTCTTTGCAGGACTCTTTGGATATGGGTGGTTAAATGGTTTTGTAATGCCAAAGACCAACTTGCTTCTAGGCTGCTAAATGTTTACGGCCTACATGTTTATATTTCTGGCACCTTGGGCAAAATCCAACATCTGTACAGCCAAGGTGGTACAAAAGGTACTTCTGTACCTGGGCCCCTTTAAAAAAAAAAAGGGCCCCAAGAAGTTTACTTATTATGGGGCCCAAAAATCTCAGATGTCAGCTTTATGTACAGCTGTTCCCATCATCATTTATGGATGTGCTTTGCTTAATTAACGACCAACAGGAACTGCAGCTCATTAATAAACAGTATTTACATAGCGCCTACATATTACACAGAACTGTACAATAAATATAAGTTGCAAATGAAAGACAAATACAGACAGTGACACAGGAGGACGAGAGGACCCTGCGCCGAAGAGTTTACAATCTAGTAGTTGGGGGAAGTAACACACAATAGAAGGGGAGATATGTGGTGGTGGGAAGTAGTGACAGTTACAAAAGACAGAAGGTCTTGTTTTCTAATGGATGGGATGCCTCCCTCTTACCTTCTTGATTCAGGCAGAAAACTGCTGTCCACACAGCATACATTTGTTTTACTGTTAAAAAAAAAATATATATATATATATATATATATATATATATATTCATGTATATGAAAAACTATACATTTGTATTGATACAAAACATTAAAAATGTATATAAAAGATACAAAGCACATTACAAAGAAGGAACAAAACACAATTATCCATAAAGAAAACCAACACTGTCAAACCAAAAGTTTCTTTAATGCTTGCCAGGGATTCCTTGAGCTGCACTAAAAGCAGGTATAAATATTCACCAATCAGGAGTGGGAGTTTGGCAAACACTAAAAATGATAAAAAAGAATATACATTTTTACTGATACAAATACAATAAAATCTATATAAAAGATCCAAAACACATTACAAGTATGGTACAGAACACAACTATCCATAAAGCAAACATTTGTTTTACAGTTGATGGAAACCAGTGTTCAGTGGAACCCAAAGTTACTCCAGAAGCTACCAGGGATACTTTGAGCTGTGACTGATTGACCTCACATAAGATGGTGACTGCAAAGTCCTGGAGCAAACACTACTTGGCAGAACCAACTGCATGCAACCCAATAACTGTCTGTAAAGGTGGCATTCAGATCACTAATGTACATGGGGGATTCTTCTTACTTGCAGGCAATGCAAATAACATTTTTTTTTGCCACTGACTGATTTTATTAAGGGTTTCCCAACACCTGATAATTATTTTAGGGCTTCCATAGGGGTAAACTAATTGAAGAAAAGCTTTGGAAAATTAATGTCACCTCAACACACTAATGCACTTAACATTCATTGCAGTTTTGCACCTTCCCAACCCAAAGGGGCCATAGTATTGTGTGCCACAATAAATCACCAATATGCATGACAAAGCTCAGCAATGTTATTCCAGCCCAACTCCATGCATAGAATGTTTTTTGAAACAAAAGTAAAACTTTTTGTTCGAATAAATTGCACTATTGTGCAGGCACAACCAGTAAGCGGAGCTCTTTTAAAACTTCTAAAAGTTTGTACACAAAGATGTGGCTCGGCACAACTCTCTCATAGAAGAGTATGTGTGCATCTATCTATTATTTCAAAAAATGTATGTGGATAATATAAGTACTTCATACTTTCCTATATATATACCTTATATACCTCATATACCTTATGTTCATTTTGTTCTCCAAATTTACATGCAGACAAATACAGCAGAAATTACTATAGGAGGGGTTTGTGCAAACAATAATACTGCCAGAAGATTATTATTTATATTCCAATATTTTTATTCTTCCGTGACTGCAGCTGCTAAACCTAAAAGTGTTAGGGTCATGTTGTGTTTGCAAATCACTATCCACATGATCGCTATATAGAACATGTACCTGTTTCTATAGTGTTGCTCTCTAAGTGGTAACAATGCCAGAATATCAATCGCCAGCAAGTGAAAAGTGGCAGAACAAGCAAGAGAGAGACATTGTAGAGGTGAGTGGTTTATTTCTGAGAATTCTGTTGCAGGCATGTTGCTGCTATTACCAGTATCTGTAGTCTGACCTTTTAGCCCTGATGCATCAGTGGCAGCAACTCTGAGACTGGATCTCCACCAAAACATTTTCCTTTGCCTACGGGATTGCTCTGTTGCTTGTGAAACCAAAATCCAATGGAGCAAATTTCTGTAGCATTTTGGCTGTACAGAAATTTGCTCCATTGGATTCTGTAGGTGTAGGTAAGTAGTCCGTTCAGCAATCCTTTTGCTGGTGACTTGCCACCAGCTTAGGTGGAAATCTAGTGTCTATTGTCTATAACTATGCTTTAGCTTTAAGGTTCAGACCATCTAAGTAAAACAGAATATTTTTAATATATTTATAATATATAATATATAAAACAGAATATTTTAATATTTCAAACTGTTAACAACACTGTTATTTGTCCCTCTCCTGGGACAAATACGTTGTCTTGGCATCACCCTCGATCTGCCCTCTCATTTACTCCCATACATAGAACATTTCCAGGTCCTGTCACTTTCACCTTCACAACAACTGCAAAATCTGTCCCTACCTGTCCCTAGAGACCACCAAACTCCTTGTACATGCTCTCATCATCTCTCGTCTGGACTACTGTAACCTCCTCCTCTCTGGTATTCCACTAACCGGACTCCCTCCTCTACAATCTATTATGAATGCTGCAGCCAGACTCATCCATCCTTCCCTCCGCTCCTCTTCTGCTGCCTCTCTTTGTCTTCATTGGCTTCCATCTCACTGAGAATCAAATTTGAGCTCCTGAGCTTTGGCTTTATTCTCCCATGAAGGCATTTGGATATTTGACTTTTTTAAACAACAAGTTTTCTACAGTTGCTTATGCTGATACTGCTGTACACTGTAGGTGCCTCCCATTAGTGCTTTAGAAGCTGCGGAGAGTCAGAGAGATCACATTTCCAGGCCGTATAATGTTTAGCATCAGCTAGTCATTTCCTAACCTTTCCTGATTTTCTGAGCTTTACATTCATTTGATTTCAGTTTGTTTGACCATGGAGGCTCAGTATCATAAGTGGCCATTACCTGGAGCAGCCTGAATAATAAAGGCCCCTAAGTTGAGTAATAAGCCAGAGTAATATACCAATAGCAGAACCAATGCATTCTCACCCAGCAGTCTTTTGATCTGATTTATGATTTGCTAAACCTAACCACAATGTCTGACATTCCCTGTGGTGACAAATTAATATGTTGTCTGTCCTATAGTGGAGTTTCTGATCACCAACATTTTCCTTGTTTTTGCACCCCTATTTACATTTACAGTATAGAACAGATATATCCTACTGTGGCACTGCTACCCCAGAACTTTTGTCAGTACTTAACAGCAATTTAGGCATATTTGTGTCATTTCAGAACTGGCTTCTGTGAAATTCATTTCTTTATCATCACTTCTAATTGTAACCAAGCTACCTGCACTTGTCTCTAACTACTACATCAAAGATCTCATTCACTATATACACAGTAATCATGAAGCTTTTCCTCAACTTGTAAAGGATCCTAAGAGTTGGAAATTTCATATTATTTACATATTTACCTAAGCTTCCAGAAAAGAACTTTACTTACATATAGAACATCAGTATTTACCATCAAACTAGTATTCATGAGTGCATACACTGCACAAAATGTACACAGCATAGCTTAATCAAACATGGAGCACATGGGCAGCATGGTGGCTCAGAGGTTAGCATTCTAGCCTTTGCAGCACTAGGTCCCAGGTTCCAATCTTGGCCCGAACACTATCTGCATGGAGTTTGCAGGTTCTCTCCATGTTTGTGTGGGTTTCCCCTGGGTACTACAGTTTCCTCCCACATTCCATAAATATGCAGTTAGGTTAATTCTCTTTCCCCCAAAAAATTACCAAGGACTGTGTAGTTGTGAGCCCATTTGAGAGACAGTTAGTGACCTGACTATGGACTTTGCACAGCGCTACATAATATGTTAGCGCTATAAAAAAACTATGTAACAATGCATTTCATTTAGAGACTATATAAATACTATGTACAATGCATTTCATTTAGATTTACTCAATATGCCTTATACTTTTATAGAAAATGTTAGAAAACATGTTTAGAAAATAATTAGGGAGTATTCAACATAGAAAATCAGGGAGCTAAATGTCCTTGCTGCCCTTTTTTTTCTAACCATCTTCTTGTTTAAACTGTGAAGCTACCAGATAAATTACAGTTAAAGCTTGATTTCACCCACCCTGGGTGTATAGCAAACTAAGCCTACGTACACACGTGTAAACTTTTTAGTTGGAAACGGACAACTAACAAACGATCGCCTGATAATTGTTAACAAAAAAAGTGCACAACGACTGGCCGATGAACGAGGAATGTTGCTGGAAACAAACGATTGTTGTGGCGGATCTGATTGGGGGACACTCATTCGCTATTTATTGTGTGTACATGTCACTTCCTACACCGTTCAAACAATTGTATCTAGTGTGTGTACATTATTGGTGGATTATATTTGAACGTGCATATCGTTATATTGTTACAGCATGTACATAGTCGCGCACTATACAATCGTTCAAAATAATCATTGATCAGTCATTATTCGTTCATTTTCTAATAATAATTATTGTGGGTGTGTAGGTAGCCTAAGTCTTTGTTTGTAAGCAAACCTCCATGAATGGAATATGTTGCTGCTACAACATTTATCTTGTTTACCTTTCAATAGACATGTAAAACATGTAGCCTAGTACACTGTGCTCTACAATATGAGAAGCATATCGTTTCTTTTTTTCTAACCTAAGTTAATGAAAAAATACCTGAAAGGGAGGTTTGGTAAATATTCTATATTTACTTTGTTGGAAAGGATGTATGTGGTTTGTGTATCTTTTAATACTGTAGCTAGTAGGGATTTGCCTTGTTGGCATTGTGTCATATGACACGTTGAAGAGCACATGCACCTTGCTCGCAATGTACTTATTTTTACAGGTAAGACTTATTATTTTAGCTTAAATTGATACTAACATTATAGATTTCAGTGTACAAATATGTAATGTAATCTAATGTGGAATCAATAAAAAAAAAGTTGTAATTCCTTGCAATATAACTCTACGGTGGTTACAGTAGGTTGATTACTTTGCTAGTAGAAAAGATATCTATTAGGAACTAGTCACAAATTAGTACTTGTAATAATTCTTACCTCCTTAGACTGTTAAAAAAAACACAGTATTAATGAGTGATCTGATCATTCAGCCTTGGTTACATTGACAGGGATTGATCTGAGAGGGACAATGCTTTAAAAGTTAGCTAAAACTATTTACAGATATCCAACAGAAGCTAAATGTACAGAGACATGAGGTCTCTTTAATACAAAGATTGTTCCAAAAAATTGGATGTTTGGTTCTGCTAAATGTGTTTGTTTAGGAGTATGGAGGAGGGAGGGGAATCACTTTTTCTTCATATTAAAGCTCTTCAAAACTGGTGAAAAGATACTATCATAGTAAAACCTAGAGATCTGGTGCAGGCAGAAAACATTTGCCAAATAATAGAATATGATATTCAAGACATTCACTCTAGGTTTGCTGGATCACCCAGGTGCTCATACCGCATCATGTTGTGTTTTTTTCCATCAGCTCATACATTCTATAGACGTACGCACACACACACAAACCAGGTATTCTACAAACTTCGAAGTGTGGAATACCTCAGCAGCTGGAGAACGGGAAAGCAGTGACTTTTCATTACATGGCTCAAAGTCAAGATAAGTATATTCCATTTTATTTACAGGGTGTGCATTGTGTTACCATATATTAAAAAGCATGGCAAAATCTTAGTCACTGAAAAACCTGTGGCTGCTGAAGGCATGGGTATAATACTCAGAGTTGATGAACCAGTCTTGTGTGTGCTTTAGTCATTACACAGTACAATAATTGTAGTTGGAAACGAACAATTATCAACTGATCGTTCGATAATTGTTAACAAAAAAAGTGCACAGGCCAACGACGCTGATGAACGAACAATGTCGCTGGAAATGGACGCCCGTCCTGGCGGATCCGTTTGGGTGACATTCATTGGCTATCTATTGTGTGTACAGTCCCTCAATGATTGTGGATGGTTCTGAAATACAGTTTCTCTAATACATTTCATTTCCTTCATCATTCAAACGATCGTATCTAGTGTGTGTACCTTATTGGATTTTATTTGGTACACATGTGCAATATTTGTCTTTAGAAAACAAACGACTAACGACAGATCAACGATTATTTACTATTATTTTGAACAATCGTAGAGTGCACGATTCAGTACAATTCTGTATTGTTCAAGGAAATCGCAAAAAATAGTCGTTCGGTTTCTAACAACAATTATTACACATGTGTACATAACCTTGGAATTTGCTGTGCCCCTAGACGGCAAAGTATTGAGTTTGTGTAATCATTTTGTCCTGCACCCACTGACACCAATAATTGCACCAAACCAGGGGGTCTCTTGATGTACCTACTGACCTATTCTATGGGTTAATATTGTGTTCACTGACACCAATACAGGGGATTATTTATGCATCTGATGACAATGTTAGGGTGTTTTTTGTGTCCAATTACACCAATGGTTGTGGTTTATATTTGAATCAATTGATACCAGTGTTTTGGTTATTTTTGTGTCCACTAAAACCAATACTGAGCTAATTATTGAATTTACCAGCTAAAATTCTGAGAGTTTTTTTTTTGGTCGCGACCATACAAGATATTGTGTTTTATCTCCGCAGTTGCTGGCAGTTAAATATTCCACAACGAATTCTTATTAAATGTAGGCTCAGAAATGGTGTTGGCTCCCTTTTTATTATTCTTTTGTTATGTGACTAACTTATAGCAGTATATTACATCTGCTGTGTTTGTGCTGCTTCAGGCAGATAAGAAACTAAATTAATATTTACTTGTATTAGTAGTAAGGCTCACTACAGCCAAAAGCCTACTTTTATTTTGGAAAGACTGGGTAAGGTTTACCACTTCTTCTTGAATTCTACTGATCTCTGGGATCACACTGGGGGGTTTCCTATAAATGTATAAGGACTGAAAAACCACAATCAAAGATAATTGTTAAGGGTTAGATCTGTGTCAGCTTTTACCGCTGATCGTTAAATTTTGCACTAAACCAGGACAGGAAGTGAAGAGAATTCTCCCCAATGGGGATTTAGTTTGAGCTGGAGTTTTTCTTCTTTTCTGACAAAAATATGTGAGCCAGCACTAACTAAAACCATGTACAGAAGAAAATTTGTTTATTTTCAAGGCATAAAAATTAGAAATAGCTCAGTTTACACGTTTAAACGTGTATAAACGTGGTTTTTGGATAGTGCTGGTGTTCTGCGGATATTTGGAACTGTGACCTAGAAGGTGTTGCTGTTTACCACACCATACTATACCAGCTTACCTAGTGTGGTGGTTTGGGTGGCATAAGTTTCTCTTTGTTTTCTTTTCATTTTGTGAACTTTGATAAATGATGCCATGTCTGAATACTACTTATATTATTGCTGCTTTTTACATGTATCAGCCAAAAATACAATTTTTGTCTATTTACTTTACAGTTAAAGTCTATATATAGCCAAACCATTACTTTGGTTTTTGGGTGGGAAACCAGTGCTAGATTTGTACTTTTTTCTCCCCTAGGCTGTGTACCTTATGCTATCCTCTGTCCCCCCAACTACCTTGAAGGAAGGCTCTATAAAGACTATGTTCAGACCGGCAGTGAGGTTGCAGTGCAGTTACTGCTTCCTAATGGAACAATTGCCTTAGGGGAGACGATACATGTACCGTCTCGTAATGGCAGCACCATAGAGGAAAAATAAGGGTGTTAGTGAACAATTCAGTACTGCAGACAGCTGCCTGCATGCATATCTGCAAGAGCTAGTCTTAGGAACCAGTGCTGTGGTGCACACGATCGAGGCAGAAGCCATGCAGGATTACTGGATCCCAAGACGGGTGTGACCAAGAGAGAAAGGGAGGACCAGATTTAATAAAGCTCTCCAAGAATGGAGAAGATAGACTATCATGCTAGAACCTGGATAATCCAGAAAACCAGGAATGGATTTATTAAATATAATTTGCTAAAAAGTGACAAATGTGGTCAATTCTGGACCAGATCCAGTCCAGTTTTGCTGGATTACCCAGGTTCTCCCATTATAGTCTATCTTCTCCAGTCTTGGAGAGCTTTACCTAATCAGGCCCAGAAAGAGGAGGGGTAGAGAGTTCCCAGCTGAAACTAGCTGAAGCCGCATACACATGTGCAATAATAGTCATTGTAAAGATCCTTCATGATCCTTTCCAACGACTAATATTGCACGATGCATGAATGAGTTGTGTACATACAGCACCCTTCTGCTCTATGCAGAGGGGAGGGGGAGAACAACGGAGCGGCACCCTGCTGCGCGCTCTCCTCCCCTTCACTTGCATTACGATCTTTCATCGTCTGTGGATCCGCCAGACGATGAATGATACGCGCTGTACACACATTAGATTCTTGTTCGATATCGGCATGAACCGAAGATCGGGCGAGAACTATTTGAAGTGTGTACGGTCCAGCACTCTGTAGCTGCCAAAACAGCACAGTTAGAATGTGCTAAACCAAGGCTTGAGTGGCCTATTCAGAAATCAACAAAAACTGTGGGAAAGAGAGGGGTTAATACAATGATCAGGTCGTCTGTGAAGGTTCCTATTTATCTAAGTTATTGTACATCTAGTAGTAGTTAGTCAGCACTTCAAAATGTCCTTAACATTACAAAAACAAGTCCAACTGAATGTGAATAACTACTACTAGACAGATACTTTATTTTTCTGTCCCACTAGGGACATTTGCATTCATTTACTGTCCTTGTGATGCAAATGTGAAGAAACCTGAGGGAAAATCTTTTTTTAACCAATTGCCAACTAATCAACTATCCTCACCGGATAATTTCCCTTTTTCTCTTACTTTTGTTACCAACTATAAAAGTTTTTTTGTTTTTGTTTTTTGACAGTGGAAACAACAACAGATAATAAAAACAATCTTCTCAACAGGGACACAGACAACAACAAAAACATGAAAAAGGAACTAACACTTCCTTCAAACTGTTTTGCATTTACATACACTTTAGGTGTAGCAGCTCAGCAGAAAATATGCCCACGTGCATTCTATTTGTTCCCATTGTAATGTGGCTAACCTCACATTTCTAAGAGGACAAATATGTAATTAGGATTTAGAGAAGTAGTCAGGTGAGTCCATAAATGTACGTTTAGGTGACCAAGGCCAGCCTACACTTAAGCTACGTACACACGTCAGATTTTTATCGCCTGATAATCAGCATCGGCCAATTATCGGGCGAAAATCTGCCGTGTGTACAGTCGGTGTCGTCCATCGTCCGGACGACCGACCTGCCGGATCCACGGACGATGGACGACGACCGATCCTAATGAAAGGGAAGGGGAGAGCGCGCAGCAGGGTGCCGCTCCGTCGCTCTCCCCCTCCCCTCTCCATAGAGCATGAACGGTGCTGTATGTACAGCACCGTTCATGCATCGTACACTCCCTTGTCGTTGGAAAGGATCGAGAAAGATCCTTTCCAACGACAAAAATTGCAAGTGTGTACGCAGCTTTAGGGTAGGAGCAAGATCGAGTGACAAAGCCCACTGTAAAGGGGGAAAAAAAGAGACCCAATCTTACTGTGCATGCGTGAGTTTGGCATCTCTTTACCTTAGTGGAAAAAATGCCCCTTCTGTGCATGCCCGATCTCAAGCAGCCAGAGCCTCATGGGATGTGTGATATAGGTATCCTGTGAGGCTCTGCACTCCACGGTGATATAAACTTATGGGGGCAGTGCTGCACCCTTTTTTTTTATTTTCCTTAATAAAAATTTAACTTGTCTACCCTTTTATGTAAAGTAAAAATGTTGAGTTTAGGTCCGTAACATAAGATACATTTTTTTAAACCCTTATTTGCATGCTAAAGTTACAATCAACCAAAGGATTCAAGTAGTAATAAATGTTGAGTGCATTTTTTCAAATCAGATTTCTTGTCGCTGGCTTTCTTATATGGGTGCTGGTGTTATCTGAGCTTGTGACACCTAACCAAACAGCCGACATGTAATAAAGTCTTTCATATTCAATTCTGATAATGTGCATTTATTTTTCTGTCTCCACTGATTTATTCCTTTATATGAATCAATCTTCCATGTGGGCTCACTTTTCTTCTTTCCTTGCTTGGGAATCAAGCATTTGCCTGCATTGAGGAAGTGTTGAGAAACAGAACATCAATATTTGATATGTATATTTTGATATGAATATTTCATATGTATAAAAGGCAGCAACGTGGCTCAGAGGTTAGCTGGCCTTTGCTGGCCTTGCAGCACTATATCCTAGGTTCAAATCTTGGCCAGGATACCATCTGCATGGAGTTTGTAGATTCTCCGCGTGTTTGTGTGTAATTCCTCCCACATTCCAAAAAACATGCAATTAGGTTAATTAGCTTCCCCAAAATTCACCTTAGACTGTAATAATTACGTATGACTATGGTAGGGACATTAGATTGTGAGCCCTTTTGAGGGAAAGCTAGTGACAGGACTATGGACTTTGTAAAGCGCTACGTAATATGTCAGTGCTATATAAATACTGTGTAAAAAAAACTATATTGGTAAAATGGCCAGATGTTTCCAACACAGAAAATTGCCTCTTTGGTTACATCCTCTCCACCATTCTTGAACATCCAGGGTGCCTATCCACTAGATTGTTCTACCACCATGAAAACAGCTAGCAGCAAAGTATTTGTGTCCCATGATCTATTTGGGACACATGTTCTATTTAATAATGTTATCCCTCCAATTAGTTCTTTAGTCGGTTCTTTTTCCCACTCTTGAGAGAGGATGGGTCTTCTGCATGTGTACAGATCATTTTGAACGAGGTCAGAGAAAACATCTATCTAATTTTGTCATAAGGTACACTTTTGTGTTGGTAAAAAAAAAGTATCTTGAATTGTCGGTGAAAGTTCTCATGTGATTGTATACCTAGTAGTAGTTGGTGACATTTATCAGAACTTGTTGTAATATTGAAGAAGTTTTGCAGCCTATTCAAGCTGCTTCTTCAGTTCTGAATGAAACTTAAATTTGCTTCAACATTACAAGTCCAGTTGCATGCAATTAATTACTACTGGATATCTGAATTACCGGTATATTAAAACTTAGCAGTAATAGTGGTTTACTCTTTCCTAAAAACATTAATGATGAAATATCACAGTTGTTAAACTTTGAGTTATCAAAAATATATGTGCTTTTATCTTTTATATAGTTACGTACAATTGGACTTGATGCACTTCAAGTCAATAGGATACGCAAAGATGCCTGCATGTCACTTAGAACCCTATTCTAAGCGGTACAGCGCTCAGTCATGCATCGTGCAGTCTTTTGTCATTGGAAAGGATCATGAAAGATCCTTTCCAATGACAATTTTTGCATGCGTGTATGCAGCCTTACTTGCTAAAGTATTATGTAAGCAACTACAACCACAAAGTTGCCATTGTTTTTTTCACAATTGCACCTCAATGATACTGATCTGTTGAACATTTTTGTCTACATGAATGCATTTCAGCTCTGATTGCTAATTAGCAGACAATTTATGCACAAAAGGTGTGCACATGACACCTATAGGCTCCATCAATGGTGTGTATGATAAAAGGACAACTGAGAGTTGTCACCCTATAATGTAATCCTCGCCATAGTGCATCATGCAAGGAAATGTTGATTTATAGATTGCAGGTGGGTTATGATGGCACACTTACCTACTAATGTACCTACTTCCAGCACTGCTACAGCTTAAATTTTGTTTGTCGCTCTCTTTTTGGCCACTGTGATCTTTGCCCAGTCTTCTGTTAGGTTTGAAGTCTTTAGCCATCCTCACAGGCTGCCCATGCAGATACTTAATCTCAAGACATAATTGTACTAAATCACAGACTGCAAAAACTACAGATACATTTTTCATAGCTAAGAATATATTTGCAAAATAAATTATATGGATCCATTGTAATTAGGGCACCCCCGCCTTTGCAGTGCTAGGTCCCAGGTTCAAATCTTGGCCAGGGCACTATCTGCATGGAGTTTACAGGTTCTCCCCGTGTTTGCGTGGATTTTCTTCTGGGTACTCCGGTTTCCTCCCACGCTCCAAAAACATGCAGTTAGATTAATTGGTCTCCCCACAAAATTGACCTTAGACTGTATTAAAGATTAACATAAAGACATTCACATTTGTCTGAGGTAGGCACATTAGATTGTGAGCCCACAGATTTTACCCACCTACTACTGGCAGAATTGTAAAGACAAAAGAAAAATTAAAATATCATATTCAAGTGAAGCAACAGAAGTAAAATCATATTTGGAAATGGTGGTAAGCATTAATGCTGTATAACAAGTCTAGATTCTTCAAGGCCTTTTAATAAACATGGACCTTTCTTGTCATGTGCAAAATAACCTAAAAGGGCCAATTATAAAGCAGTAAACCTGACATTCACTGAAACATTCCCTGGTGGAGAATCAATTCCTGCCATTGAAACACACGGAGCAGGAAGATTCTCCACCAGTGAATGTCAGATTCACTGCTTTATAATGATACCTATAGTTTATTATTATTATTTTATTATTATTATTATTGATAATATTAATATTATTATTAATAAACAGTAATAATACAGTGCCAACATATTATGCAGTGCTGTACATTAAATAGGGGTTGCAAATAACAGACAGATGCAGATGAAACAGGAGGAGAAGAGGACCCTGCACGGAGGAGCTTACAATCTAGAAGGTGGGGTAAATATCATACAATAAGAGGGGAGGTTAATTTTACACATGCTCTATAAACAGACTCCTGAATATATACAGTAATTGGGTAATACCTCTGTATTCATTTGTTGTTAAAAACATGCTTAACTGCCTAAAGCAGAACTAGACCCAAAATAAAAAAAATCACTGCAGATCAGTCAATCTGTCAGGAGGTTTTTTTGTTTGGGATCGCGTCCTCCCGGCATCCATCTTCGGCCTGGCGCCGACACCTTCTTCTTTTTTCTTCCGGGTTCTTCTTCGTATGTTACCTGATCTCGCACTGCGCATGCGTGAGAATGGCAATTTTTTTTCTTTCATTAAAGAAAGGGTTCCTTCTGCGCATGCTTGACAAGGATCAGCCAAGAGCCTCTCGGGATGTGTGATGTAGTTATCCCAGGAGGCATGCGCTCCATTCTGCCGCCCTACCCATTCTGCCTACCTTTTTATGTAAAGTAAATGTTTTGAATTTGGGTCCATTTTAAGCTCCCACATCTGTGAAGCTCTTGTGCAACAAAGCTTTATTTTTATACTATGGACTATTGATTTTGAGATAATTTTGTCCCTACAGATTGTGGTTTCACCTTTAAATTATTTGATAATAAAAAGGATTCACTTAGTAATATGTTTTTTTTTTCAAAAAAAATACATACAATACATACCAAGAATAATATTTTTTTAAAATTTGTTTAAGTAGGTTTTTATCATCTACTTTTAGGACTGTTTGAAAATCAGAAGATGTTTAAACCAAATTCATATAAAAATGTGTATATATATATATATATATATATAATATATATTTATATATATATATATATATATATATATATATGGCAGCCTTAAGCCAGAAAGTTGAAGGGCAGAAGAAATACCTGACAGCATATCCCTTCAAGGTTTGTGCCACGCTATACTTTCAATGCCCGAAGCAATCATTTCTGGTTGTCTCAGGGAAATTCTGGTGTTATTCTGTGTCCCCTGACATCATCACTGGGGAGTTTGCTGGTGCTCCTTCCTTGTTGAATTTCCAATGATTGTTGGATAACAACTGATATTGTTGTACTATTTGTAAAACAATGTGATGGGGTGCCTAAAGTACCCCCACCTTTATTTATAGAACATGCAGCTTTATAGAGAGCATCTGTACAGTGATCACTTCTAAACTGTCTTCCAAAGGAATCATGAACTATCATTTTGGCTGACAGTAGTTGAAAGTGTATACTAAGCATAAATATTTAGGTGAAGTTTTTTTTTAAGAGTAGGGGCAGCATGAGGTGGGAAAAGTGAAGGCAAAATGACAGAAGCCTTAATTATTTATTCTGAATGAATTCTAAATGGCAGAGACTCTGGAAGTACTCCACTCAAAAGGAGACTGAGTATTAGAATATAGTGTGCTGCCATGTTGGCTGTATATAATGAGAAGGATTTATCATTTTCTGTATGTGTATAGCTGTTGCCACAGCAGAGGTGAGTTTTAGTTTGGAATTACCAATAGAAATGATCTGAAAGTCCTAAAAAAATACCCCAGAAGAACCCAAATAATTGAAGGGAACAGAAGGTCCAGTCTGCTAGTAATTTGATTAGTCTGCCTAACTGGAACATGTTGGGGCTGAAGGCTCTAATATTGCTGCAAAAGTTGGTTTTATGTTTTCCTGGGCAATTTTTTATTATCTATTATTTTTTAATGTTATTCTGAATAGATTTATGCTTTATTAAATTGAAGCAGTATAGGTAACTGAAATCAAATGGCAAAGCTCAGGTTAGGAGCAAGAGTGAAGTCAGGAGTCACACTCAAGGCGGGCAGAATTCAAGTCAGGACAGGACAAACAGCATACCAAATATGGACAGAGAACAAGAATCATCAGTTAGGACACAACAGGGACCAGTGTGTGCAATGATAGAAAAGAGACTGGTATAATCAGATTGGGGGGGGGATAAGGAAGATAAACCAATGATGACCAATGTTTAAGCAATGGCTTAACACCTGACCACATCCAGCAGGATCTCTGTATGGCTACACACACAAATATTTATGGCTGGAAACTATCCTAAAGCGCACCTAAACTTAACATTTTTTCTTTACATAGAAGGGTAAACAACCCTTCTATGTAAGGTAAAAAATTGTATTTTTAGGTGCAACACTCTTTAAAAAAAAAAAAAAAAAGGTGCAGACCTGCCTATTTAAGTCTTGATCATCTTGACCTATGTCATGCATCCCAGAAGGCTCTGGCTGCTCCTTGTGCGCATGCCCTAAACTTGAGCATACGCAGAAGGGGCATTTTTCCTCCTAGTAAAAGAAATGCTGATCTCACGCATGCACAGTAAAGCTGCGTACACACTTCCAATTTTTATCGTTGGAAATGAACGACGAACGAACGACGAACGATCGATTGGTCAAAAATCGTTCGTAAAAAAAGTAACCAACGACGCCGACGAACGAGAATAGTCGCTGGAAATGAACGACCGGACCGGCGGATCGGATTGGACGACGATCGTTTACCATCTATCGTGTGTACGGTCGTTCATTGATCGTCCATGGTCTGAGCATGCGTGATGAACGAACGTTCGTTCACTTCCTGTCGTGCACGTCACTTCCTGTATCGCTCAAACGATCGCATCTATTGTGTGTACAATATCTGCGAACGATCGTGTCGTTATCTGCATGTACAGGATCGGTGCTATACGATCGTTCGCCGATATCGTGCAGGATCGTTTGTCGTTCGTTTACCAACGATAATTATTGGAAGTGTGTACGTAGCTTAAGATTGGCTCTTTTTTCCCCTTCACATTGGCTACATCACCCGATCTTGCACCTGTGCAGAGCGATATCGGGTGACGTAGAAAGAAGTCTTAAGAAGAAGATGGAAGAGAAGATTGAAGATCTTGCCCGGTACTTCCTCTGCGCTAGGACGATGAGGAATTCTAGGACGACGTGGGACTGGATTGTGGGAATGACCAGTGCCATTGAGGAACCTGCAGGATTATAGGTAAGTATCGTTTTTTGTTTTTATTTTAGATCTGTTTTAAACAAACAAGCGTTGTACACACAGCACTTATTTTATTTAATAAAGAGGGGTGAGTGAGTGGCACCCCGCTGTGCTCTCCTTTATTTATGCATAACGGCTGCTCCCGATCTTCTTTCATGGATCTGTCATGGCGGATTGATGAACATCGGGTGTTGCACACGTCATATTTTCCTCGGCACAACCATTCTTCTGATTATTGGACGTTTGTACTCAGCCTAACACTAAGAGACATTTGTGGGTTATTAGCTGTAAAAAAGAATAACAAATTAAGAGTAAACATTTGTTGTGTGTCACAAAAGCCAACATTTAAAGCTTTACTAATAAAGCAGTAAATATGACATTCCCTGGTGGAGAATCTTCCAGGCCACTTGTCTCAATAGCAGTACCTGATAATTCACCAGGAAATGTTTGAGGGAATGTGACATTCCCTAATGGGAATCATATGCCTGAATACCAACACGAGACCGGAACCCTAAAGTCTGGGAATATATTTTCTTCCCACCGTGTAGTGGGAGGATAGAAACAAAACACATGTTCCGGATGTGACGTTACCGGAAGTACAAGTATCGCTGCTGCATTTTCCTATTGTGTAGGGGGTACTGCGGAGTTGTGTGGGGCCTGGGGGTCATTCTGCAGACATGGCGTCGTCTAATAGCAGTGGTAGCTCGTCTGAGAGGAAAAAAGTGTCCGAGCTGCGAGTTATCGACCTAAAGTCGGAGCTGAAACGGAGAAACCTGGATGTGACCGGGGTGAAGAATGTGCTGGTAGCCCGGCTTAAGCAGGTATGTGTGGGGGGAGGCCGGGCCTACGGAGCGCTGCAGCTGAGCCCATCTGGTGTCATGAGTTTGGAGGTCTCCGCTGTGTGGCCAGGCTCGGCCGGCTGCGATTTAACACGTTTCTATGTACAGCCAGGGGCATTCAGGCCCATGTCCGGGGGGACGGGACTCGGTCCAATGTCTAGAGGGGGCTCAGTCCAGTATCCGGAAGGGGGGAGTCTTGGTCCGGTGTCTGGGGGGGGGGGGGGGCGCTCGGGCCAATCTTCATGGCAGAATTTTAGAACACGGAAGATATTCTCTTAGTGCTAGGTTTGGTCAGGTGACCAGGCAGTGATCTGTACAGCGAAGTATGGTGAGCAGTGGAAAAGCGGAATTCTCCTATAGCTACCAATCAGAGGTGTCAGAGCTCTTCCATGCTTGTCACAGTGCCAGGGCACCTTCACTTCTGTCTTCATTTCTATAAGATTACACACCACAGATGTGCTAGGACACAGCAAGCTGGTTTTATTTCTCCAAGTAGCTGCAAAATGTACAATCATATCATGAATTCAAAATGATCTGAACATAGCTGTGCCATGAGAGCAGCATGGTGGCTTGGTGGTTAGCACTCTGGTCTTTGCAGCTCTGGGTCCCAATTTTGAATATCAGCCTGATCACTATCTGCATGGAGTTTGCAGGTTCTCTCTGTGTTTGTGTGGGTTTCCTCCGGGTACTCTGGGTTTCTTCCCACATCCCAAAACATGCAGTTAGGTTAATTGGCTTCACCCTAAAATTGACCTTAGACTGTATTAATGACATGACTATGATAGGGACATTATGTGAGCCCCTTTGAGGGGCAGCTAGTGACATGACTATGGAGTTTGTACTGTGCTGTGTAATATGATGGTGCTATATCAATATTGTGTAATAATGAGTGTAGAGTCATGAGTAAGAAGCTGTATATGATCACATGAGATTGAGGATTCTATATAATGGGTTATGATTGTTTATGACTTTTTTTTTTGGATAATCTCTTTATGACTGAAATATAAAAGTGTGATTTCAGCAAAATCTCAAGTGCGGCATCCATTAAAATCTTCCATATAAATTTGGTAAAAGTGAGATGTTGCACTGTATGATTGTGAAGGGTTCTACAGTTTACATGTAAATATTTACAACTTCAGCCAGCAGATGGCAATTGAGGCTGCTGTACAAGTTTTATTATTTCCTGTGGGTTTCATTTGGTCTCCTGCTATTTATTTTTGGTATGTGAGTCTTTAAGGTGTTTGGGGTCTTTTTATTTGTCACAGAACAGGTAATCCCAGTGTGTGGTGCACAGAACAGCTAACCTAATAAAACGCATCAAGAATGTGTCGGAAAGTGAAGGTTGCATTATTTTTCTTCCTGTTATAAACATCCTGTGATAGGACCCATAATGTAGATGTTAAAAGTTTTATTATTAAACAGGATTCATATAGCGCCAACATATTATGCAGCACTGTACACGGGAGTTTGGTGGTCTTTGGACAGGTTGGGGGGATGGATTTTGGAGATGTTGTGTAGGTGAAAGTGAAAGGACCTGGAAATGTTCTGAATATGGGGGGTAAATGAGGGGGCAGAATCAAATGTGATGCCAAGACAAGCAGTTAAGAATATGTCAGGGAGAGATTTGGAATGTGTGTGTGGGGGTGATGAGTTCTGTTTTATCGAGGTTGAGTTTCAAAATGTATTATAGTGAGTGTTTTTGTGATTGCATGCCATTTATGGCTTAGGAGTACAGGCTCTCATAGAGACAGAGTGACAGACACACACATCTTAATACATCACAGCTCTCCTCTGTCACTCCATCCTGTGTTACATCATTTGGTGATGGAAGCCAGGTGATAATATTCCTCCTGTTTCCATGTGACAACGCTTGGACTTGGGACGCAGTTGGCTGCTGTATGTTTCTTCATACCCACAATCACTGGTTATTGTTTATTTATTTTCCACTCACTTTTCCTTGCTTTGGCATTCGTGCCACCATCTTTCAGGTTCCCAGTTTTATCTGTGTTGATTGCCCATGCCAGAGATGATTTCCATTCATTCCCATCAGCCCTGGGGAAAGCCTGGAGTCCTTTAATTAAAAAGTAGCATGCTTTATTGCAGAAGGGATATTACCTGTGTCTTCTACAATAACAATGCTGTCTGATTGTTTGTTTTATTGGGAAATTGTAGTTCCACTTTAATAAGCAAAGTTAGTGTCTTCTTCATTCTGCAGGGTATATATTTTTTTTTTGCTTCTTTTCTCTTTGCTCTTACTGCCAGTTTATCTGGGGCTAGGCAGCTCTAGCCTTTTTCTTCTACATTTGGTGCCATGTCCCTAAAACTGAAAAACTTTACCATTGCAATAGGTCCCTCTTACCCATATTCGTAGGGGTTGACAAATAAAGTAATATATTTACTGTATCCCTTGCTTCTCCAACGGTCAACCTTGTCTTATGTCTGCCCTAATACAGGTTTCTAATGTTATGCATAATACAGGACCGATGGTCTTACACCATACAAGATGAGCTGGTTATTAGTTAGTAAACAAAAAAAGGTGGTCATGTCATGGGATTCATCATATCCTGGAGGGTATGTTGTATAAATACCTCAGTTTGTAGAGGGATAATTTGCTTTCAGTTCTGTAAGATTCTGTCAACTGTAATCACAGCAGCAGGCAGATACCTCACTTCTAGAATTTTTACCTGGGATGCGGACAAATCTAACCAATATACACTTATATTTTGGTATTTTCAAGGCCATGCTCTCCAGTCCCTACCGTGCTCAACCCAGAAATTTTTTTAAGCTGGATGGGAAGAAATTGTAGGTGGGTGGCAGCCTTTGTATTGTGACCAAACTCATCAGTAATCGCCCAAAAACAGCCGGGTGACTGCTGAAAAGTGCCGGGTGGTGCGTCCGGCTAAAAGGGGCTGGAGAGAACACTGCCCTGTGTTGTCTTTACTCTGGTTTGTACATGCTACTATCAAGGCCTTCGTATCTATAGAGCTAATGACTAGGTCACATTTAATTGCAGCATGTAAAACCTATCCGGGGGTGCAGCAAGTCATAGGCTTACACAGAGGTGCTTTAATTTGTAGGTTGGGCTGTGATCATGTGATTACAAGGTCACTTTTATTCCATTACTTGTAAAGTCTGTGGTATCACCTCAGTTCTCCAAATTTAGGTTGGCTCTTGGTTAATGGTGCCTTCTAGGTCTGTGATAGTGGTTGTGAAGTGACTGGTAAAAGACTGTTGGCTTCCTTGATTCTATTCTGTAGCACTACAGTTGGACTGGGTCTACACGGACGTTTTTAAAAATGCATGTAAATGTTCCTATTGCTTTTTTTTTCAGTTTTATTATACATACGCCTATGCCGCGTTTTAACACGTTTACGTTATTAGTGCCTAAAAACGCAGGAAAACGGCCTATTGAAATCAATGGAAGCTTTACCCATGTTTTCTCCCGTTTTTTTGTTGTTTTCCAGCGTTTTAAAGCATTTTGTAAACGTTGCAAGCAACTTTATAGATAATGTTCATAAACAAGCCTCGAAGGAAACGTCCTGGTGTAGATTGGCCTTTTGGAATGCGTAGGAATTTCACGCATGGGCTTTTAAAGCCGCAGGTTAAACGCTGGAGAAAACGTGTAGACTAAACCTAAGAATGTTTAAAATGTCAGTTTTTATTTATTTTTTTTACTGTAACTCTTGGTTGGAAATGTCATACTGGATCTAAACTGTTACAAGGTATGAAGTAATTACATTGTTACAGTTGCTTGGCCATTTTTGGCCACTATGGGTATGAAGCAGTTAAATGTAACAGTTGGATGTAACAAAATATGAATAAAACAGAATCAACTGTAGAAAGTTTGCTCTGATAAAGGGCCACACTTTATTCTGTAACAGATTTTACTATTGTATACATTATATTCTCCCCTTCTCTTCCCTGGAGGCTCATATTCTACCTTCTGCCTCCAAGTTTAATAGTTAGCAGTCTTTTATTCTTTACAGTTCAGCTGCCTTTCTGCCTTCTCTATCCTTATGGCTGGGAAATTCTGCTTCTTTTTAGTCTTCTTTACCCCTTCCCAGCTTCACAATCTGCTTACTTTTTGTCTCTCCCACCTGTGATAAGTAATAGAAGGCATGCTTGAGCAACATGTTCCAGCTAAACCATAGCCATATTGGACAGTAATGCATATTGGTGTTGTCATTCATAAAACTACACACATAAAACAGGAAGGTTAACTGAAAGCCCCCACCCTTCAGACTCAAAAGGCTTAAAGTCCATGCTCAGTACAAGCTTTGCACCAGATTTATATAGTAGGGAAGGGTGAGAACCTGTGATGGGTTTCAATGCTGCCTGAAAAAATGTAAAATGCAGAGTATGGGCAGGCTAAAACCTCCTAGCTGGCTAATTTTAATTGCAGCAGAAAGAGAGGTAGACATTTCTCTCATGGAGCCCTACTATTATTAAACAGGGTTTATATTGCGTCAACATATTACGCAGTGCTGTTAATTAAATAGGGGTTACAAATGACAGACAGTGACACAGGAGGGGAGAGCCCTAGATATTATTTAACAGGATTTATATAGCGCTAACATATTACGCAGCGCTATACAATAAATAGTTGTAATTGGCACGCAAACACAGACTGACACAGGAGGAGGCGAGGCCCCTGCCCTGAAGAGCTTACAATCTAGGATAGCAGTAAAACTTGATAAAATTGAATACATCCCCAGTTTAGCTTCATGGCTGAATGCTGGTTTGCTAGCCTGGGATGAAGCTTCCTTGAAGTGGAACTAAACCCGCCATGACAGGACGAGCTTTAGTCATAATTGTCTGGATTGCTGATACGGCACACACCTACCTCTTAGCACCCTGCAGCAGTGATGGGTCCATGGTCCTGCCAAGACTGCATCCATCACAGCCGCCATATTCTCTGCTTAGTCTTGTGGGTCCCCTGGGGTCCTCTTCAGCCATTGGGCATCCATTGGTGATATACGTACTGCTGCATCATACTGCAACCCCCGTGTGTACAGGTGTCTGTCCTGCTATAAAAATCCACCAAGCAATGTCTCCTCGTAAGGCCACAGCTCCAGTGCAGAACTAAATCCTAACACATAAAAATTTATGCAGAAGAGACAGGTGATGTCCAATAAAATAAAATAACCTTACCGGCCTGGTCACATGTCCTTGTCAGACATTAGCATTTTCTTCTACTTAAGTTTTCCATCTTGGTCATAGTGTCAGATAGTGAAAAGGCAGGTGTTTTTATTCCAGAAGGACATTGCTTGTCTTTTCTACCTAATAACAATCTTTCAAAGCATGACACATTATTGAGGGGGGTGGCCATTCATCCTTAAACAGCTGAGCACTTTACCTGCCTTCTCATAGAATATACAATACTCTGCTGGAGCAGAGTCATCTACACCTCCCAGGAACATCAGTCAGCATGTATTCATTTTTTATTGTGAACATTTGTCTGTTTTGTATTTGTACACCTCAGGCCATTCTTTATTTATTTCTGTGTGTAGAGCAGAGTTTCTCAAACTTTATAACATGGGGGACCCTTGAAAAAACTCAGGTCTTCAGGGAAGCCCTTCTATAATGACACAGCTCAGGGTATATCAGTGTGGTGGTCAGTGGGAGGAATTCCTCTTGCATTGCTAGGCAGAATGTCAACCTTACAGATAGCTAAAAGGATCATTGGTATCTGTTATCCTGAGATGCAGACTGCTGAAGTCTGGGCTTCATGGAACCCCTAGCAACCTCTGGAGGAATTCTATTAGATAAGCTCTGGTGTAGAGGATCCTCCAGCAGTGTTCAGAGCATTCTCCCAGCTCATTATCCGAGCATTGCTCGTTGTGTGGTAATGTCTGGCTGATTACTAGCCCCAGGTCCTATCTTTTCCATGGACAGATCTGCGGCATTCCCTCTTTATATGCTCTGTGTGCAGGAGGCTCAATCCATCGCCGAGTGGGTTGATGGCTTGTAAATGGTTTCCAGGAGAGGGCGGGGCACTATATGGGTCCTGTGTGTATTTGTAAGACGCACACTACACGTGACCTCGACTTCCGGGTCTGCCCGTGCCTAAGCCTTGTGTCACGTGTCACGGCGACATCTTAGTGCCCGGATCGAGCCGACTAAAATGGCTTCATCCAGCGGCAGCCCCGAGAGGAAGAAAGTGTCCGAGCTGCGCGTTATCGACCTCAAGTCCGAGCTTAGGCGCAGGAACCTGGACGTGACGGGCGTGAAAAACGTGCTGATTGCCCGGCTCAAGCAGGTAGTGTCCGGTGGGAGGGGCTCCCAGGAGGGAACTGGTATGGAGGCCTCGTTACCGCCCAGCCGCTTCTCTGAGGGAAATTGGTGTGGGACGGGGCAATGTATGCCCGGGGGCCTGTGTAACAGGCTGGAGTGTAAAGCGGTCAGTGAATGGAGCTGAGCAGGGCTGTGTATTACACCTCATATAATACCAATACAGAGACTTGTACTATATACCGGGCACCCAGCCTTATCTTCATCATTGTACTGCACAACGGAACACGTTGGTGCTATATTACACCTCATATAATACCAATACAGGGACTTGTACTATATACCGGGCACCCAGCCTTATCTTCATCATTGTACTGCACCACGGAACACGTTGGTTATATATTACACTTAATATAATACCAATACAGAGAATTGTACCATATACCGGGCACCCAGCCTTATCTGCATCATTGTACTGCACCACGGAACACGTTGGTGCTATATGAACTGTGTCAGGTCCCACTCTTCATGGTTTTGTATAGAAGGGAAGAATTAGCATCCTATGCAGGATTTCCTATTTGTATTGCAATGCTGCGCAGCTATGGAACCTTGCTATATTTACAGCAGCCTGACCCCTGTGTGACCCCGCGATCATTGCTCAGAAAATGTTACAGCGGACCTAGCAAATCTTCATTTTCCTGCGTGCAGTACCTCCACCACCATCAGAATGCACTGACAATAGAAGAAGAGCAGAGTATAAGTATTTACAATGCAGACATTACAGACAATACCACCGAGCTTCATAATATCATACAAACATGTCGGTGCAGCCTCTGCATTCTAGGATAAGGGGATTTCTGTAAAGTTTGAGAATGAACTTTACTCTGAAATTTACTTTGAACTAAAGCTCTATTTATGGAATCAGATAATATTATAGTTTATATAATTTAATATATATTATAATTTGAGTCCCTAATGACAGATGACAAAAATGTAAAATTTGTAAACACAAAATATCTAATACTTGTAACTGTTACAAAACCCATTCTTAGGAATTTCCTCCAGAAGCATTGTTTGGAGGAGGAAGAGAGGGCACACAATGAGGATTCTGGTTTATACTTTCCTTGCCAGCCTGACAAGCACACTGAGGGCTTTGCTGTGTGTATGTTGGTGTCAAAAGAGAAGTAATGGGGGCTGTCTTTGGTGACCTCTTCTTGCATTCCAGTTCTCTCAGAGCTGTCCTCACCAAGAATAAATAAAGACCCTGCCACTCTATAGAGTGTTGAACCCGGGCATATTCAAATAACTTAGGCCAGAAATGGCAAACCTAATACTTAGTTATGATGTCACAACACATTTCCCTCACCTGATTGTAGTATTTGTGCAGCCGGATCTCAGCAAGATTTGCAGACTGCCATTCTAATGGAAGTTGTGTCTATGCCGGCCAATACTAGCAGGATGTCAGCTGCTAAGAAAGATGTTGACGATGAGCTGTCACCAGAATCATTTTATTGGACATTATTGAATCACTTTAAGTTTATATCAGTCTTGTGTGCTGGGGATGTTGGGAGCATTTCATGTCCTATAGAAGCTTCTTTAACAAATAATTAAAGCAGCATGGCTTTGCCTCTGCCAGCCTATTGTGTAGAAAGTGAGCTGCTGGTTAGATCATTGTTTGCACATTTTGTTTTTTTATTTTAGGTGGGAAGGCAGTGTGTTAAGATTTGCTTCAATGTGTAAAATTTACAGGCCTATTTGATAAATTGTACTGATATTTTCTCTACAGGCAATTGAAGAGGAAGGTGGTGATCCTGATAATATTGAAATTAGTTCTTCTGGAGATACTCCTTCCAAAAAGCTGGTAAAGAACAAAGGTGTGTATCAATCTTTTTATATTATCTGAAAGTTAAAAATCCTTCTTTTATTTTCATTATGTTGTCATTTTACAGTTCATGTTATTGGGTTGTTTTTTTTTTTCTTTAAAACGTGTTGCTGGTGGTGTGCTAAGAAATAATAATATTAATAAAAAAACAAAATACACTGTTGTGCTTCTCTTTATCTAACCACCATCTGATTTGTCTGTAGCTTAGTCTACACTGATGTTACCTCAGCGTTTAACCTGAGGCTTTAAATGCCCATGTTTGAAATTCCTGTGCATTCTAATGGGCTAGTCTACACCGGGGCATTTCCTTGAGGCACGTTTTTGAGCTTTATAGATAACGCTTCTTGCAACATTTTAAAAATTAAAATGCAGGGTTAACCAATTTTCCAGAAGTTTAAAGGCAAGCCTGAATTTTAAACATGGGCTTTGGGCCTGGTATTATGGCACTCCTTCTAATATGCATGAAAATAACAAAGGTGTGGTGTGTGCAGGGCATTTCATGTTTTTGTGGTGTTTATTAAGCTGCTCTTCCCTATTTTATTTATTTATTTTTTATTTATAATATTGCTGTGATTACTTGATACTATATTAGTACAGATGATAAGACTTGTAATGTCACCTCTGCACCCCATTGATAGTCTGCCTTTGAACCCAGAATAATGCAGGCCAGAGAATGAAAACTTTGAACCAGAACTTCTTATATCTGAGTGTTTCCAGTGTCATAACTCATGTTGTAATGTAATTGCAACTTTATAGACCGTGTTCTCCCTAGAAATTTTTCTAGCTGGATGGGAAGAATATGTAGGTGAATGGCCAAAACGTGGGCAGGGAAACACGTGACAAATTTTAGTATTCACAGTTGTTATTGCCATAGGAATCCAGAATCACCTATAATTCTATCAGCTTTCTACTGTCCCTCTTATACTTTGTTCCATATTTGTAACCCCCCCATGTGTCTGTCTATTCTATCATGCCCCAACTGTCCAGCTACTTTATATTGTGACTTTTCTGTAATCACCCAAAGCAGTGGTAGGTGGTTACTGAAAAGTGCCGAGTTGTGCACCCAGCTAGAAGGGTCTGGAGAAAACATTGCATCAAAATTTGAGTGAACAACTTCCCGGCCACAATAATTGGCTGGCATTTTACATGTTGCTGTTTGTAACCCTTACTGTGGGTGAAAAGGATTAATAAAAGTTTTTCAAGACTTGAATATGTAAAATGTATCTAAAGACCCAACTTTCTATTTTTTTGGAGTGGTGAGAAGTTTTAAAAGTTTTTTTGTTCATGCTTGAGGAATGACATTTTTTGTCCTGGTGACAAATAGAAAATTTAAAATTCAAATAGATATTTTTTTTTTGTATGACCTCTGCCTGGTTTCATTGTTCCCTTTTCTATGCTTGTCTGCCCCTAGTTACTTGTATATTGGTGATATTCCTTTTATTGTTTTGTGAGGAGTGTGTACAGCGCTCCCATCTTTTACTTTGTTGCTGGAAATGGGCATGAAAGATTGTTTTCCAGTGACAGAAATTTACTGTGTACCCAGCCCAAGACGTAAGAATTGTCAATGTCAATCAATGTTTACATTTGATTTCATGTTTAAAATAATACACTCCAAAAAGCTTAAGTGGTACATGATTCCAAGCCCATACTTTCTCCGGTAGATCGGAGTAAAAAAGTTGATCAGTATTATACAA
Organism: Pyxicephalus adspersus; assembly: GCF_032062135.1. NCBI lineage: Eukaryota > Metazoa > Chordata > Amphibia > Anura > Pyxicephalidae > Pyxicephalus > Pyxicephalus adspersus. The sequence goes on from NC_092859.1 coordinate 125,533,611, forward strand.
TGTATTGAGGAAGAGAATTTCTGGGTAATGGGAGGCATTGACCTATACAGAGAGATTGTATAAATGGCCAATTCTGACCTGGTTCCAAAATGTTACTGTTTGGTGTTCTGGTCCTCTGCGAATACCTTCTAAATTGCTGACCCAGAATAAGTATATAACTCAAAAATGTTCATGTAATTGCCACACAACTCATCACACAGCTATCTTTGTGTGACTGCGAAAACTAAAACCAAAAGTTTAGCTTTACATTTTGGCTATATGCATTCTTTAGAATGAGTTCAGCAATGGCAGCAACCTCTGTCATATGTCTGCTTTCAGACCCTTCCTGCATTTGCGTTTATCATTAACAGATTGAGTTTTTATAATCTGGACTGGAAGCTCTGCCTTCTCATGCAGACACAAAGTTTTTCCTGTAATAGAGGGATGCTTGGAACCTAATGTGGCATTTCTTTTTCCTACTTGGGCTGTTACATGGTCCTGCATGAATGGCTTGAGAGGAAGTTGGCTATAGCGCAGTGTGCAATTGCATTTGGGTCTTACTTTCAATAAATTATTTTTTATTCCATTGAAATATGTAACTTGGCTAAAATGTGACTTCTCCATGCGTCAGTTCCCTAGCATGGCCACCTCCCTCCTTATACATTATAGTCCTCTTTTGTTGGGAGTGTCCACTTATACTCCTCCACCTCTGCCATAATATCCTTACGTAAATATCTGTAATTTGTCACGGTTGCAGTAGGGATCTTTTGTGCAATTGCCAGCTGTCTAACGGGCACTATGTGTTTGGAAAGTTTTGCTCTCCCTTATCTGTGGTAAATTAATTGAAGGAAAATCACCCTTACAGGACACACGGCAAAAAATTACCTAGGAGAATTTATATATTCCCCACTCTATTGAATATTAAAACATTTAGTCTCCACATGCAAGTAAATATAAGATAAAAGATTATTGTGTTTTTAATTAGAATTATATATATATATTTTTTTTTTATTCTGTCTGATGTTTTGTGCTCACATTTCAGGCAAGAAACAGGAAGCTGATGAATCTGGGTGTGAAGCTTCAATGGAAGAAGATTTAGTTAAGGTAAAGAATTCTATACAAAATGATCTTAACTGTAATAAAAAAATGTAAATATTCTCTTGGAAAAAAAAAAACAAATATCGGTAATATTTATTTATTTATTTATTTTTTGCACATTGAGATGTTAGCTAGTCTTAAACCTTACTCTATCCATACATTGAACAAATGTTCATCCTATTTTCTCAGCTGCTTAGCTTTTTTAGGGAGAGGGTTGGGTGGCATTTTTTAATGTCTTTCAGTGTGAGTTGGCAGAAATAATTATTTGTTCTGACTTCAGTGAAAGGGAAAGATTATTGGAGTTAGTATAGTTATCCGTTAATGTAAACCTACATCTGAGAGATTATGTAAGCCATTGTTGCAGAATTCAACCTAGAGAATTCTTATTGCTGGGTTGTAAATCTAATTGTTTGGTTCATACACCTGGAACAAGCATGCAGAACATTGTGTGACAGTAAATATCAATAAACAATATAATTTGTCAATTTTTTAAAAATTCTAATGAGTGAAAATTAGTACAAAAGATGGCATACCATGCGTTGAATCAGAGACACTTTATTGTATGAAAGTTTTTTTTTTTAAAATGATTCCAGCTACATGTGTGAAAATAGGTGGGACAAAGGTCATTGTGTTAAATGACATGTATTTTTTACACTTTTGGAACTAAGGGGACCAATTGCCGATTTCCCCCCCCCCCCCAGATTTATAATTTGTCAGTTCTGTGATTTCCCCAACCCAAGCCCCCCCAAGATTTGTAATGTGACAGGTTTGGACTGCAGGTAGGTCGCCTTAGATTTATTTACAAGGAAGCAATGCTTCCATTATATGGGTACATACAGCCACAATTATAGGTGTGACAAGTTACCCATGGCACACACATCTGGGAACACTAAATTTGCTGTTTTTTCCACTTTTAACCACTGGCTACAGCTTCCCCTTCCTCCACCATGCAAAAACAATTCTGGGGAGAACACTGCAACTGTGTATCAATAAAAAATAATAGTTTTTTAGCTTGATTTATCACATGCGTTTAAAATTGTGGGTTCAATTTTTAATAATAAAAATCTTTTCATTTAGTTTTAAATGAATCTGTTAATATAATAAAAACGCAAACCCTTGCCAGTGTAACCATTCAAAAGGTTTTACTGCCTTTATGACAACAGCAGGACCTAACTGTGATGTGCAGATACAATTCCCTGGCCTATGAATGTTCCATATTTTGTAGGGCTTTGCTTGGTCCACATTGTGCTCTATCGTGGTCATCTTCAACGTTTGTTTTGTTCTGTGTTTTCAGAGTTTGGTTTTAGTTTAGTGTTGATTGCCTGGCATTTGGTTTTAGTAGAAAAGCCTTAAATACAAGGATATTGTGGGTCAAGTGCTTTTCTTTACATTTATAATTGCAATGCTGAAAGGTTCCATAGAAGAGGTATCCAGTATTCGTTAGAAGATACCTTCGAAGATCATGCCCATTGTGAACATCACCAGATTATAATTCAACAAGTCTTTAATAAATTGGCAAACCAAAACCAACCCACTTGCAGTTAATGGGTAAGCAGGTTTTTTTTGGGTCATTTGAGATTCACATTGTTTGCCTTTCTCAAAAAAGGAATTTGAGCTGGAGTCTCAAGATGTAAGTGACCAAGATGGTAGCGATGGCGTAAAGGATACTGAGGAGCTTGATGATGACATAAAGGATACTGAGGAGCTTGATGATGACGCTAAAGATACTGAGGAGCTTGATGAAGAAAGTTTTAAGTCTGACGCCGTGCTATACCCAGAAGACATGAAGAGCAGTGAATCAAATCCTGTACCTCCGGAAGAAGACTCTGAAAAAGAACCCCAAAACCAAGTATGCTGAGTGGTTACATTGAAATCACAGTACAGTCTTCTATTTAATGGCTGCAAATTTTACTTGACTGATTTTTGAAATGCTCTGGGTGACGTGTGAATGCAAACTATTAAGGATGATTACCTAAATCTTACTAACTTTTTGTCCATAATTTCTGGTTACTTGCTTTGAAAGCATCTCATCACAGAAACACATTTTTGGCAGTGGTATTCTGCTTCCTGCACTTTATTTGTGAAGCAGTAATATTTTCTAGTTGCTTTGCCTAAATGTTATATCTGAAGCAAAAGCAACAGTACATGCAAGGAAATCCCATTATAGCTGTTGCTACAACAAGGGTTCCCGCTTGAAAATTCCTCTCCTTTTATTTTTAAAATACTTTTATTCTTAGTGAGAATGATCACCAGGACAAATGGAGAGGAGAGACATGCTGCTTGGCCAATAATAAGAACGTTTTGGCTTTAGATTCATTTTAAAGTGAAACTACAGGCAAAAAACATTATCATATGTGTACACACTCCTGTGTGGTTAGTTTTGTACACACTGGCTATTTAGCTTGGCCAGTCATGTGATTCACATGCTCTTCCATACAGTTTATTCTGGTCGGTGATAGGTGATATGTTTGTGGATTACCTTAAGCCATTCATGCTCATTGGCAGTGAACTGGCATCTCCACCTTTGTACAGCCACCAGGGAGCTCTGCCAGGAATAAGTTGAGCGATCTGGATATGCAATGTGGAAGTGGTGTAAGAATAACAAAACTAATCGTTTAGTCACAATCCTAGCATGTAAAACCACAAACACATTGTTTTTTGGCTTGAAATTCTACTAGGAGCTCTTGTGATATGGCTGTCATGATTTTGTTGCTTTTTGCCGTTTCATATGGTGATGGGTTTATTATTGTTTGTTTTTTTTTTGTTTTTTTTTTAAGCAAGGCATTGCAGGCAGATAATTGGGAGTTTTTGGTTCAAAATCAGAATGGTAACCCTTGTTAAACCCTAAAACAAAAGTGTTTTCTATATAAGTGATGCCATGCACTATTTTATTTATATGATTAGGAGAGTAAATCCAAATAAATTTGTGATTAAAGAGAAATTTATAGATGCATAATTGCAATCTTTGGGTAATACACATTACAAGGCAATGTTATGATAAATAGTAACGCATGCTTTTTTTTTTTTTTTTTTTTTTTTTTCATTTTAAGGCAATCGGTGTCTCTAGACTCTAGCCTTGTATAATTGCAGGAAATGACAATCTTTTGACAATTGAAGTCTAAATTTAAAAGGAAGCTAAAATTTCATTCAAGAATTCTGATAGAAGAATGTTTCTTACAAATGATACAGGTTGTGTTAAATTTTGGCCTTGCCTTCTAAACAAGCCCTTATCTGTGTTACCAGCACTGCTCCCCAGTGGTATCGTGGCGCTGGGCAAAATGACAGATGCTGCACAAAAGTCAGACAAATCTAATGATCATCTAGAGTATTGTGTAGGAGCTAACTGGTACTTGAGGGCAAAAAGGACATTTACCTCCATGAAAAATCCTTGGTGGGGGGGGGAAAAAGGCACCAACATCTTTGTGCTTGGCTCATCTGTGTCCAGGGATTTGCTTCGTCCCTGTTTTAGCTGTAATATGTTTTTGGATAACCAGTTGCATACCTGTGTATTACCAGCGTCCAATTCTCTCACCTTCTGTAAATTTTTTTTTTTTTTTTTACTGTAATCATAAATAGGTGACTTCCTGTCTCAATCACCGATCTGCTTAATCCTTTTAGGGTGCATTTTACAGTAATTGAATGTCTGGTGTGTTTATATTTCTTTACCTACTAATCTGAAATTTGATAAATTGGTTTAAACATTTACCTTACTTTGCTGTTAACATGTATTTTTTTTTTCTTAATTGGCTTAGTGTAAAATGTAACTTGCCTACTAGCAAACAAATTTTTATTTTAGATGTTGGTTCAAAATATTGGGTTACGGCGGTATTTCACTTTCACAGTGTTTAGTGGGTGTTCTTTCTGCAAGTATACCTGTTCAGTGATTAGACAAAAACGAAAATGTAAACTTAATATAATTTTTTTTATTGGAAACCTGTGTTACTACAGGCTGCCATTGTAAACGTCCTACTGAATAATTGCTTTGTAGTAGTCATGACAGTAGTTCATGGCTTAAAATGGAGTTACTTCTTTGGGACAAATATGCACATCAGTCCTATTTCACTGGTTGCATAGTTGTTCTGGGTCACACACACATCAAAAACATTCACATGGAGAATCAGTATGACCTTAAAGTCCCATCCAAAATGCTGTTTCTAATTAAGCAGTGCTTTCAACATTTACAGTGGTGGCAAATGGTATTGTGCAAGAGCTTGAGTACCCCAGTTTATTTTCTATGGGCAATAGTGGATGAGATGTTATGTATTGCATCTCAACTATGGGCACACTTCACCTTTTGTTTTCTTGTTTCATTGGGCATGAAACAGCATTGACTGCACCACAACCTGACCCTCTGCCTAAACTTAGATTTTAGCACCAGTAATTGCAGCCTGTTGTCCTACAGTATTCTATTGCAGTCCTGTTACTGTACATATAGACGGCATGGGTTAATGGTAAAGTGGTCAGTGGCCTATTTGTAAAGTTGAAACCCATTGTGGGTGACATATAAACCACCATTGCTGACCCCTCTTAAAAATAAATAAAACAAAGGGTCAGATTATTATGCTAACTTTTATTTTGTTTTGTTTTATTGATATTATTGGTTATATCACCTTTACCAGATATTGCAAAAACATCTGCTCTGTTCACACCAAAGCCTTGCATTACAGCACAGGTCTATAGCTAAAGCCTTTGCATCCAGAAAGGCAGAGCACAGGGCTGGACTGTTCTGTTATGTACTTGTCTTTATAGTTGTGGGAGTACTATAACCACAAGTGGCACAAAATATTTAGTCCTGCTTTAAGGTATATCTCACGGTAAAAAAGAATGTAGGGCATACCAATTTTCATGTGTGTGTGACTTTGTTTTTAGAATTGGATAAGGTATTAGATCTTCTTCTTGCTACCCTGATTTGCACACCAAATCAGTGAATTTGTGCTACAGAACTTAGTGGATCTACATAATGGTTAGGCTACTTAGCAAATTGTTTATTAGGTACATCACCTATAATTCCTTGATTACATGAATATTACAATCCTGCACATAAGAATGGTGATGCTTATTTTTTTCTATCTTCCTCCTCAGTAGCTTTTTATATTGCTTAGGTAATTGAAGGCTTATAATAAGATGTTGCTTTGTTAGAAAAACAAAGTTTGTTGAAAACAAAATTTGCATGTCTTCTTGAAACATGTTGAATATGTCCAAAAGACCTCCTGGAAAGTATTTCTTTTAACTTTGTGTTCTGTCAATATTTTAAGTGTTTTTTTGCCTTTTATAACTGTTTCTTTTTCTATTTCGTTTAGGATAATGAAAACCAGGACACGCAAAACTTTTCTGATCATGATGTTGTGCCTGATGTAAGTTGTTCTTCCAGTTCCTATCCTATTTGAAGGATCAAGGATTGGTAACTTTGTGAAAGTCAGATTGGATTTGATATTTTAATAGGTGGTTTTGTTTAGTCACCAGGGGTATGGGGTTATTCATGCTTGAACAAAATTCTCTGATGTAGTGTAATAATCTTTTGAAGGTGATCACACTTTGTGTACCTTTCCTTTTAATATTCAATAAGCTACAATAATTGGTACTTTTGGGATCAAGTATACTTAAGTGGATTTCAGATTTTAAATGGAACTTTTTACCTTGGCACACTGTATTTAAATTGGCAATATAATAGAATTGTTCCTTCAAAATATCCATTTTTGTTGTTGTAGCACTCTAAAATGAAGGCAACACATAACAAATTTTCCAGCGGTATTTACCTAATGCAATTTAAAATATCCAAGTGAAAGATATAATTACAACAGTATAAAAAATAATAAAAAAAAAGGAAAGAAATACTCTCCTGGCGTTAACAATTTGTGGAACCAGTGTTTTAATTTCAGCCTGCAGTCTGTTGGCGTACTTCTCTGCCAAATTTGTACATCTAGATTTTACATATGCGACAGGGACTGTAGGTATTTTATAAGTAGAATTTGTGTGTAAGTCGGAACAGGTACATTATTTTAATAAATGCAATTAGGACTGATGTTTGTCTTAACATATTAGCCACAGTGGTGTCAGTTACTGTATTCTGAAATGTAGGAGTTTATAAAAGAAAAATTGGTTTATTTTTAATTTTTATTTTTTCTGCCTTCTAGGAATGTGAAGAGGAAGACAATGATAAAGGTTAGTCTTTAAAATATACTTTTCATTTGGATCAGTGGTACCCGCCACAAAAGCCCATTTAAGTTTTTTTCCTGTTATAACAATCGAATAAAGAAGGCGAACACATTTAAATTAGTAATACATTATAGTTATTTTAGACTTTATTTTACCAAATAAGTATTTTTTTATCTCAAAAGGTAAGTTGTTTATGCAAATGCTTAACTCTTTAAGATGTTGGTGCAGAATTCAGAATCATTTTTGTTTGGAAACACTTGCTGCATGTGGCTGCCATTGGAGGACAATTGTCTGCTTTTAAGCAGATTGTATGAGACCTTTTGAAAGCTTGGATATTTACCTCTAAAAGAAGATCATTGAAATGTATGATGTCATGGTATAAACCATGGAACAACTTGCGCAGAACTGGAGCACTATGCAAGACTCTTGTATAACATGTGCCTGTTATCACATGAAACCTGGTTCTTGACTGACCATTACTTTTATTATATGGAACATCAAGGTCAAATGATCTCTGCTAATTACTGTGGAACATCATTCTTTTGGGATATGTGATCACTACTGTGGAACATCTTTCTCATATGTCTTCAGAATTTGACTAGGATTGGTGTGATCTGTATATGCTGCTATTTGCTTTGAGATGCATGGACACCTCTACTTGGAACCCTCCCAGTCCTGAGCAGATGAGATGCTTATTCTGCTTTTGTTATGAGGCACCGCATCAGCCTTGATTGCAGCTGGTCAGCATGCTGAAGAAATACTATGCTTGGACTTGTGGCTGTTGGAAGAATGTGGACTCTCATCCAGGCATTACATTGAAACGAAGAAATGCTTTTCCTACTTCAGGACAGTTTACCACTGGGCATTTATTGCCATCCATCTCGCATTTATGAAGACTTGCCTCCTTGGGATTGTGAGGCTCTATATACTGAAGCTGTTTCCCACAGCAGAAATTGGATCATTAACATCATGACTAATGTGCTGTCTTGCCATGAAGAATGTCCTCTTGTTTGTCTATACTTTTAAAGCAATGTTTACTGTTAACCAGATTTGTTTTCTCTAGGTCCTACACTCAAATTTGAATTTGTTTAAACTTCTTATTTTGCCATGTTTATTCCTGTTAAATCCTCTTAGATATAACAGGTTCTGGTGATGGTACACAGGACGTATCTAAACCTCCTCATTCAGAAGAAAATGGATCAGACCTCGCTGTTAAAGAAGACATGAAAGATAACACTTCTGTGAAAGAAGCTGATGACGATAATGTGTCTGTCACAATCCAGGCTGAAGATGCCATCACTATCGATTGTGATGGGGATGACCTTCTAGAAACAGGTAAAAATGTAAAACTTGCAGATTCTGAGGCCTGCAAGCCAAAGGATGAGCAGGAGACGAGTGGCACCAAGGATGGCCTGGAGAAACAAAAAGATGACATGTCTGAGGACCAAAAAGATGTCAAAGAGGAGAACATAAAAGGAGATGGTGCCAAGAAAGAAGCTAGAGAAGGTTCGAAGAAAGCTGAATCTGGAGATAAAGACAAGGATGCTCAGAAGAAAGGTCCCTCATCTACTGGGGCCTCTGGTCAAGCAAAGAGGTTTGTTTTTCTATGTCAGTTCTTTACGATACTGATTACCAGCGTTTCCTAAGAGCACTCTACATTAAGGGTTAGCATCAAGGATATTAGTACCTTGTTTTTATAATGGTTTTTGAGCCTCATAAGTTCTTTTTATTTTTTAATTTTTTTTTATTTATTTTTTTTATTTTTTAAATTGAAGATCTTCCCAGTATGTTCTGCCAATTTCATTATTGTATTGCCGGCAATTTTATTTTCCTTTTTCCAAATTGACAAGTTTCTAAACTACTTGTGGTGATGGTAAGAAACCGCAGCCCGAAAACAAAATGAAGTCAAGTCCCATTCTTGAATTTGGGAGAAGATTTACCATATTTCCACATTGAATAGAATTGTCAGAAAACCTAGAACTACAGGCATCCTGGGGAAAATCATGTCAAGAAGCTTTTTCAGGGAATCCTTGTGTTGTTCTAAGTTGCAATTAAGCAAATTGGAAGGTGTTTTTGTTTTTTTGTATTTTAGTATTTCCTAATTGGGATGCTTTGATCTGTTTTTTCATTTTATTTCCCTAATTCCTTGCTTCTTACAGCTCATCCAAAGATGGAAAGGAAAGCAAAACCACATCCAAAGATGATAAAGGTATGATTTTTTTTTTTTCCCCTGTCTTCTAGTTACCCTGGTATTTACCTTGTAATAAATTATGTAGGTTCTGATCAGTGGTCAGTACTGGGTTTCTTTTGATTAGTGCCCTTTTTTTTAAAACTTTCAGTGTTTTGTCTGTTTCATTAATCTAGACCAACACTTGTCTTCCACTTTGTGATAGTCATGAGAAAAATGTGTGGTGTCACTGGCAATGATGCTCTATTTGTGCTTTTAACCTCACATTTTGACCACGTCTCAAGATCCTGCAACTTCAGATGTTTGAGAAAGGGCCCTCTTAACCCCATAGACAACCATGATTTTAGTACACGTTCTCAACTTATGCAAATCCTATATATTCACTACATTTTTGTTTTTCATATTGGCCTCCATTTTACTGTAGTTGCCCATGTCCTACTTACATTTCCAACATTTATTTAATCTCATAACGTCCTCCCATTCATGGATCTAAAACTTCTCCAGAGCTGCCCCTTTTCAATGACAATCTCTCCTGCATCCCATTAGGCTCGCCCCTTCATTTTTAACACATCTACACAAGCCCTCAAAACTCACTTTATCTAACAATCACTTAATGGCCACCGTTCCATTTGCCCTTAATTGTATGCTATGCTACCCCAACTCGCCACTTGATATGTTTACAGATTTATCATCCCCCCCTTTATTGTACATTGTTGTGTAATAAACTTACTTAGTAACGAAAAAATATTAATAATCGACCTAGACCGGTATGCATGCCAAGAGTCAGAAATCTTCATGCTCATTGTGGGTCAATAACTCAAAGCCTGGATGCTAAATGATGTGACAAACTGTATTAGGGTCACCAATGCCAAGCTGATATTTGTCAGGATCCTGTTAAAGTTTGTGCAGCATTTTCTATCATCTTAATGTATTTAGTTCTAATGCCTTAAAGTCAGCTGGACTCTTTTAGACCTGATCTCAGATCAAATGTACCATGTGTCACTGACATTTTAAAATTCACCCAGGCAATCCATTTGTTATGCCCACTCAGGCACACCCAAATGCTAAACATATGCTGGCTGAATTTACTTATCTGACAGAATCCTAAATTTACTTCCACACCATTTTAATTAAAAAAAAAAAAAAAAAAAAGTCCTGTTTGCGATAAGTAGTGTATAAAAAAAAAATGCTCTTATTACCACAGTGATGGTTCAGGGCTGTGTTTATCCTTCTCATTTGTCATGTAAATATGACATTATATTATTTAGCAGTCACTTAGAATTCTCCAGACCACTGGCAATACCTACTGACTGGTTCGATTCATTTTTTGTGAGATGTTCTTTTGTTAGGTAATTGCATTGTGAGGCTCTATATACTGAATATAATTGCATAGTCCAGACTCCTATCCATGTGACAGATAACTTGTGCCTTTTGACTTGATTTTTTTTTTCTTCTAAAATTACAAAATGTTATGTTTCTGAATCCTTAATAGCATACCTAAACTAGAGTACAATTTGTATAGAAAACAATTGTAAACCTTGTTGCTAAATTAGTGTTCTATAAAGAATTTTTGTATATTATGGTTTTAAAAGGGTTAAAATAATTCACAAACTTTATAAGTTTCAAATTGTTTTAGTCTAACTGGATAACAGTATGCTTTTTGGATACTGACCTTTTTAAGCTGCATGGGGAATTGGGGAAACAAAGTACTCCATAATGGTATGGGAGCCTGCTCTGTTCTCTGTATTTAGATTGGGTTACCCATATGATTGGGGTTACATTGGACAAGTTGACAACAAACAAGCAAATGTTTGCTGGCAACAATGTGGACAAATTGGTAATTTAGTGTTTCCAACAGCTTCTCATTAGGTATTCAGTTTGGGTTCACCAGTATTGTGGATTTGTGGCATATCCCGTGGGGTTTTATTTTACCATTTTACACTGCATATCCTTTAGCTAAAGCCAGCACACTCAAAATAGGCCAAGACGGGGGCTTTTCATTAAGCCAGTCCACCTAATGTTGGTAAATGTTGAAGCTTGAAACCTGAGAGTTTGGTGCATGAAAAGTCTACCTAAATGCTGATAGCTCTTTGTGTGCCAAATTTTTCTGAGGTGGTGTTTGGGGCATAAATCCTTGTTTGATAAATTGATATTGTTAGGAGCTTTACTTATGCCACTGCTTCACTTGGGACGGGAAAAATACAAATAATTGCAATAGTTGTAAATGCCTAAAGCACTTCAAATGATAGAATACTGTTGCATAAAAGTTAGGCCTTTTATCTCTAATTACAAAATGTTCACTGTATTATCTTAATTCTTGTAGTAAAACCCCGACCATTACTCTTCTTTTTTTTTTTTTTTTAAGTAAATTTGGGCCTAGCGTTGCTCATTAAAATTGTCCTACTGCCAGCTAATTTTACATTGCATCACCTCTGGCTTCCTTTAGTAAATCTCCCTGTTTTCTTTTGTCTCGTCAATTTTGACCAGTGACCCCATATTCAGAATGCTGGTAAATTTTACACTGCTGTATGTGTAGTGTGGTTGGGAGTTCTTCAATCAGCCCACAGATAGCAATAAATATATTGGAGCCTGTAAACCTTCCTAGTTTGAAAGTCTTTCACTTTTTTTTTTTTTTTTTTCCTTTTTTCTTTTAAGGGAGTACAAGTAGCACAAGTGGTAGCTCTCTGAGAAATCTTTGGGTCAGTGGACTTTCTTCAAACACAAAGGCAGCAGACCTGAAGAATCTATTTGGAAAATATGGAAAGGTGCGTCTGTGTAGTGTATTGCAACCATGCAGAACTTTTGTCTTTTATGAAAGTGTGCTCAATGTGCTTGAACTCTGAACACCTGGTTAGAAAATATTTTGAGGCCCCACCCCCTACAAGATAGATAGATATAGTATGAATGTTATATGATTTTATTATGTGAAAATGTTAGCCATAGTTCAGATTCTAGACTTTCCTACATTAATTCTGTCTGCTTCATTAGCATTAGTTGTCTTTATTGTAAATTTTTTTTTTTTTTTTTAAATCTTTTGATTTAACATTTAAAAATCAGTAACCCTTAAAAGTTAAATTTATTATAATTCCCTATATTAACTTTCATTGCAGGCTTCGCAGTTTAAAATCTAAAGGATTGCTTGTGTCTAATTGGTAATGCTTCCCACATTTCATCTGTCTCAATATTTTAATTTGATCCCTAATTTTTTTCTAGGTTCTTAGTGCAAAAGTAGTAACTAATGCAAGAAGTCCAGGGGCAAAATGCTATGGAATTGTAACTATGTCATCTAGTGCCGATGTATCCAGGTGCATTTCTCATCTCCATCGTACAGAATTGCACGGTCAACAAATATCTGTAGAGAAGGTAAGTAGGGCTTATTATTCTTGGTCTTTTTGGCATTTTTGTTTGTGGATACATTTCATCATGATCTTTGCTCTTTTAGTGGAAGAGTGATCCTTCTAAGCGAGACCAAAAGAAAGAGGGGGATGATAAAAGTAGTTCTGGCAGAACATCTGGTGAGAGGAAGTCATCAGGAGGTGATAAAAGCAGCAAGTAAGTCTTTTTCTTTCTTCTTCTTTTTTTTTTTTTTTTTTTTTTTGTACAAGTGGTTGCTACCATTTATGCAATGTTTATTTCACAAATTTCTAAACGATTTTTAAGGCACATAATTCAAACTTTATAAACATCAATCAAAATTTATCATACATTTAAAATATGAATGTATTGCTTCCCCGGAGACATAGGACACCAAAAAAAATCAACTATTTAGACACATCCAAACAAAAGAACAATTATTTGTGTTTAATATTGATGTCCGGATATTTAAATGTTACAAAATGCTTCGTAGTTACACTTATTTTAAACCTCTTTCCATCTTAAATCAACCAGAACCAACAAACAGCTTTCTGGGGGTCTTGAAACAAGATCCTACACTGCATGGCTGAAGTAGACTCACATTTTATAATCTTGTTCTTAATCCTTTTTATCCATCCTAGCTAATGTCATATGTATGTATGTGTGTGTGTATGTGTATATATATACCGTATTTTTCGGACCATAAGACACACTTTTT